>NC_133804.1:3057500-3385000 GCF_043250625.1 Sebastes fasciatus
CAAGCGCTGTCTGGTTCTATGATGCTAATTAGATTTGAGCAGATCGTTTGGCAGAGAAGACATAATGTTCTGAATCCAGTTTGGCACTTGAAAGTAAGTATTGAATATAATAATCCCTCTCCCCAGTCAATCAGTCTTTCTCCGGAGTGTGGGATTTCTGTCTTTCTGTCTCGTCTGCCAAACAGCAGCCGCTCTGAAATGAAAACAGTCGGGGCAGATGTACTGTTGAAAGCAGTTGTACTCTCTAAAGGATTCCTTACTTTCAGCATATCAGCATATGATAGTAAAAAAAAGGAGTGTTTGTGTTTTTAGGTTTGTTTTGCATCAACTATTAAGCTTACATTCTTATCCAGACCAAATGTTACTTTTCATTTACTGGATGACTGAGAGTGTGTGCTCCTTTTTTCCTGATCCCTGCCAAAGCAGCAATGTGAGAATAAAGTTGATAGAAAATAGACATTGTTTTTTTTCCTCTTGGATATTTTGCCTCTACTTGATCACTTTATTCTCCTGCTTGTCTTTCATAGTGGATGCCGTAGTTGGTGGAAGCAGTAGAAAACAAAACTGATAACTTAGAACTACACTTAGGGACTGCAAATTTCTCATAATGTTTTGATACTGCGGTGCAAATATGATACATGAGTTTCAGTACACTTTTTATATCTCCTGTAATTTTTCTACAAAAGCCTTTTTACTATATTTAAGGTGCTATATATGAGATTTTGAAAGTTAATATAGCAGCAAACAACTATTTGCTATGAAAAGATATGGTGGAGTAATGCCTTCCTGAGCAGAGACCAAAGTCTCTTTCACCTGTGTGTGTTGTAATCCGAGCTGTTCTGTTCTCTGTTTTGGTAGCCGGGCCGGCCGCGATATGAATCCCTCCTTTTGAAATTGTTGGCCCTCCCCGCGTTCATAAAGAGACTAAGAGAGTGACCCCCCACACAGAATTGTAAAAGCAGGATGGCAGAGTGTAGTCCGAAGCATCAAACTTTACCTAAAACATATTTTACTTGATGTTTTAGGTAGCTAGCCTTAGCAGGATAGCTAGCAAGCTAATAATTGCGTTACATGGATTTATGTCTCTCGGTAGATCAAAGAAATATCTCCCTACCAAGCTGAATACGTTGCTAATGTTACTAAAATAACTTTACTGTAAAAATGAATAAGCCTTAAGGCAGTCATACGTGCACAAAATTAACATCCGCCCTCTGTTCACTTCCATTTCTACGCAAGCAAAGGGGCAAAAAAACATTTGCTTCTGGTTGAGAAGCAAATTCACATCTTCGCATTCGCGCGGAGGTCAATTTTGGTTAACTATAAGGTGAATATCACCTCGGCAGGCAATGGTCACTCGCCTGCATTCGTACGTGTGACTGTGCCTTGAAAATAACTTGAAACCATCAGTGTTTAATTTTGTTTTAAAGGTCCCATATCATGCTCATTTCAGGATCATACTTGTATTTTGTGTTTCTACTAGAACATGTTTACATGCTGTAATGTTCAAAAAAACGTTATTTTCCTCATACTGTCGGCCTGAATATGCCTGTATTTACCCTCTGTCTTAAACAATCTGTTTTAGCGCATTTCGACGGAATTGCGACGAAATTGCAACAGAATTGCGTTGCTAGGCAACAGCTTGGGTCCATGTGTACTTCCTGTCAGCTGATGACATTCACATACACTGCAACAGGAAATAAACTGGGAACCATTAACAATGTTTACGTTTAAAACCGTGTAATGGTCTAAATTTTGTATATTTGTGACATCACAAATGGACAGAAATCCTAACAGCTTGTTTCAAACACACAATTTCTAAATACGGGCTGTGTGTATTTCTCTGTATATTGAACGTTTCAATACTTTCACAGTATTTATATAGCACTTAAACCTGCTTTATACTATAACAGACATGACAATCTCACTTTTTACAATATGGGACCTTCAACATACAGATACTGTATATGTGCTACATTGCAAACCTGTGGATATACTGTCAAGGCCAAAAAAAATAAATGAAATGGTGTAAAACTGTTTCATTTTTTTTCTTTTCACAAAAACTGTTACAGAGCATGTATTTCAAAAATAAAGGAACATCAGCATGGAAACGCAAACACATATATATATGTACTTGCACAAACACACAAAAGCAGGAAACATAATGATAGCTCCCTCACAGATGACTCCCGCTCTCTCTTCCTCTGACAGTAAACAGCATCATCCAACCTGAGACAAACTGAGAGAGAACACGCCAGAAGACACAGACACACACGTGATACACACACTCAGGTGCAAATAAATGAATACACACGCATATGTAGGGACAAAGGAGGCTGTACACACACACACAAACAATTTAGTGTTCTTATTCAATCAAGCAGTGTGTGTACTTAGGCATGAGTAGGAGAAGATGCTGAAGGCAGAGCAGTACTCGGATAAACTGGAAACTGTGTGTGTGTGTGTGCGTGCGTGTGTGTGTGTGTGTGTGTGTGTGTGTGTGTGTGGTTGTCTAATAACTAGGGCAAAGCAGTCTTGGGGATATTAGTGTTTTTTAATTGAAAAATGGTCAGAAGGGAAAAGCAGAGGGATAAACACATAGATTATCCATATATACACTCAAAATGAGGGCGTATATTAAATGTTGTACCGACTGCAACAAGGGGCGAGGAAGCAATTTTAAAGTAGAAGATATTTTACACAGTAATTGGTGAAAGGAAAAAGAGCTTGCATACACATACTAAAGTAAAGTGCTACTTATGACAAATTCCATTAACAAACAGTCACATTAAAAGAGAATAATTCAAGGGATCAAAACATACTCTCAGTCAGTTTTTTATTGTTTTATAAATGGTGGCAACAAAAAGTAGAAATTCACATTTGTTTTCTGAAGCCCATCAAATACTGTAGGGCTTTAAATGGCACTTAACAACAAAAGCGTTCACACATATCATGTCCTGTAACATTCCTTTTTTATGTTGGATCTTTTGGATTGATTCGAGAAGCGGATTTATTTTTGTCATCCAAGCTGGACTTAGAGTTTTGGTAACATCATGGATCTGAGTAAGGGTTAAATGAGCAGCTTGACTTGGTTTAGATTCTTGAAGACGTTTCACTTCTCATCCAAGAAGCTTCTTCAGTTCTGGCTGAGTGGTAGGGGAACCCAGGAATATCATGGAATTTTCTACGTTGAGTGGAAACACATACTACCTTTTGCTTTATGTTTTTTTTTTACGCGTTTAACCAAGATCACAATCTTTCCCTAAACTTAAGTCTTAAGTGTTTTAAGTTGCCTAAAAGACGACTGAAAAACAAAGCAGAAATGCCTCCTGTCTAAAAATGCCGTTACATTTTAGGCAACACATTCTCACTCCCAACTCGTCAAATACCGCCGCTTGGTCAGCGCCCCTCGGCATTGGAGACCGACGCACGGGGTACCCCTCTTGTGTTACTTTTGGACGGACCAGGGACAACGTGTCAATATACGCTCGTTACATGCATAGTGTCATTTCAAAATAAACTTCACAGGAAGTTAGGTTTAGGCAACACAACCACTTAGGGTTAGGAAATGGTCGTGGTTGACGTTAGCTTCACTGACTAGCGACTCAAGTGACTCTCAAGACTGACGATACTGATGAGTCACGTGACTAAAGACTGACGTGACAAAATAAGTCAACGTTACGTTTAGTTTCACACGGGACACGAACACCAGTCTCCTATATGAAAGTCTTGTGTTTGTTTGACCCATCCACCACCACTCCCACCCGCCCTTATTGGACTCTCATCCTATAATGCTACGTCACTTGCTCCGACCATCGAATAAAGCTGCGGGTGGGTTTACATTGGAGTTAGTTGAAAGCCCGGTTCGTCACTGTTGCTAAAGGGTGCCTCTGTGCGTCGCTTTCCGATGCCGAGGGGCACTGACCAAATAGTGGTATTTGATGAGTTGAGAGTGAGAACGGGTTGTTTTAGGAGACAATGTAAGTGTTTCTTTTCGGGCCACTTGGGGGCAGCGCAACAAGCTGTAAACACAACATACAATTTAGGAAGTTGTTACAGCAAACAAATAAACAAACTGTTTTGAGGCATGTTTTTTACCTCCTGGACAAATGTTAGTCCAAGATTTACTCTTCTTTTAGCTCAGTTTTGGTCTCCACCCACTCTTCGGGAAAATACCGGGCTCTCTAGCTTTCAAATGCTCCACTATGTTCAAGTGGTTAGTTGCTAATCTTATCTGTCTGCCTGCTGCTGTTTTAAACAAGGTTGGTGAGAACAGTGAGGGTAAAATAAACAGGTAAAGTTGCAGGCCGTAAAACCAAAACAATGAGCTGAAAGATGCTGAAAACTCCATAGAGCTGAGGTGAACTGCACAGTTCCTGTGGGTTCATCACTATGAACAACATCGGTAACACTTTATAATAACAATCATAAATAAGAGCAAAATTGATAATTAATTAAACTTAAATATCTATCTAAATGTTGTTTATATATGCTTCACAAAGTATTTGTTTAGCATTAAACAAGGTGTTATAATCAGTTGCAACTTTGTAATTGCCATCAAATTTATATTCATAGATGATTTACAAACCAGTTATTAACCATTAACAAAGTGTTACAAATATATATCTATGTAATGTTTATAGATGTTTTACAAACAATTTCTTAAAGATTTACAAATAATTTTGTAATCGTTAACAAATACTTAATATAGTATATAAACTGTTAAAATAACATAATAGTGGCATTACTAATAGTTAGTAAACATTAATTATTATCATTGCATTGTCTATTAACAGTAAAATAACTATTAACTACGTTTTAATTATCATTTTACCATTTATAAATGATGGTTATTATAAAGTACCAAAACATCTTGCCCATTCCACAGTCATTTGATTCATTGTTAATATAAAACAAATATTGATTAATGCAGCTTTAATGCACTACATGTAAAGATGTGTGTAGTATCCGTGTAACTCTGTGAGCATCATTCAGACCTGTGTGTATGATACATTTTAGAGCACGAGTGTGTACTTGTGTGTTTACTACAGCTCCCAGTCAATACGAATCAGTCGTTTCTAGTTTTAACTTAAACTGCCAGGTACCTCTCTAAGTAATGGCCTTGCCAACTGTGTGTGTGTGCGTGTGTCAATGTGTGTGTGTGTGTGTGTGTGTGTGTGTGTGTGTGTGTGTGTGTGTGTGTGTGTCTGCGTGTCTGCGTGTGTATGTGTGTGTGTGAGTTGCCCCGGGAAGGAAGAAGTGGTTCAAAGAGCATCCGAAGCCTTGATTAAGGAAGTGTGTAATCAGAACTGAAGACCAGCAACAGTGTGATGCTGCCTGGAAGGGGCCTGACACACAGGAGGAGAAAATAGCCAGGAAAAAAGCTAAACGTACACACACAGTGAAACACACCCACAACACACACAGATAGCAGTAATTCTCAAAAAGTGCTACTTGAGCTAAATGCAGGCGGGTTTAGGAGATTAAACTGTGCTGTGATCAAAGAAGCTCTCCTTTTTTAGATACAAGTGGAAGTCATGACTGGATTGCATCGACAACCGTGAGCCCAAATAGAAACATTGTGCATTCCACAGGCCACACACACACTCTGATGGTGAGAGTTCATCAACCTGGGAGGGAAGAAATGTTCTACTATGTCATGGGATTGGAGTCAAATTCAAATGGAATCAACCCAGTTTGAACCAGTGCTTTCTAAACCCAACTGTCCCAGATCAAATTTGAGGTTAATTTTTTTTGGGAAACACTGAATTGCAACATACACTAAAACCACAGAGATGATCAAAAATGGGCGGGGGGGGGCAGAAGCAGCATGACGTTGATAAAGCACTGCAAATCTGGATATTTGGGCATAAAAAGTGTGTCTGTGACATCCCCTGCTTCTTGGATTCAACATAACATTCTTAATCGCAAAACAGATCATATGCACCACTTTGGAACAAAATGTGTGTCTTAAAATCCAAAATAGACCTTAAAGCAAGGACTGGTAGTGTTCCTTAAAAAACTTTTTTGTTACATTTGTTGAAATTCTCATGACATCCCGACAGCAATCAATAAATCAAATGCTCTGACAAAAAAAAAGAAAGAAAGAAATCGGGTACCTGTGGCTGTCACAGGACTGTAATAGACCTGTCTGATTGGATGGTCTACCTACCGGTCTGTGTCCACTCTGCTCGTTCACTCATTACACGTCACTGCGCTCTTCCAAAAGCTGCTAGCTTGACGGCTGTGAGTGCTAACCCTAGCCATGTTCGTTGTTTATGTTTGTAATGATAATTTTTGGGGAGTGGCTTTGGAGGGAGGCCTGAAGGGACGGACTGTCAGTGTTGCCGGCTTGGCGACTTCCTCGCTAGATTTCGGGGCTTGTGGAGCTAGTTACCATTACCAACCCTAGCTTTAAATTAGAACTGTTCTCAAAACCTGTTTGCACTCAAGACAAAAGTTGTTTCTAAAATTGTAAGCTTACGTTTTCAGTCAGTTCACGACATTTTAAGTTTCCTTTACATATTAGAATGTGCTCGATCCAAACAAAAGTTTGTAGACACTTATTTTTAGTCTATTGCACAATGACAAAGTTTCATAACACCCAAGTATGGAGGAGTGAAGTGTCTCACTTCCAGTTGCTCAAGCTGAATTAAGCTCTTGAGCTTGGCTCTTTTAGCAGTATTTAGAACAGTTCCCTCCATATACACTATAAACACTCCATACTGAAGACTCTCATGTATTTTGGGGGCATTGACAGTTACACTTTTGTTATCTTTTTCTGTGTGAAATGCATCCAAACTGGCTGGCTTGGAGCAACCGTGATCCCAGAGTTAGTTATTTTGCGTAGAACTTCAACTTCAAAAACCAGACAGTTCGATGTCTGCTGCAGTTTTTTTTAGCAGCTGGGCCTCTATATGTGATGTTAAATCTGTATGGGAGTCTCAAATCACAACCGATATCTGGCCCCTCTGTCTCTCGGTTCCATGTTGCTTTCTACCTCCCTCACCCCCAGCCTCTTCAGTCTCGCTCTCCCTGAGCCCCTCTGCTCCTCAATAACACCACTGTAATACAGCGACACAGACAAGAAAATAGATTCTGTTTGTGCTCATGTGTGTGTGTGTGTGTGTGTGTGTGTGTGCAAGAGGAGTACTAGAGCTATAGATAGAGAGAAAGATTGCAACGTCTATGGAGACACTAAGATCACATTTCAGCTAATAGTTTTCCAATCTTTCTTTCTCAGACACAAGTTTAGCCAGCTGAGTGCGCGGTGTGTGTGTGTGTGTGTGTGTGTGTGTGTGTGTGTGTGTGTGTGTGTGTGTGTGTGTGTGTGTGTGTGTGAGTGTGTGTGTGTACACATATAGCAGGCCATGCATCTTTGTGGATGTGTATTCCACTACAGTGAACATGATAGCTTTTGCTGATGTCTCCATTACTGTTGCAATCTCCAGCTATTGTCAGCTGAGAAAAGTCATCTGTTCCTCCATCCCCACATCTAAAGTGTGCACAGCCATGTGTGCCTTCCTCACACACAAATAGACATCACAAACACAATAAAAACCAGCAATACTAAGGCCTTCATAGACACTGGTATTACTTAAAACTAGGGCTGTCAATCCATTGAAATATTTAATCACGATTAATCGCATGATAGCCCATAGTAAATCATGATTAATAACTCATTATTCAAACATTTTTTTTGTCTGTTCAAAATATAGCTTAAAGGTCCCATATCATCCTCATTTTCAGGTTCATACTTGTATTTTGTGTTTCTACTAGAACATGTTTACATGCTTTAATATAAAAAACAACAACTTTATTTTCCTCATACTGTCGGACTGAAAATGCCTGTATTAACCCTCTGTCCGAAACGCTCTGTTTTAGTGCATTTCGACGGAATTGCGATGAAATTGCAACAGAATTGCATTGCTAGGCAAAAGCTTGGGCACATGTGTACTTCCTGTCAGCTGATGACATTCACATACGCTGCAACCAGGAATAAACTGGGACACATTTAGAATGTTAATGTTTAAATCTGTGTAAAGTGTCTAAATATTGTAAATTTGTTACATCACAAATGGACAGAAATCCTGACAGCTTGTTTCAAATGCAGAGTTTCTGAATACAGGCTGTGTTTATTTCCCTGTGGATTAAGCATTTCAATACTTTCACAGTATTTATATAGGACTTATATAAAACTAAGCCTGCTTTATAATAAAAAAACATGAAAATCTCACTTTTTTATAATATGGGACCTTTAAAGGGAGATTTGTCAATTCATTAATACTCTTATCAACATGGGAGTGGAAAAAAACAGTATGCTTGCTTTATGCAAATATATGTATATATTTATTATTGGAAATCAATTAACAAAACAAAACGATGACAAATATTGTCCAGAAACCCTCACAGGTAAAAAAAAATAATTAGAGTAAGCTTCCTTTTATGAAGCACATTGTTGCTAACTTCTGTCCTTCTTGTTCAACACTTCCTACCAATGGCATGGACTCGAGTCACATGACTTGATTGTTAACTATGAATGTGATCACTTCAGATTTGTGATTTTGTGTACATATGCTGAAAGATGAATCCAAATGGAATTGACAAGAGGTTTGAGAAGTAGTGTTGTTTTGAGTAGGTTTTTCTGTGGCACTTAAATTTTTTGCAGGATCATGAAACCACCAAGTTGGAAACCAATTCTCAGCTCCAAACCAAGCCACTCTTGACCCATCAGATCTTTATTGCATGAGCTTTAAAAAATATATAAATCTATTCATCAAATAATATGCAATGAAATCAAGTCAGAACCTCAGGTTACTTTCTCCTTGATACACAAATCCCTACATAGATCCATTCATTAGCGTACAAAAGCTGAAATAAGTATTCAACCACTTGAATAATAATTATTTGAATATCTTGCTGCATATTTCAAGCTGCTTTTTCATCTCGAAGGCAACAATAATAACTGTCTGGGTTGTGTCCTGAAAGCATTTCTGATCCACTTACATCCACCACTCAGACTTTAACTGAACATTATGTAGCCTCATTTACATATTCAGGGTCTTTAGGCTAAGGAGGCTGTAATAGACAGTGACGGTATATATTACTGGTCTGCTGCTTTTCATTATGCAGCTAATGATTCCCTGTCAAGTTCTATTGTAAATGAACGAGGGGCAAAAAAAAGAGAGTGGGAGGGCAAAGTAGGGAAGGCACAGTGGGGAGAGAGAAGAAGACGACATACTGAAAAATCAGTCAAGAGATAATACAAAATTAGTCAAAAGTTGTTAACAATGTATCAATGGAGGCCAAAATAAATCCCTTCATTTACATAGGTGGCTGTCATTGGAATGCACACTATAACACCGCTATAACACAATACACAAAAGAGTAGGGCTGTCACTTTAAAAACAAAAAACTACAGTTGGAAGGAATTCCTTTGAACGCAACCAATGTAGCCCAATGCTGAACTACGTTGTAGGGTTAGAGCTATGCTAGCTGCTTCAAATCTTTAAGATAAACTAAGCTAACCACCTCCTAGCTCCAGGGCCTTAAGCTAAGAATTTGTGGCTGTATTCGAAACCGCCTACTACATACTACTGACGAATGCAGTATGCAGTATACAGTATACAGTACATACTGCATACTGCGTTCCTTAGTAGTATGCAGTATGCTAGACCAGGCTTTAGTCTTTAAACCAGCTCTTAAAGCACTGGACAAAAAAAATGAACTCCTACCTCTATTGCAATTACATTATGAATAAAATATATTATAATTATTATAAATTGCAGGTTTAAACTATTTATTCTAACAGCTCATAGTGAAATAAGACAAACAGGATCATCAACGAGGGGAGACGGGAAATATAAAATATTGCTTGACAAAATTTACGTTACTCAAACTGCTGTTTCAGTTAGAGCAACAAAACTGATCTCCCTCCAGATATTAGAGACATTTTTAAAAGGCTCATATTGTCTCAGCAGGTATCTCTCTTTCCCTCGCCAGCTCCATCACCACTCTGCTGCTCTGTAGCCGCTCTGTGAGCGTCACTGCTGGTGGCTGGCCAGCGAGCTACGCCCGCAGGTGATTGTGGAGCTTCTCAACTCCAAAAAGGCAGATAAACACATGATCATGTTAATTTATAATGGACATCTGTTGAGATATTAAAACAAACTATCCGTCAACAATGAAATAAAAGCCCCTCGTCTACAGATCCAGAGATCCAGCCAGCTCATAGCAGGGTCTGTTAGAGTGACTGTCCGGCTGGCAAGGTAGCGACCCCGGCAGGCGCTATCCTCTAAACTCAGACAACGGTGGAATAAATGTTTGATTCACCATCTAATATCGTAAAACTGCCAATATTCAAAATCTACACAGTTGATTTCTCGCTTCAAAAATGTTCAGAAATGAATTTAGTGATGAAATAGCTAAAAAAAATTAAAAAAAACTAGCCGTTTTTGGCTGCTGTTGTTGTAACCATAGCCTGTACTGTTCTAGCGCTTTGCATTGTGGGATACAGTAGGCGAGGTACACTCGGCCGATACATACTGGAGATTTTTTTTTCCGAATCAGTACAACATTCGGGTATTTTTGGCATGCTGTAGATTTTTTTTTGTTCGCATACTACATACTACATTTTGGCCAAATCAGTACGTATAGTATGCGGTTTCGGATACAGCCGTTGTGTTTTTATTAGCTTAGAATTAGCCCTTATATCTACATAAGGAGCAAGTCCTCTTCATATGGACCCATGTTGCTCCATGTTGCTCCGCCATGTTTCTACAGTAGCCCAGAACGGACAAACCAAACACTGGCTCTAGAGAAAGCCTTTTGTGTTTTTACTTTACCTGAAGGCCACCGTAGTTGTGCATGACATGTTAATTTGAGCCGCAGATTGCAAAACTGTGGTATCACCAAGCTGCCATATGAATTCTCCTAAAGTAGTGTTATTATGGTATGGATGGCCTCTGAGCAAGGCGAACGGCGTTAACACAGTTTTGCACTCGGTAGCTCAGTCTTGGAAAGGGAGGAGTGAGCTGAAGTGTACTCAGTTGGTTGCAATCTGCAACCACACCGCTAGATGCCACCAAATCCTACACACTGTCCCTTTAAGAAATGCTCATTTTCCAAGTGGCCAAAAACATTTTTCTACAACAAAATTATTACATTACACTCGGGGAAAATAAGCTTATTTGCTTTCTTTTCTAGTGTAAAATGAGAAGCTCAATAATACTCTAATGTATGTGGATTGGGTACCGTATGAAGATAGAACTGAATTAGCCTAGTTTAGTGTAGCGTTTAGATGTTCCCAAAATGACAAATTTCTTTATCAATTGGCATAAATGGAATATAATATTAATAAGTATGTTTTATTTTGTGTATAATCACCTGAAAATAAGAATTTTCGTTAGTTTAGAATGAGCCGTTTATAGCTACGTATGGAGCGGGTCTTCTTCACGGAGCCGGCCACCATGTTTCTACAGTAGCCTAGAACGGACAAACCAAACACTGGCTCTACATGGGGCCATTCACGTTCTCCTCACTGATAGATGCCGCCAAGTCCTCCTACACACTGTACCTTTAATTGACGTAATTAAAATGTAAAACTATGTCTTTTGCCACTTGAAATGTTGTTATTTCTAAAGGTAATACGTGCGTAGGCTAATCTGTGGTAAGTATATAATCCCCATCAGTTACTTAGCAACAGCCATGTGGACCCAACATGGTTAACACTGCAGCATTGTTCCAACTGCCACTACGTACAGCTCAGCTTTGGTCTTAATAGGGATAGTATATCATTCCA
Organism: Sebastes fasciatus; assembly: GCF_043250625.1. NCBI lineage: Eukaryota > Metazoa > Chordata > Actinopteri > Perciformes > Sebastidae > Sebastes > Sebastes fasciatus. The sequence goes on from NC_133804.1 coordinate 3,069,298, forward strand.
TCTAATTACAATGCCAATAGCACGTCTCCCCGAGCGAATACACTTCATGCACACACATGCAGCCCTACATTATTCACTGGTAATTACAATGTCAATACACAGTTACACAGCAGTGTGGGCTCTCACTAGCCGTCGTTTAGACGCACAGACACACACACTATCCTTTAATTGCCCTTCAGTCAAATGCTTTAGCACTTATTTCCTCACACAAACACACACACACACACACACACACACACACACACACACACACACCGTCCCACTTGTGCATTGGTCCATTCAGACTCCCCATGGAGGGAATCTGCCACACTCTTTCCACCCCCTATGGCGTTTTTACACACACATGCACACACACGCTCACATGCATGGACAAAGACTTGGTTAGCGGGTTCATCAGTGTCACATCTCGCTCACTCTTTTTTTAACATCCCTCCCTCTCTTCTTTCTCTGTGTCTCGTCTCAAGAGACGTGCACATTGAAAAGCCATTTACTGTTGCTTAACTACAGTTCTCTTTCCGTCTTCCTCTCATTCGTTTCAGTCGCCTCTCTCTCTCTCTCTCTCTCCCATCTATCCGTTTTTTCCCTGCCTTCATCTTTTTCAAATTTTGCTGCCTTTCACCTTTCGCATTTCTCTCTATTTCTCCTCTTCTCATCTCAAGTGTCTTCTCTCTCCCTATGTCCCTCTTTCTCTATATCATTATTTTTCTGCTTTGACTGAAGTCTTTGACTTCAGGGGCACACAGGAGGCATCCACAGCTGATCAGTTTAAACACCTTTCACCTGGGCTACAAGCTCCTGCTGTGCAGCCCAACTTTGTTCAAACAGAAATTTATTTCAAAGAGCCCCCCCTGAACAACTACTTCCTCTGAAAAAATAGTGTTTCTGCTGATCTCCACTGGTTTAAGGCTGAGTGTCCATATGGTGTCTTTTTTCAATTGTTTCCCAATGAGGAGAGAGCACATGCGGCCACCTTAAGAAAAAAACGCTGCTCCCGACTTTTTTGGCGACTTTCCGAGCGCTTTTAGTTGAAAATCTCGTAACTTCTCAGAAATGCATTGGTGTCGTCACCGTCTTCTTCAGCAACCCTGTTTCCTACAAAATTAATATAATTAATAATACATTTTATTTGATGGCACCTTTCAGGACACCCAAGGACACCTTACAAACATAAAAGAAATACTCAAACAGATAAAAACAACCAAACAGATAAGGCAAGATACTGAACCCCAAACTGCTCCCGAAGGCTGAGCCGTCGGTGTGTGACTGAGTATCTAGATTAGATCCTGATGGGCAGGATGGCACCTTGCATGGCAGCCTCTGCCATCAGTGTATGAATCTGGGTGACTACTGACATGTAGTGTTCAGCGCTTTGAGTGGTTGGAAGTCTAGAAAGGCGCTATATAAATGCAAGTCCATTTACCATTACCATAACAAGAGACATTTACACATATGAAGAGGAATAAAACAGGATCCATTTTAAAGAGACTGTTTGTAACTTCTTACACGTATAAATCAATCCGGGTCAGTGTCCCATGCTCACTCGAGAGTGGCTACGCTGTTCAGACTCAGACTCCAACACAAACTACAGTGAAGCACCAAAACCTCTTGGTTGTATCTAGTGAAGCCCGTCTGTTAAACAGTGTTGGCCGCGGTCGGAGGACGAGGGGGAGACCGTAGCTTTGTTCTCCAGGGCCGGAGTCTCTACTGTACTTTGCTCCTCTGCCTGCTTGCCTTCACTCACACACCGCGCTCGTTCTCGCTCTTTCGCTCCACTCTCATGTGCATGCGTGCACACTACACACTGCAGAAGAGTTAGTTTAGCTCTGAGAATATCTAGTGAATGTACAGTGGACGTTTGTGCAGAAATAACTGCTGCAGCTCCTCCAGACCAACAGAGGTTTCCCGTGTCTTGTGAAGTGACGGGGCTCCGCAGAGAGAAACGTTATCGTCTCCGACCAAAACTCCGGTGTCTCCCCTGTTCCCTCCGGCCGCAGTCGGGAGGCTGAGGCAGGAAAAGCCAACATTAAGAATCAGCATTGATTCATGGAGAGACCTTCATCTGGTCAGCTAACATTACTGCCAAGCAGCTGAAATATAGAGTGATATTGTATATTATGTTTTAGCTGACGTGTGTCTCCTCACTGTTTTGAGCGATGCTCGTTCATGTCTATGTAGAGCGAGCAAAAGCGCGAGCAACAGGACGCTGACTTAACAGCCACAGGTGTTGCTGTTAACAAGACATTTCTGATTCTTACGTCCATCCATCCATCCATCCATCCATCTGCAACCGCTTATCCCGTTAGGGGTTGCAGGGGGGCTGGGCGAAGGCAGGGTACACCCTGGACAGGTCGCCAGTCCATCGCAGGGCTGACACATAGAGACAGACAACCATTCACGCTCACACTCACACCTACGGGCAATTTAGAGTCCACAATTAACCTAACCTGCATGTCTACCCGGAGAAAACCCACGCTAACACGGGAAGGGTCCCAAGCCGGATTCGAACCTGCAACCCTCTAGCTGTGAGGCGCCAGTGCTAACCACTGCACCACCGTGCAGCCCCTTACAAACGTCCCTTTAAATAAATGTAAATTCTGATGTAGTTCGATCGATGCTACTGCCCCGTGGTGCCACAGGTGCTGCCTCGCTTTGTGTGCGTCAAGCTGGAGAGCAGTTTTTTGACCACGATGAAAATGTTGTTTTTGAAACTAGTAAGTAAATATGGATTGAATCAAAATATTTCATTCATTTTTGCTACTAAGTAACAAAAAAATACTAATAATCTTTTTAAATAGGTTTATAAACAGACTTTTGTATGAATTATCCAGTTAGTATGTTATCATGATTTTAGTTGTACATGAGCAAAGAGCAGACGAATCCTGGTACACCCCCTGTGATCTTTTGCGCCCCCCTAAGGGGGACCCAGACACCGCTGATCTAACCCAACACTAACTCTGTCAACCAATAATAAGCACATAGAAACAAATGTGTCTAAACCAGCCGTTAATAAGAGCGAGAGAGACAAAGAGAAAGTCGAAAGGAAAGAAAAAAGCGAGGAAATGAAAAGGAAACAGAAGACAGAGAGAAAAGGAGAAAGAGAAGGGGGGAGAGCAGAAAAGAGAGAGGAAGAAGACAGAGAAAGAGAAAATGTAACACGTAGTCCTCGCTGTCAGCCAGTGTGTAATTAAGTTCTGCACTCTGTCACCATCGCTCTGTAGAACTGGTAATTTAACTGGGCCTGAGCCAGGAGAGCAGATCAGGGGAGGGGAGAGCAGGGACAGGAGAGAACGGAGGGAGAGACGAAAGGAGAGGCGTTGAGAGACGTTGGGAGAAGATGATTCCAAATGAAATAATCAAGAAGAGCGGAGAGGAGATGGAGAGAAATGAAAGGAGGAGCAGAAGGGTAAAGGGGGTTGCAGAAACAGGAGAAGAAAAAGGAAAAAGTGAGGGGAGACGACAGCAGGAAAGAGAGGGAGGGGAGGAGAGGAGCGAGGAGTACAAAGCAGCAGATAATTGAGAAGAAAACTAGATTTTCCAGCTGGCTTATGGAGCTACGAGTGTCTCACAGCTGCCAATTGGCTGTTCATATTCATTTAACAGTCGGAGCATCGTCGGGTCAGACTACTTAGTGGCTTCAGCCTTTGACATTAACACGTCTGATCATTTAAGTGGGAAAAAAAGCAATATTGAAAGCACCTAGAGATCCTTGGTTCACCCACACAGGTGATTTGACATGTGTTGCCTGAATAGGACTCTGATTAGGACTCTGTGGGCGTGTTCAGACTGTGCTTGATTAACACCTCCTTCACTCGCTTTTCAGTTTTATGCTCTCATTTAGGTGGGCAACACATTCTCACTCCCAACTCGTCAAATACCGCCGTTCGGTCAATGACGCTCAGCATCAGAGACCGACGCACGGGGTACTCCTCTTGCTTTACTTTTGGACGAACCGGCGTGTCAATGTACGCTCGTTACATGCATAGTGTCATTTCAAAATAAACTTCCGTTTTCACAGGAGGTTAGGTTTATTATTAGGTTTATGTTGTTTCCATACATATTTTACTTAGTTTATGTACTTATTTCAAGCCCAACCATGATGTTTATCCTAAACCTAACTAAGTTCTTTTGTTGCCTCAACCTAACTGAGGACGTTACCGTAGTTTTGTTGCGTGAAAAAAACTGAAATGTGTCATCATGACACCTGGAATGTCCTTGTAATATTGGGTCATTTATACAGCTTCCTGTGAGATCAGGTTGGATTGACAGGTTGTGACCACGGCGAGTTGTCTGTGTTTCTGTCTTAGAACTTTAACTCTTTCACAGTGTGTTTTCACTTCATATCGCATGCTGGTGACGCGGCTTTCCAACGCGGAGAAATGGAGGTCCATCATTTCGCCCTCTAAACGGTGCAGAACTCATCCGTCGCCACCAGACAAACACAAATTTCTTTTGTCTCCTATTCCATTTTAGTGTCTCCTTGTCTACGCGTCTATAGCAGAGAGTTTGAATGTATGTACCTTTGCATGTAGTATGTGTGTGTTGCTCTTTGTTGGTAAATTTTTGTAGGTCAGTGTCTGTATTCAGGTGCTTCTTGCACTCTGCATGTGTTTGTTCTTTGGATAAGGCAGGTGTTCCAACATTAATTTGTTTTCAGGCTTATTTGTCCGCTAATCTGTTTATTTGTTAGTGCTGCCAGTGCAAATGTGCTTGTGTGCGTGTGTGTATGTGTAAATGTACATACCTGTATGTGCATATAGGATGTGTGTGAGTCCAGCTGTGAAGTTGTGTTTTTATAATTCATCAGGCTATAATAAATTCATGCCTTTCACTGTAAAAGAGAACGAAATAAAGAAAGAGGAGACCGACAGGAGTGTGTGTGTGTGTGTGTTAGATAGAGAGACAGAGAGGATTTGGTATCAAATTAGAATATTCAAAAGTATGATTTAAAGGCGAGAGTGAAGAAAACAAAAAATCAGTAATCAGTGGTGAAGAAAAAAAAAAGAGGAAAAGATTTAGGGAGCAGGTTTGCAACAGGAATTAATGATCCCATATTTCCTTTAATCAGCTGGTGTGACTACTGGAGTGTGTTTGTGCACGCTTGCATCTTTCTGCACATTCTGGGCGTGTGCATGTGTTAAGGGGGTAATTAATAGAGGGCCGCATATAGTCTCTTTCCCCTGGGCCCCCTGTCCACAATCATTACTGTACACACACACACACACACACACACACACACAACCTCAGCAGACATGCAAGTGGACAAGTGTTTGCTTAAATACACTTTATGGGAGTTTTATATGTAGCCTGCCAGGGATGTCACGAGAAGCGATACTTTGGTACCAAGTCGATGCCACAATCCTGAAAACGTGACAGTACTCGTTTTTTTTACTCAGTGATTTTCAAAACGGGGTCCAGGGACCCCCCAGGGGTCCATGGTACTCTGTCAGGGGGTCCGCGAAATAATTAGCTATAAATTATAAAATAGTGCTGTGCCAATAGAAACTCATGAATCAGTTCCTGATGCTAATTAGCTTAGCTTATTAGCTAGCTGGCGAGCATGGAGAAATATTTGTGTCAGTCCACATCGTCAAATGACGTTAAGCCCAAACTAGCTAAATTGAGAAAATCTGATGAATGTTATATATCGAGCGACAGCGACGGGAGACCAAAATGTCTTCAGGTGCTAGCGATCGAAGCCATGAAACCGGCCAAGCTGAAGCTACATTTAAGTACAAAGCACCCGGATATCAGGACAAAACAAAGTGGTGTTAAAGGTCCAATGTCATGCTCATTTTCAGGTTCATACTTATATTTTGTGTTTCTAGTAGGACATGTTTACATGCTGTAATGTTGAAAATACCCTTTATTTTCCTCGTACTGTCTTGAATATACCTGTATTCACCCTCTGTCTGAAACGCTCCGTTTTAGCACATTTTGACGGAATTGCGACGGAATTGCGTTGCTAGGCAACAGCTTGGGTCCATGTGTACCTCCTGTCAGCTGATGACATTCACATACAACCAGGAATAAACTGGGACACATTTAGAATGTTTACATTTCAAATTGTGTAAAGGGTCTAAATATTGTATATTTGTGACATCACAAATGGATAGAAATTCTGACGGCTTGTTTCAAACACAGAGTTTCTGAATACGAGCTGTGTGTATTTCCCTGTGGATTGAGTGTTTCGATACTTTCACAGTATTTATATAGGACTTAAGCCTGCTTTATAATAAAAAAAACATGAAAATCTCACTTTTTTATAATATGGGACCTTTAAAGTGATTCAAATTGAAATATAGTATTTAGGTTGTAAAGTTTTAGAATACAAATAGTTCCAGTGGCATCTAAGAGTACAAACGGTATTAAGCATTATGCTTAATCGGTGTTACGATTATGAGGAGGTCCTTGGAAATTGTCCTCCCCTTTAAAGCTGCAGTGGGTAGTAATGGAGCAAATATTACTAAAAAAGTTATTTTTATAAAACAGTCACTATATCCTGACAGTAGTGCATGAGACAGGTCATCAGAAAAAATCAAATGTCTCTGTGTTCTCCGGTGCTCCAAACGGCATCTGCAAGATTTCACAGACTGGAGGAAAACAAGCAGTAAGACCTGATCTGGAGTCTGCCGTCCAGCTTCCGTCTATGAGAGCAACGAGTCAATCACTCGCAAACTCCGATCTAGCGATAAAACTAGGCAACGCTGGTCAAATATGAATTAATTAAATTAATGCCTTTTTCTCTCCTCAAATGTTTTCAGAATCATCTCGTAGTGTTCTGTTTAGCTGTAACATGAGAAAGTTTGTGAACCGGCAGCCACGTGGAGATCAGTTGAGGAAATACCAAGCACCGCCCACCATCTGGAGAACAGCCAATAGTAACGCTCCCTCTCTCTGAACTGACCTATGATTGGCCAAAGTCTCCCGTCACAGGCTAGATTTTCTGAAGCCTGAAAACAGAGCCATGAGGAGGAGCAGAAGTCTAGTTTTCTCTCAGAACACTTGAATTACAATATAACGAAAGGTTATTATGGGATTTTTGCCCAATGATGCCAAAAAACTTGTTGCCTACTGAAGCTTTAAGGCGTCCCTGGCCCTTAAACGTTAGAGGAATGAGTGAACAGAGTCCCAACACATTAGTTTTTATGGAAATAAGTAAAAAGAGTCTCTTGTATTCAAGAAAATCAAGTTATATGGTATTTATAGTATAAAATGCAAGTGTGTTTGTTCACCTGTGTTTGGTTTTGCTTGTATGTGCACAACAGTCATATTGATATTTGTGTGCACTATAAGTATAGGCATTAGAGGTTGTGTGTGTGTGTAGAATGAATGGAAGCCTTAGGTGTACCGAGTCCAAGCGGTGTCAGCCTTTATCAATATTTGACTGCAGAACCAGAGGATGGATGAATCTTTAATATGACCTTGGAGCACAACAAAGACATGGAGACATGGGGGACAAGAGAGAGAGAGGGAGAGATGTGGGGAGTGAGAGGAGGGACAAAGTGGAGATGTGTAGAGAGGGAGAAGAAGAAGAAGGGTGAAGACGTTCAACTTCCTGTTTTGATTTTGACAACTCAGTCAGCTCGGATGGTGAACGGTCTAAACTGGATATTGTAAACTGGATGAACTCTAAATGCCGGCAGGTTTGTACAGTACATGACTAAAAGACAAATACTGTAGAGGTGAACACTACGGGAACTCCTTTATATCTCTTTACTTTCCTTCCATTCTCCCTCTCTATAGATACACAGTCACCCTCATTGACATTATTTCCTGGTAGCTGCAGACTAAGAAGCCCCTCTAAAGCCGATTAGACAGAGAGAGAGAGAGAGAACGTGGAGAAAAAGAGACAGAGAGGACAGAAGGACACTGCAGAAACGAGAGACAAAGTGCGGATAGAGTGGGGGGTGGAAGTAGAGGAGGAGAAAGAGACACATACGGTAAAAATGGATGCCAAAGATGAAGAATTATTGGCAGAGCACATTTAGTGAAGTGAAAGAGAGAGAAGCGGTGTGGGGTTTGAATTGTGGCTGAATATTTATAGAGTAGGCTGCATACTTTTTGTTCTTTGACACTGTAGATACACAGCGAAAAAACCTGCTTCTCTAATCATCCAGTGTAGGAATAAGTTCAGTTCTTTTCCCCTTCAGATGAAAGAGTTGTACTCAGCACATTCATTCATTCTTAAGGGGTTAAACCTTTGAAGTTCACTGTTTGGTTTCTAGGTGAAACACCCTTTGTTGCAGTTTACCGTCACAATATTGTATTAAGTCTTGTTAAAATCCCTCCCTATGTACTATATATTGCACTATAATTGTCCTCTGCCATATTGAATTCTGCATCCTAATGCCCTGATCAGACAGAGCGCATTTTAACGGTCGGCTGGCTTGTAATTGTGAATAAATAAGAGTGAAGTGTCTGCTCACTATTGAGTCAATGACTGAGTGTCTGTTATATAGGGAGTAGTGAATGAGTGAATGACGTAGTGGTTTTGGACACAGCTCGAGACTTTAGCATACAGACGTGAGAGAAGTTACGATCTTCTCAACTCGCAGTGAGAAAGCCAATACAATACAAACTATTCCTTTAAGAGCATACCAGGCAAAAAACACTGTAAAAATATCTACATAATATTATTTTATGAATCAATGATTCCTATTAGGACTGCACGGTGGTGCAGTGGTTAGCACTGTCGCCTCACAGCTAAAAGGTTGCAGGTTCAAACGTGTAAGTGTGGGATTTCTCTGGGTTCTCCGGCTCCCTCCCACAGTCCAAAGACATGCAGGTTAGGTTCACTCTAAATTGCCCGTAGGTGTGAATGTGAATGGTTGTCTGTCTCTATTTGTCAGCCCTGTGATAGTCTGGCGACCTGTCCAGGGTGTACCCCTTAATGTCAGCTGGGATCGTCAGCTCATGCTACGCTGTTCCAACACAAACTACACGGAAGCACCAAAACCACAAAGTTCTATCTAGTGAAGCCTACAGTCTACTACAGGGCCCTATAGGGCAGACCGTAGCTTTGGTCTCCAGGGCCGGAGTTGATGCCTGCTTGCCTTCACTCACACGCCGTGCTTGTTCTCACTCCATCTCTGACGTGCATGAGCACACACCACACTGCAGAAGACGGGAGTCTGAAGCAGGAAACACAGTATCAGCATCGATACAACAAGCAATTTCTGATTCTTACATAGAGTCCCTTTAAAAGAACAATATGTAGCACTGACAGCTAGCGTTTAAAATGGGTAACGGCAGTCCGAATTCAAAAACGTTATAGCCGTGGCCTCTCAGTTCCTCCCGTGTGACAGGGAGCAGTTAGCGCAAATTCTCATAATTTGAGGGCTACCCTCTAGACACGACCGCGTTAGCTTCTGGCCACCAGCAGTAGTCAGAGTCACTTCACCAGCTGTGTGTCTCAAATACTCGCTGTCTTGATAATCCAGCTGCACACGGACCACAGGGAGATGTGCCGAGGCTTTTCAGGTCGGGTAGAAGCTAACGTTAACGTTATCTCTGTTGATCCAGTTTGTCTGCTTGCTTCCATGGCTGCAGAAGGATATGTTTTTACGTGCCAATTTGTTTCATATGTGGCAACGGAGTGTTGAAATGGGCAGTGAGCAGGATGACACCGGCCAAAAGCAAAAACAGACGTTCTGGACCGGAATGAAAATTTCAAAGGAGAACATACTGGCTGTAGCATTGTTGTCAGAGACGCCAGTATTTCAGTTTAGCATGTTTCCTTAATCTCTGATGACATATCATGGTCTTTTTTTTTATTTATTACAGTACATATATTACATATTAGTCCTTTAATGACTTTTAGTAATTTCCTAGGTGTAACTTTGGTACAGCTGAGTTGGAAAAATACATTATCATTGGTTGTAGAGGGGGTTGGCATCACTCTCTTCCTGTCCCTGTTGCACAGTGCCATGCCATAGGGCACACAGACAGAGAGATAGACAGACAGACAGAGGAGTCTGGAGAGGCTCTGGCACAAAAGCTTCTCCTGAGAGAAAACTGATGTCCTTGTTCAGCAGGAAGCAGAAACACGATGAGAGCAAACAGCACCTTCACTTCTGTTAGCTTTGGGAGGAGATAATATTGTGTCGCTCTGGTATCAGAGCAGAGAATGCTACGGTTAAATAAAGCCCCTTAATCATGTCTTATTTTCTGGGAACAAGTGTCTAAATGACGTGATTTAAATTCAACGGTGTCGGATTCAAATATAGGGCATTGTGCCGAAAAAGTACCATCTTAAATGACTGATTACTTTTTAGTGCAGAGCAACGCAGATAAACATAAAGCAGCAGCTATCTACGGTGGTTAGCAAGCTGGTCTTCACTAATGCTGCTACGGTTGAAGCTGCGCGTAATAGTTCAATTAGAGCGAGCTGAAGCACACACACACACACACACACACACACACACACACAAACAAACAGCTTGTTATCTTTAGTTTAAGAGGGGCAACAAAAGGGCAACAGGGAAAGAGACAGTGCATTGTAATTGGTGTGTGTGAGCAGAAAAAACACAAACACACACACACACTGAGCTGAATGCAGAGTGGAAGAAAGTCAAGTGGATGAAAAAGCCACTTGTGTTAATTGGTCATGCCGGGGAGAGACGTTAGCAGGGAGTGCTGTAAACACAAGGAAATATTTTTCATGCTAAAAGTCATGACGAGCACACGCACATTTGCACACAGTGAAATTATGTCATACCACATCTCTGTTATGTCATATCTGTGCGTAACGTGTCTGAATGTTTCTAGACAGGCTGCTTGCTGCTCATGTTTGGCCCACTCACAGTCACCTCCACGGGGGTATCGAGTCCAGCTCTTCCCAGTAATAAAACACCAAACTGAAACTAACTCACTAATAAAACTGAAAAATGCATCATAATGTTACTTATTGCAACTCTGTCATGAGGTTACATCACTTTACCTGCGCCATTCGGCATCCTAGGCAAAGCAGAAGTGTCTCCCTGTCTCTCTCCAGCTGCTGTAGTACAATAAGAGCTCATAAATGTTGAATCTCTCTCATCCCTTGCTCCATTCCCCTTGTTCTCTGTCACTGTCTGCATTCTCTACGATGGTGAATAAGTCATTTGCCTTTTTGCCCTCAGCACTTTGAGCAACACCGACAATAGTCAACTCACCATTTTAAATAGAAGACAAAGTCGTTCTGGATCTCCGGTGCAGGATGATATTTGATGTTTTTGCACTTTCTCCTGTATTGTTGACTTGTTTATATTGATTTTTTAGCTTGGGATTAATCCAAACGTACACATCTAACATCTATCTCATTTTTAAGAGTAGTCCCTGTTTAACAGAGTCATGTTCGTTGCGCAGCAAAGTCGATCACAGCCGAGCGTGAAAACCAAGTGCGTCGACGTTTTACAGTAGAAAAAATGTGTCTGCACAGAGAACAGAAGCTAAAAATATGCTCAACTTCAGATGCTTTCTAATGCAAAATTAGAAGTAGTGTGCAGGTAGAGCGGGGGGGACTGGACTGTGTGTGTCAGTAGAAAAGACAGCCCTGTATGTACGTTTTGTCCTTTTTTTCTCTGATATATACTACACAATGCAAATATGTCTTGCTCCACACTGAAGCACGACACACATACACACACGCTCTGTTATCTTTGCTCTGCTTTGCATGCTGGGAGTTAACTCGCGATTAGATGAGATCTAATCATTCTTTGATCTCGGATTTTAGCTGCGTCAGAAAACACACTCGAGGAGACGCACACATTCTTACACATACATACATACAAGGACATTCACTGGCACTCAATCACCCTGACACACACACACACACACACACACACACACACACACACACAGCAAACCCTCTGTATCAGCACATCATGTGGAGGTCTTTAAAGACTGTTAAAACATAGCGGGGGGCAGAAACAAAGTGTAGCGATTTGAATCAGCTTGAAGAGGTAAAAACAATACAATATATGGAGAAGATGTGTTGTGACCCCATGGGGCGGTGTTGGAAATACATCCAAGGAAGACAACATAGAACATACATATACAGATGACCGTTGTCTTGCTTTCTGTCTGATTTGTTTGTCTCTCCCTCCGTCTCTCTCTCTTGCTGTATCAGCCCAGCAGGGATCTAGATAAGAGTCTGCGTTATCTCTCTGCTCGCCATCTCGGCTAATCTATCGGTTTTGTCTGGAGCTCTGAAGCCGTTAAGATCTGGCCTTGACTTAGAAGACCGGGAGAGATGATAAAGCAAAGAGGATGCATTCACTGAAATTAGAGTTAATTATCAGCGTCACAATTGAGACATTGATTTGTTCTGTAGGACTAGTCGTTGGTATCCCTAAAATTGCACACCGTAGGCATGCTGCCTATACTAAGCAGGGTGATCAAGTGAGCGATGGCATCTTCTGGGTTATCAAGTCGGCGTCCTCTTTCCTCACAAATAAGCCCACAACACCTCCAGAGGGCTCAGCAGTGATTCCCCCGGCGTCCCAGGATCACTCCCTAGATGCCACCGCTCTACCGGGGGCCCAGAGTCTTTCCTCTTCATCCAGAGCCACTGACTGACATTTTCAGCAACTCTGGAGAGGTCTTTGGCTGCGGTCGAAAAGTCAAACAAATTACGTCCTAATGTCTTTTCCTAACCACTTTTCCTGGACCTCGATGGAAAACGTCATGAGGTCAAGAAAAGATATGAAGGAGAATTTATGAGGACTTAGGAGAATGTTAGGAGAATACGACTGCACTTCACTAGAGCTGGAACAAAAATGCTGAAATATTTCAAACAGGAATATGCAATGGAATCAGCCCACGGGGGTGTGAATGAGGCTTGAGAGAAAAAGAAGAAAAAATATAAACCATTTCCACACATAATGACTCTATTAGTTACTCTCTAGCTCACCCATTGCATTATATTACCAGCACATATTGCATTTCTACCTATTGCATTGCAACCTGCAAGCTGCTCTATACAGTTCTTCTTTTTTGTTTAAATCATTTCAAAAAGACACTTACATAGTTAGTACACTAATGGACATAAACAGTTAAAAGAACATCAAGGATAACACAAAAAGTCGCAAGACTTATTTCCATTGTGGTCCTTGTTGTAGTTTGATGTTGTAGGTATGTTCATGTGCATGCGTGTACCTGCACGTGGAGAGAGTGGAGTACGGCATAAGCGGCCAGCCTAGTTTGGTGATGGTCTGCACGAAATCAATTTGTATGTAATTCACGTAATTGAGAATAGGGAAGTATAAAAAGTAGTGAACGCCATATAGAGAGGAGGTCAGGGGTGGATAGGTTGGTTCAAAAATCACAGGACTTTCACCCAGGAGACCGGTGTTCGTGTCCCGTGTGAAACCAGAACTAAACATTGAGTTATATGACACTTAAATTCCGGCACTTCCGGAGTTATTTGAACCCAAACCACGATCTTTTCTTAAAGCACAGTAGTTTTATTTGGAAAAGACTGGAGTGGAAATGTGTGTCACATATTGCTGGACATTCGTAGGAAAACACACAAGAAAGAAAAGGGAAATTTGTGTCTACGTATGTACACGAATCAAATAGATTCAATTTCATGACTATTTCACAAACTGCCGTGAGACTGTGTTGAAGCGGCATATAAAAGCACACAAAAACCCATCATTATACAGAAAATATTCACATTAGGCATTAACAAGCATTATTCTGAACAGGCTAAAGTACACACACTTCCTATTATACTAAAACTGGTCCATTAAGTGAGCTACATACAGCCCTGCCTACACAACTGTCTTTACAGGGTTAAATTATCTAAAAGCCAGTGTTTCAGTTTTGCCTGAAATGTGGCTGGTTTTCCAATCTGTTAAATGCTGTAAGGAACCTTTTTTACAGTCATGGGCACCCACATATCTGAAGTATACGGACTTCACTGGACCTGGTGGTGTGCCTGTGAATCTCTCCGACCTGCGGGAAGAAGTTTAATAAGTAGTTCGGGGCTACACCATTTACAATTTCGTGAGCCTGACGGAGTTTCATCTATGTCACTCTGGACTCCACAGGGAGCCAGTTTAGCTGCATGAACTGGTTTCTCCCCATGTGCTCTCGTGGACCGAGACCTAAGACCACTCTGATCCAGGAACACTGACCTTCTGGCCAAGAACCTAGCTCTAGCGTTCACTTATCCTACCACTTTCAGGGCCATACCTACACACCCACGGCATTGCCGTCAAGTGGGGATGTCACAGTGAGGACATTTTTCCCAGCGGTTAATAAACTTGTGACAACACTAGTGTTACCAATTACACCGGACATTTTACAAGAAAAGATGACGCTCAATATATGCTTACTTTCATCGTTACTGTTTGATGGCGGTGTGTCTGGCCTCTCCGGTCCAGCTTTGCTGCGAGGCTGCATGTTTTTACCCAACGCCGTTGCGCAGCTATGACCGCTCCGTCCTCCGCACGGCAATGGCCTCATTAACGTTATGGTTCCTTTATAGCTTTGGGTTTAAATCTGAAACATTGGCAAATATTGCTGTACGCTTTGACACCAAGTCCGCCATTGTCTTGTCTGTCAACTGTCTCTCGTCCCGTGTGTGAAATCTGACTCCTGCTACTCTGAGCTGAGACTCCGTACGGAGCAGACACTTTTACTTTCAGTTTGTAGCTCCGTTGTCCGATTATACGTTGACACATGAAAATGAACTAAAGGGGTTTTATTTCTATTAAAAAAGCAAACGACGGTGGGCAGGAATAATGTAACGGTGTATGCCTGAACACTGAACACCAACCACCGCCGCAAGCCTACCGTCAAGTGTACAGCCTGGAGTAATAGTAGTAGTAGTAAGTAATAGAGTGCTCCAGGGATGACGTATTTTTGTAGGCCAACCAGGAAGTTAGCGTTCTCCTGGGTTTCCTCGACAAAAAGCCAAAGGGATTTTTCCATTGGCTTTTGGATTATTGCAGAAAATAAGCTCTGTGGCAAACAAACATTTATGATACTTACACATTTTGTTCAGCAATATAATCTTAACAAACAAACACCACTTTGATTTTTGAAGTGTAAATGCAATCACCAGAAGTAAAAAGCCAACAGTAGGCTATAAACAAATTACATCACGTAGCATGAGCGTGAGTATACACAACAAGGCGTGATGATGTTTAGTAGTTTTATGTAGCCACTTGTTAGCAACCGCCTTTTTTAAGACATAAAGGATTCAATATTGACGAGTGGGATATTTACTGACGGATTTTATGTCGTAGAAAAAAACGTTAAAATCTCTTCAGCTTGTGTTAACCTTAGACCTTATTTCAGGCATCTAACTAAAAACCCATTCAGAAAACCCATTGACTTCCAGACGAGGGAACCGGAAGTGCTAAAATGCGAACTCATTTCCGGGTTTTAGGACTCATTCCTGTAGCACTCTATTGACAGATGTTTTAACAAAATTGTCTTTCCCTTTCAAACAGCTTGCTGTAATGCTTCATGCTGTAGCTTGTTTACTGCAAGTTGTAATATGCATTCTTCATGATGCAACCAACCTCAATTTGGAGCCAAGATGGATGCTCGTCGACATGTTTGCACACTCTGAGCTGGTAATGGAGCGGATAGTGGAAAAATCATGCAAATAGTGATACAAGCTGCACATTTGGCATGATGATTCCAGAGGGAACGCTTAGCAAATATGAATGATCGGCCACTTGAAAATCCAAGATGGTGGCCATTTTTCAAGACGGCCGCCAAATTGACCTGCCCATAATGGTTTCTCTCATAGAAATTCATCTACTTGGTCGAGTAAGGGATCAGTAGTCCAAAGGTTTCTTCCCTGAAAGACTTGATAAACAGGAATATGACAAGCTCCATATCCAACACCAGGTGCTAAAACTGGAACTGTGGACTCTCAAGCCGCAAAACCACAAAGCAAAGACTCAGCGGACAGCCAGAAAGTAAGAACAGAAAGAAAAACATATTGTAGGATGTTAAAGCTGTAATGAGATCCAGCATACCAGAAAACATATAACTCTACATCACACATTCAAATTGTTCTAGTGGGAGAAGCCAGTTTGAGGAAACTCTTGTCAGCAAACATCAACTTGAGCAAGGCATTAAACCCGACCAGGAGAGGATTTCCTTATGGGGGATTAGATACAGTAACTTTGTTGGTGTATTTTTTTTATAGCTAGCACTTCTTTATTTTTGTGTTGCTCTGTATAAAAAAACACTTTAAAGTGTTTCCTCACATACCACCACCACCACCACCACCATCCTTGTCTCTGCTGTGTCTCATCACAATTTGTCCACTTTTTTGGTGCATCGGGTGCTGCATCAAAGCACAGCGGGGAGACTGACAAAAGGAAATGGTAGTTCCTATCCATATGGTGTCCGGTTACTCACGTACACACAGGCAGCGAGGGAGAGGAAAGATCTAAAGAGCCTATCTTTGGCCGACTGTAGCGATCGCCCACATAAATGTCCGCTTGGCTCTGCTCTGATCACATAATTGCTCTGTGCACACTTCTCCCACACACACAGACACACACACATACACAGAAGGAGAGCACACATCCAGAGAGCATACACTGAAGCACACTTACAGTTCACACACACACACACACACACACACACACACACACACACACACACACACACACAAACCTGGATATACTGTATACAGCACCCATACACAGTCACTGTTCAATATGACATGAAGCGGACCATTCACACATTGCAGGTATGCCTGCGAGCGTACGCGCACATCTACACAGCAAATACCAAACAAAAACTCCCACCAGCTCACCCACACACAGTCAGCACGCAGAGCGTGAGGGATGAGACTGAGCAAGGAGTGCAGCGAACACTCTGAAACACCACCCTCACTAAGCTTTACAAAAGACGGATTTACTCTCACAAAAATAACAAATTCAACAGAATTGTGGCGTGTTATTTTTACTCATCGCCTTTTTGTCTATTTGTCTGATTTAAAATGAATCACTTTTCTATTTTGTTGGAAGTTTTGTGATTTAAAAGTGCATTCCAAGGCCTGGAAGACATTTTGGCAAGTTGCTTTCACCAAATCAAGAAATCCCTGCCAGCTGCAGGGCTGTTAGTTTGTAGATGAACCCGACCTCTGACCTCCTTTTAGAGGTCAGTAATTTCCCTACAAGCAGGAATCTTATTACTTGTATATTACACAACATGTCTTACTACTGCCAGTACAGGAAAGATCATCAATGGGCTTTGATAGGTTCCTTTTGACATTTTGCATGTCTTTTGCAAAGAAAATTGCACCAATCAAATTTGAAGTATTTCTCTATAAATTTGAATATTAAGAACTAAATATGTAAAACACAAGTAAAAGAAAAAAGACATTTTAAATGCCTAATATTAAATAATATTAATATATCTTTTTTTCTATTAACTTATTTGTTTATTTAATTTATTATTATAACTTTATTTTCTTTGTATTAATATTATAATTATAATTTTTTTATTTCTATTTATTATTCTATTATTTTTTTTATTTTTATTATTAGTATGATTATATTTTTTTCTTTTCTTAATTTTATTTCAATTTTCAATGCTGAAGTTGTTTTCCCTAGTGTACTTATTGTGTTCGTCTCTAAGCTCAACTACTTAAAACATTGGTTTATAAACTATTGTAATTATGAACTGTAAATTGCATATATGAAAAAAAAACTTGAAAAAAGGGAAAAAAAATAAAGTGTGAAAAAAATATATTATTTATTATAGATGCACCAATACTGGATCAGATATAAGGCCGATACTGACTCAAATAGCTGAATCGGACATCGGCGATAATGGGGCCGATCTATTCGATTCTTTGTTTATATACTATATACATTATACGTATATTGTCATTTTTATTCCTGGTTATATTTTGACCAATTTTTTGCTGCATTAAAAAGGTATACGCTTGAATTGTAATTCCTGTTCATTTTTAAGATTTTTCACCAAATTACTGGTGTACGATTTATTATTCAATATTAAATATACATTCAGTAAATTCATATCTATGTATTTATTGGTCACAATAACACAATATACACTTTGGTTTTACAAAGTTAGGAAAACAATGTTTAAGTCAGTCTTGATGTTGCCTTACATATAACTGAATGATCCCATTCACTTCAACACAGTGACGCATACAGTTTATTGATTAAACACTGGGATCGGAACGGTGCTCGGTATCGGCTGATACCCAAAGCCCAGATATCGCTATCGGTATCATGACAAAAACAGTCAGATCGTGTTTACCCTATTATTTATTAAAGATATATTTAGACATTTTAGGAAATATGCTCATTTGCTTTCTTGCCAACAGTTATATGAGAAGATTGATACCACTCTCATGTCTTGTACAGTAAATATGTAAATGAGCTAGCAGCTAGTTAGCTTAGCATAGCACAAAAACAGGGGAAATAGATAGCCTGGATCTGTCCCACAGTAACAAATCAATCTACCAGCAGCTCTAAAACTCACTAATTAATACGTTATATCCAGCGGGCACCTACGGTTCTGAAAAGTGAAAACAATGCGTCAGAAAAGTCAGAAGTCTGATTGTATAGAAGTCTATGAGCAAATGAGCCTACTTCTCACTTGATTTATTACCTCAGTAAACATTGTAAACATGAGTTTATGGTCTCAATCGCTAGTTTCAAGTCTTCTTCAATACAGTATGATGTTCATTTAGTAAATGATGGTCCCATTTAGAGTCAAATAGACCATAAAGCAGGGGATGTTTTAGGGCGTGTCTACATTGTGATTGACAGGTCGCTACCACGGCGTTGTCCGGTCTGGGAGTTGTCTGTGTTTCCGTCTTAGAACTTTAACCCTTTCACAGTGTGTTTTCAGTTAGTGAAAGTTAATTGTAACATTTTGGTCGCCTAAAAATGTTTCTTTCAGCGTTCGGTTGTACTTAGCTCCGCCCTCTCGTGTCACTTCTGGTTGCAAAAAAACAAGATGGCGACAGACAAAATGCTAAACTCAAGGTTTCAAAACCATAGTCCACAAACCGATGTTTGACATCACATTGGCGACTATTTCTTGGTTGAGAATGTTAACTTCCTGAAGTCTCCACAGATTGCTTGACAACTTTTCACTTTTGAAAGGCATATTAACCGTTTCCCCCCCGTTTCCAGTCTTTATGCTAAGCTAGCTGGCTGCTAGCTTCATATTTACTGTACAGACTTGAGAGTGACATCAATCTTCTCGTCTAACTCTCGCCTGAAAGTGAATATGGTTTTTTTACCAAAATGTCGAACTGTTCCTTTAAGAGTTTAACAACTCGGGACTGCATGCTTCGATCAGATGATTGACAGTGGCCAAGAACCCACCAACTGTCATCATATTCTCATTCAAACGTTGCTAAATCCTGATTGGTGAACGAGAGTATGTGACATCACCTTTCTCCTACTTAGCCCCGCCGACCTCAAACCAGTCAGAAGAGCACAAAGAAAAATATTAATATGTAAACTCATGTGGAATAACCAAACTGTTCTGTTGTCAGACAATAGTGTGTTCATGTTTGATCCCATCTCTCATAGCAAGAAAATGATTGAGAAAATAAGTTTTCAACTGGAACTTTGTTATTCACACAGTAGCTCCGTGAAGCCCTGTGATGTAATGCTTAGATGCTGTGTGTGTAATTACAAAAGGATCTCTAAAGGATTGTTATGGTTGCCCTCAAATTCCCTCGATTAAACCGCCAGGACCTCCACTCTCACTTACAAGCAAGCAAATATTAGTGAGACGGGATTACATTACAGGGGAATCAATGCTAACTGGATTGTTATAATTAGATGACCTGAGTCTGCTAAAAAGTCGGTAAGTAATTTTCTGTGTTTTTATCACTTTCGGGGAGCTGGCAGAGGTGCACGGCAATAAAATTACAAATTCAAACTCTATTACAAACTCTACTTGTAAAAATGATGCAATGCAAACACAAAGGCAGCATGAAACTGATGCACAATGTGTCGATATGTCACACACTCAGTATACAGTATCATACAAAGCGTTATTGAGGCCGCATGCCAACCATCAATAGCCCGATCAAAGTCTCTCAGTCAAGCCGATCAGCGAGACACAACAAATCGATCCCGAATAACAGACCATCAGCAGATCTGTCATCAGCTGGCCGCCGATACACAAATGAGCACAACAATGACAGCAGGAGCAGCAGCAGCTGATCATTACACACCCTCAGCAGGAAAAATGAGAGGCAGGGAAACAGAGAGACAGCAATGTGAGCTCTGAGATAGAGTTTGGAGAGAAGTGTTATCTGAGAAAGGCAGAGGTGGTGATTGTGAAAAAGAAAAGCAAAGTAGAAGTACGTATCCGTTGAGAGATATCAGAGCAGCAGAAAGGACAAGAGTGGGGAGGATTGTTGGGGAAGAAGAGAGAGAGAGCGAGGAGGAGGAGGAGTACGAGAAAAGACAAGAGGTAGCATTATCGTCGTATTCGACAGAAGAGTGTTTGCAATGACAGTGAAACAAAAAAACAAAGGGAGTATCAGTAAGAGAGAAAAACCTCAACAAAACACAAAGCCTGGGAACTTCCATGGCTCATTTTCGCCAAAATGACATGGCTCCAAGTGCGCCTGCAGACAACAACAACCGAGGCGATTCATCCTACCTGAGTTCCTCTTGGAGATGTACTTGACTCCGTCGCAGGCTCCCGAGGCGAGGAGAAGGAGGAGAAGGAAGAGGAGCAATAAGGTCTTCATCTCTCTAGCCTCCACTGGCACCTTCAGACAACAGGACACAGTGGGGACAAAGTGTCAGAGATGACGTAGCATCATTCTGATTCTCACTGGCAATAACAAGCACACAGTATCCAGACTGCATTTACACATACAGTACATGCCGTTAACACAATTACAATGACACCAAATTACAGAGTGTTGAAATCAATCAGTCAATGCTCACTTATTTTAAATAACATAACAAACGTAGTCATTTTAAGCCAAACCATGATTTTTTTTCCTAAACCTAACCAAGTTCTGTTTCCTAAACCTAACCAAGTAGAGTTGTTTTTTTGGTTTAGTTTGTTTCAATTTATGTTTAAATCCATGTGTGATTACAAACATCATTTTGTAAGAGACAGGGTTGGTAAAGCAGAGTTTTTAAAGGGGACATATCGTGCTCATTTCCAGGTTCATAATTGTATTTTGAGTTTCTACTAGAACATGTTTACATGATTTAATGTTCATAAAAGCCCAGTCTGCTCTGATTGGCTTGTGAGATAAAATATGGTGCACCCTTTGCAAAGGTAGTTCTCAAGCCGTGGATGGTTATTATACATGAAGCCTGGTGGTGGTTAAATGTATTTTGAAGCACAGTTAAATGGGACATATCATTGAAAAAGTGAGTTTGTCATGATATGTCCCCTTTAACTGTGCTCAAATATAAACAACCAAAGGATTCATGTTAATACCACATGGAAGTGGACTCAAAGTGTGCTTTTACATTGGTGTAGCGACTACTATCAATTAAAAGCCGCTAAGAGGCTGAAGTAGGCTCTTTACTGTGTGACTCGTTCCGAACAATCCAAAAGTCAAGATGCGTTTTACTGTTTATTAAATTAAAGGAATTACAAACAATAAGGCTAACTGGAATAACTTAACATTAAGTTACAGTCAACAGAAAATATCCAAGCCCATCTCACCCTCTTTGTCTAACTCCCGCGGTCCAAGTGAACAGGTAAAAATAGGTGAAATCACACCACAGTCCAAATTACCAGAAGTGATGTTACCCAAAAGAACGTGTGCAGCTTAAACAAATAATAATAATAATAACTAGAAGGCACTCGGAGAGCGCCGACCCATCCCCCCCCCCCCCAATCTCCTTGCAGCTTGCACCATCATCCATGTGTATTTGTGTTTATGTTGAGATCAGCTGTACGTAGCGGAGCATCATAAAACACTTAATTCAAACTGGACAGAAACAAAATAAACCGTCACCTAAACCTCACCTAAACCTCACCTAAACCGTCGTCGTTACTCTTTCCAACAATCATAAAGTGTGTTTTGGTCGAACTCAACTGTAATTTCACAGAGTTTAATGTGAAAAAAACGCAGAATCTACAGATTTTGCTCCCCTCCCTCCACCCCCTGCTCTCTCTCTGTCTCTCTCTCTGCAGGCAGAAGGAAAGAGGCAGGGTGAGGCTTCATCAACGCGTCATCAGTCACACTGCGCATGTCCTAAAGCCTGTGGTGTTAATGCACAGACTGAGCGGAGTTATTCTAAAAAAATCCTGAATCCGGATCATGATCCAGATCGCCACCAAATTCTACTGGATTGTTCATTGTGCCCACCCCACCCCTCCAAAACATTTCATTCAAATCCATCGTGGACTTTTGGAGTAATCCTGCAAACGGACAAACCAACAAACCAACGCCGGTGAAAACATACCCTCCTTCCTAGGCCTTCAGCCTTGGCGGAGGTAATACTTATAATAATAATAATAATAATAAAGGACAGGCTAAATACCTTGGCTCCTACATTGGTACTACATGCTTGCACATGTTACAATTACTGAGTCACACAATAAATATGACCCCACTGTTATTCTCATTACAGCAATACTGAGAAAAAATAATTGCATATGGATTTCAATGTTCTGTTTCTGTCTTGTTTTGATTCGACATGATTTCAAATTGATGTTAGAATGTCTGTTTTTTATCTCTCTGTCTTTACAAGCTACAAATGAAAAGAAAATAGGGTAACCCCAAATTGTGTTATGTGTGGGCTAATATGCTGTAAAAGTGAAAAACAAAGTGCTTTATTACAACTTACAACAGCAGCGAGAACAGAAGAAAAAAAACCATTAATATTGATCTGAAACACGGGTTTGGTGGGGTTTTCAAAACATCTATTTTTTTTTCAGCTGATTAAATTCAAAATACAGAAACTAAATTAGATTCGACCACAGGCCATGAATACAAAGGCTGCAGAAGCTTTGGGACACACACACACACCACACACCCACGGTCTTTGTGCCAGCCATGTGAAATCACATTGATAGAACACAATCAGATTTTCTCATGCTCTCTGTGTACAAACTGCAGTGCACACACACACACACACACACACACACACATACGGACGCACACGCACACGCACACGCACACGCACACGCCACACACACACACACACACACACACACACACAGTTAACCAGGGAGAGATTGAAGGAGCAGATTAGCCATGCCAGCAGTCATTTCATTGTGTTTTTCATCCATATGACAATGAAGGGAACTCAAACTCCAGCTTGACTGCTGATTGAAATCACATTGGATTCACATGAATAGTGGGATGGCTGATGATAGAGCCTGGTTGAGTGTAGATACTGTATGTTAGCCACAGTCATTTGCCTTTGAGGATGGGCAATGAAATGATGGGATGGGGATCTAAAAACTGGGACCAAATTGATGCGAAGAACAAAGCCGAAAGAACAATAATATGATAAAGGATACTGTATGATGTGGAAATGACTCCTCTCCTCTGGCTTTCAACGTATCCTGCCTGTGATCACTTGTAGTTGAAAATACAACATATTTCATCATTTCAGCTTTTGATTTAGGATTCACACACACACACACTTTCTTTTCACCAGTAAAAATATGTGGTGTCTGCCATCATCTTGATAGCATCACAGCTGCAGTTCAAATCATCGTTATAATTATTATAATAATACAGGCCAGTCATCAGTTCAGATTCCTTGAGTGAAGGTCAAAGCCACAGCACAATCAACCCGTTTTCACTCCTGACTCGTCAAATATCATAATTGTTGCATAAAACCTGGTTATCTTAATGAAATTCAGACTACTTTGTCTTACCGTACCATACAGAGTCTGTGCCAATAGAAGTGTTAAGATAAAAAGACACAAAATACTTTGTTAGAACAGAACAAACATAAGAGAAGGGGCATCTGAATGGATGAGTTGTGAGGGTAAAGTGTAGTGTAATTAGCTCACAATATATAAGGTTTGGGTGAAAACATGCAATTTTGTCACTACTAGCTGTCTGAGGCAACCAGTTTTTCATCAGGTACATTCAGGACTTCTTAAAACCATCCAGTGCCACATAAAAAGTCCTATGAGACAACAAAGCGAAAACCCAATGAGCTGTTTTTATTTTGCCTTGTAAAAAAAAAGAAGACTGACAATACAAGTCTTAACATTTTAGGACTTTTTGGGTGATACACAGTGTGACAGCCACATGGGACCAACCAGACTAAGGTTGTCCTCACAGGCTGCACTCAGTCTCCAGTCATCAGAGGAGGAAAACAGGTTGTGTCAGGTCATGTTATACTATAGCAGAAGGAGCGAAATTGAGCTGTTGGCTTCAGGTAAAGGTGAGGAGGCAGACACTCTGACAAGCAAATCAAAGTGTGAGTCAGTCATATGTGGGTAGTGTTTATCAGGTTCTTTTGGAAAAGTCAAAACATAAAGAGAAAGAGAAATACCAGTGGAGTTTAGAATCAAGACCTTATGTTTTTGTGACATAAACACCTAGAAATAGGAATAGGATGAGGAAACGTATATTTCTCATGCCTCCTCCACAGGATGGTAAGGGTCAGCTACAGAACAGACGCCATGGAGTTGGTAGGGATTCAGTGTCTTGCTAAAGAACTCTTAAAGGGACCATTTGTAAGAATCAGTAATGTCTTGTTAACAGCGACACAGCGGCCGTTAAGTCAACGAAAGTCAGCGTCCTGTTGCTCGCGCTCGCACTTTTGCTCGCTCTACATAGACATGAACGAGCATCGCTCAAAACAGTGAGACAACATACGTCAGCTAAAAGCACAATATCACTCTATATTTCAGCTGCTTGGCAGTAATGTTAGCTGACCAGACAAAGGTCTCTCCATGAAAACACTGTGCTGACGATTTTTCACAACCGTGTCTAAACACGGTTCAACACAGAAGACAAAACTTCCAGTAGAACACAAGGCTGTCCATTTTTCTGTCAGGATAAAAACTTTCTTTGGCAGACAGCGCCGTCACCTGATAGGAAGTAAACATGGACCCAAACTGTTGCCTAGCAACGCAATTTCGTTGCAATTCCGTTGAAACTAGCTGAAACAGAGTGTTTCAGACAGAAGGTAAATACAGGCATATTCAGACAATCAGTATGAGGAAAATAATGTGTTTTTTGAACATTAAAGCATGTAAACATGTTCTAGTAGAAACCCAAAATACAAGCATGAACCTGAAAATGAGCACAATATGTCCCCTTTAAGAGGGGATCTGACCACCAACCATCCTGGCAACCTAAATTACAAATCAAAGCTTAAAGCTAGGGTTGGTAATGTTTTGAAACTAGCAAGAGTACACTAGATTTAAAAAATTCTGCCATCAAAAAACCCAGTCTGGTGTTGCCAACTCTTCTCCAGTGAAAGTAGCTAGCAGCACTAGCTCCAAAAGTCGCTAAATCTAGTGAGAAAGTCGCCAAGTCAGCAACACTGACAGCCCGTCCCTTCAGGCCTCTCTCCAAAGCCACTCCCCCAAATTATCATTATGAACATCAGCATATAACGCGCAATGAGCGCACAGGCAGGTACAGGTACCAGATATGTTTTTCTTTTCTTTGTCAGAGCATTGGATTTATTGATTGCTGTCTGGATGTAATGAGAATTTCAACAAATATAACAAAAAAAGGATTTTGAAGAACACTACCAACCCTAGCTTTAAATGACACTCATTTGAGGAATTAATTGGGCTTTTAGAGAAAACAGCATATCTTTGATTTAGGAGGGGTCAGTGACAGTAGTAGCTTTATTATGTTAACAAAATCGTCCTGAAGAAAGATGTAATGAAAGACTTAATTTGCAAAGTAGGGCCTAAGACGTATTAAAAAAACAGCACAAATGAGCTGAAGACTTTTACTGCACATACACACACACACACACACACACACACACACACACACACACACACACACACACACATCGGGTGGCATTGTAGCATTAAAGAGAAAGAAGAAGGTATGAGGTTTTTTTTATCCACTTTCTGAACCTTTTAGTCTGAAACACAGAACGGCCTAATGCAACTGCTAAAGGCTGTGTATTGTGTGTGTGTGTGTGTGTGTGTGTGTGTGTGTGTGTGTGTGTGTGTGTGTGTCTATTCTTGTACTCTGTAGCCTACAGTGACGGTTTGGCCCAAAAGCAAAGGGGTTCAGGAGGAAGGGTTTGTGATACATGTCTAAACCACAAACATGTATATTGACAGCATTCTAGATGATGTCAATATTAAAGGTCCCATATTGTGCTCATTTTCAGGATCAAACTTGTATTTTGTGTTTCTACTAGAACATGTTTACATGCTGTAATGTTGAAAAAAAAACTTTATTTTCCTCATACTGTTAGCCTGAATATGCCTGTATTTACCCTCTGTCTGAAACGCTCCGTTTTAGCACATTTCGATGGAATTGCAACAGAATTGCGTTGCTAGGCTACAGCTTGGTCCATGTGTACTTCCTGTCAGCTGATGACATTTACATACATTGCAACCAGGAATAAACTGGGACAGATTTAGAACATTTAAATATGTGTAAAGGGTCTAAATATTGTACATTTGTGACATCACAAATGGACAGAAATCCTGACAGCTTGTTTCAAATGCAGAGTTTCTGAATACGGGCTGTGGGTATTTCTCTGTGGATTGAGCGTTTTGATACTTTCACAGTATTTATATAGGACTTAAGCCTGCTTTATAATAAAAAAAAAACATGAGAATCTCACTTTTTTATAATATAGGCCCTTTAAAAAGCAAAAACACAAAAGCTAAATTATGAGATTTGATTTAAAAGTTTGTCTGATCTTACATAATCTGCAAACATCAGCATGCCCGGCTAACTAGCCCACTACCTACAGTACAGTATAGTACAGTACAGGGCTAACATAGCTTTACTTCCAAGGCCAAAGAGCATATTAGTAGCTAACAACATTATATTGTGGAGCTGGTAATGTGAGAAAAAGCACTAAAAAGTCAGAGGCAAAATTAGAGACCTTCTGTCTGGGGCACAAGGGCACAACGATGTGGGAACAAAAGCGTTTGTCATCCAATTACCGAAAAATGAAATTCTTGCAGAAATCTCCAAATCACAACATGGCTTTTTCTATGGTGTTCCTCAAGGTCTTGGTGTCTTAATGTGGTATTTTGGAGGGATTATTGATAATTTTTTAATAAATTCTCGAGTGGTAAAAAATAGTTAAATTTAGCACCAAATCTTTGTAACAAATGATATCAACACAAAAATAGCTGCAACAACTAATGAGACATAATAGAGCATGGAGATGACCATCATATACTTCTTTCATAATGTTCTTAAACCTTATACACGTTCACAATTTATCGTCATGGGAAACCTCTGTTGGTCTGGAGGAGCTGCTGCATTTATTTCTGCACAAACGTCCATTCACTAGATATTCTCAGAGCTAAAGTAACTCTTCTGCAGTGTGGAATGTGCGCGCATCCACGTGAGAGTGAAGCGAGAGAGAGAGAAGGAGCGCGGTGTGAGAGTGAAGGCAGGCAGAGGAGCAGAGGAGCAGAGGAGCAAAGTACAGCAGAGACTCCGGTCCTGGAGACCAAAGCTACGGTCTCCCCCGCGTCCTCCGACCGCGGCCAACACTGTTTAACAGACGGGTTTCACTAAATACAACTTTGCGGTTTTGGTGCTTCCGTGTAGTTTGTGTTGGAGTCTGAGTCTGAACAGCGTAGCCTGACGCGAGCACGCATGGGACACCGACCCACAATGATCTATACCTGTAAGAAGTTACAAACAGTCCCTTTAATAGAAACAAATGATAGTTCCACAAAATTTGGGATTTTTAAACTATTAGTTTGGAGGCTAATTTCTCTCATAAGCATATAGTGCATTGTAAGTTATTCCACGCAATGCTACGTGTTAGCGAGGAGAAAAACCAATAAACAGGAACATGTGTAAGTTCACTTAAGGTGACCCTGGCACATGTTGCCTAATGCAGGCCTATAATTTATCCATGTAAGGAAGAATATTCAAACCTATGAGGAAGACACAGAGCAGAGAAAATCATGAGCTGTAATGATTTTATCATGCATGATTTCATAACTCACTTCACCTCGAGGACACTACAAGTCCTTTCATCGCTCTCACACACACACACACATTAAGCTCTCCTTCTTCCACACGGGCTCGCTCATAGTGGCTGCAGTCTTCTTCTAACACTCTAATTCTCACACAGGCCAGCCTCATCGCCAAACACTGAGCTCTCTTTATCTGGTCCTCTTTGTCTGCCCCTCTGCACTGTCTCACACACACACATACACACACACACACACGCACACACACACGCACACACGCACACACTCACACACACACACACACCAAGGTCAGTCTCCCTCTTGCCTCTTCTCCACACATGAACACTGACACACTTGCTAAGACAGCAGCAGCGGCAGCTTGTTTGATGTTTGATCCACCATGAATGGAAGCTTGGAAATGGAATCTCATGGCATGCATGTGTGCGTGTGTGTGTGTAGAGGTGGATGGACGAAAAAGAGGTGTTTAAACAAAACCCTAATGATCTACAGAATAACTATACCATAAAGAAAGAGAGGAAAAGAGACGAAGAAAGAGAGTGGATGTCGGCTTTTTGGGTGAAAGGGTATCTGAGTGAGTTCAACGCACATACAGTGTGAGAGAGAGAGAGAGAGAGAGAGAGAGAGAGAGAGAGAGAGAGAGAGAGCAGGACAGAACAAACCCCATTAGAGCATCACAATCCCCCATATTTTCCATCCTCTGTGCTGCTTTGCAGAGCTGTGCTCTGTGCTGCTTTGTCTGTCTGTCTCTGATCATGACATCCCAACACCAGAGCACAGGGAGATCTAAGCAGGGTCAGAGTGTGTATAATGCAAAGTGTCACACATTACATGCACTCAGAAAGGCTGAGCTATGCAGAAAAAACATATATAGTTTTATTTTGGGGCTATGATACGAACAGCGTGTGTAGAACTAACTCAGGGTCTGAGAAGTGAAGCCAATGCAGAAGTGCCTTCAACTTGCATTCTTTCTAATAGCCAGCAGGGGGCGACTCCTCTGGTTGCAAAAATAAGTCTGATTGTATAGAAGTTAGGGCTGTTAATCGAATAAAATATTTAATCGCGATTAATCGCATGATTGGCCATAGTTAATCGTGATTAATCCGAAATTAATGCAAATTTTTTATCTGTTCAAAATGTGCCTTAAAGGGAGATTTGTCAAGTATTTAATCCTCTTATCAACATGGGAGTGGACACATATGTTTGCTTTATGCAAATGTATGTATATATTTATTGGAAATCAACTATCGACACAAAACAATGACAAATATCATCCAGAAACCCTCACAGGTACTGCATTTAGCATAAAACAATATGCTCAAATCATAACATGGCAAACTGCAGCCCAACAGGCAACAACAGCTGTCAGTGTGTCAGTGTGCTGACTTGACTATGACTTGCCCCCAAACTGCATGTGATTATCATAAAGTGGGAATGTCTGTAAAGGGGAGACTCGTGGGTACCCATAGAACCCATTTACATTCACATATCTTGAGGTCAGAGGTCAAGGGACCCCTTTGAAGATGGCCATCTCAGTTTTTCCTCGTCAAAATAGAGTTTGCGACTAGCTAGTATGACATGGTTGGTACCAATGGATTCCATAGGTTTTTTAGTTTCATGTGATACCAGTATATCTTCTTATCTAGCTTTAAAACTGAGCCCGCTACAACTTAAAAATCGCAAGTTGCGTTAATGCATTAAAGAAACGTGGCATTAAAATAAATTTGCGTTAACGCGTTATTATTGTGTTAGCTTTGACAGCCCTAATAGAAGTCTATGAGAAAATGAGTCTACTTCTCTCTTGATTTATTACCTCAGTAAACATTGTTAACATGAGTTTATGGTCTCAATCGCTAGTTTCAAGTCTTCTTCAAAACAGCATGATGTTCATTTAGTAAATGATGGTCCCCTTTAGAGTCAGATAGACCATAAAGCAGGGGATGCTTTAGGGCGGGGCTACCTTTTGATTGACAGGTCGCCACCACGGCGTTGTCCGGTCTGGGAGTTGTCCGTGTTTTCGTCTTAGAACTTTAATCCTTTCACAGTGTGTTTTCAGTTCATGAAAGTTAATTATAACCTTTTAGGTCGCCTAAAAATGTCTTATTAAGCGTTCAGTTATACTTAGCTCCACCCTGTCGCGTCATTTCTGGTTGCAAAAAAAACAAGATGTCGACTGCCAAAATGCCGAACTCGAGGCTTCAAAACAGCAGTCCACCAACCAATGGGTGACGTCACGGTCCACTTCCTATATACAGCTTACAGCTCTTATATACAACTTATGATCCAAATACTGGTCACTAAACATGTAAGGGATAATGTACAGCGAGCCGGTCATTGTTGTGAAATAATCCCTGATAGGGCGTGTTCATCGGGGTCCCCCCACACCGCATCGCCCTGAAGGGATTTATTTCACAACAATGACCGGCTCGCTGTACATTATCCCGCTTATTACACGGCTACTTACTGAAGAAATCAATAATTTGACACAAAAATGGTCCTCCAAGTAAGACATCAGAACTGCGCCCATAGCAGCGCTCTGTAATACATGGCAACGGTCTGCTTTAAAGAAATAACAGACCGTAGAACGCTGTAATTGACAAGTCAGAGTTGAGTATTCAACAGAGCCGTGTAATGAAATTTATTTGTTTTTTAATGCTGCTTTAATTGCTTTTCTTGTTCACTCGGGGGCAATGGAACAAGATGAAAACCCAACATTGAATTATGATGGAGAACATTAGCAAACAAATTCTCATTTATAAACCCAGCGGACAGTGAGTTACATTAGCATTATTCAGCGTTTGGTTGTACTTAGCTCAACCCCCTCGTGTCACTTCTGGTTGCAAAAAAAACAAGATGGCGACGGCCAAAAAAAGCCGAACTCGAGGCTTCAAAACGGCAGCCCACAAACCAATGGGTGATGTCACGGTGACTACGACCACTTCTTATATACAGTCTATGGTGTAGAAGCAAGATGGGCAGAATCATGAAAATAAACATGTTTCGCTGGTTAAATTTTTCTGTTTGACGTCAAAGTTTCGTGATATTTTTTTTGCAGTATTTCAGGAAAGGAATCCTGCAAATTGCACTTTTCTTTGGGTAAAAGGTTAAAAGCTCAAATGGTAATTCTAAACAATATGCAGATTTTAATTGAATAAAAACTGGTTTAATTCTGAGTCAAAAACGTGCAGACATGCGTGAACACACACACAAATACTAAGACATCCCCCTCCACACACACACACACACACACACTGCTATTCTTTAGGCCATTAGGCCGCTTCAGCCACACATCCAATATTAAAGACAGCCTCCAGCCCTATTCTGTCACACTATCTGTCTCTCCCAAACTGCATGAGTCATGCTGTTTGGTTACAGAGGCAGTCTGTTTTACATGGAAACATAAGCCGCCTCGTCATCATTATGAAAGACTTGATACATGTCCTTTTAATCTCTGCAAGAGGAGGCGTCATCAATTTGAATCTGGTGTCGTGCACTTGTTGTCCAAGCACCTCCTCATACTGCTTCGAAATAACTCCATAGTTCTCTGACCACAAGGTAATTATCAAAAGGTGTTTTAGGATACGGTGCATTTTTATAACAATCCCACAAAACACAATTGGACATCCAGTGCATTTCAATTTCACTTTGTATTTCTGAAATCCTTCAACTGGACATCCTGGACTCAAGTCTCTGTGTCGAGTATCCATCCCACTAAGTGTCCTTGAGCAAAACAGGGGAGTAACTGTGTTTAACTTCTCACACGTATAAATCATTGCAGGTCGGTGTCCCATGCGCGCTCGCGTATGGCTACGCTGTTCAGACGAGAGTCCAACACAAACTACACGGAAGCACCAAAACCGCAAAGCTGTATCTAGTGAAGCCCGTCTGTTAAACAGTGTTGGCCGCGGTCGGAGGACGCGGGGGAGACCGTAGCTTTGGTCTCCAGGGCCGGAGTCTCTGCTGTACTCTGCTCCTCTTCTCCTCTGCCTGCCTGCTTGCCTTCACTCACACACCACGCTCGTTCTCACTCTTTCGTTCCACTCTCACGTGCATGCGCGCACACTACACACTGCAGAAGAGTGTCTTGTGAAGTGACGGGGCTCCGCAGAGAGAACCGTTTTCATCTCCGACCAAAACTCCGGTGTCTCCTCTGTTCCCTCCGGCCGCGGTCGGGAGGCTGAGGCAGGAAAAGCCAACACTAGGATCAGCATTGATTCAGGGAGAGACCTTCGTCTGGTCAGCTAACATTACTGCCAAGCAGCTGAAATATAGAGTGATATTGTGCTTTTAGCTGACGTTTGTCTCCTCACTGTTTTGAGCGATGCTCGTTCATGTCTATGTAGAGCGAGCACAAGCGCGAGCAACAGGATGCTGACTTTCGTTGACTACAGGTGTCGCTGTTAACAAACAATTTCTGATTCTTACATACTGTCCCTTTAAGGGTTACAATTTGGATGTTGAGTCTGACCCAGAGTCAGATTAAAACTATGAGGTGACCCTGGAAATAGATGAAAGCAGCAACAGCATGAAGGAACAAATTTTGACTATTTAAAGGAACGGTGTGTATCATTTAGGGGGATCTATTGGCAGAAATACAACATAATACTTATATTTTTTAATTTCTTAGAATGAGCCGATGATATCTACATACAAAGCGGGTCTTCTTCACGGAGCCGGATATCATGTTTCTACAGTAGCCCAGAACGGACAAACCAAACACTGGATCTAGAGAGGGACATTCACGTTGTCACGTTTTCGTGCCGGCCATCGTAGTTCTCCTACACGCTAGGCACAGGGGAGCAGTTTCAGTTGGTTGCAATTTGCAACCTCACCGCTAGATGCTGCCAGATCCTACACACTGCACCTTTAAGTTCTTTTTTTGTTTCCCACAAAACATAGAGTTTACAAGAGTGAGTTTATTCCAGTGTCTGGATCCTCTCTGTTGATGACACTACAGTTCTACAGTCTACACAACAAAAAGGCATTTGGAAAATTGGAGGTTTAGCGTTAAAAGGTTAGGTTTTAGGTTAATATTATTTTTAATATATTAATATACGGTGTGTCCACTCAGGTTTAGTAGTGCTACGTTGTTGAGCACTTTTTTTCTCTCCGCCGTGTCTCCGGCCCCAATCAAACTGCAACATGATACAGCGTGCGTATGCGTTATTGTGCAGCGTAACTGTCGGAGCATCAATAAGAGGAATCGATAGTCACAGAAGATGCCAAGAAAGCGGACAACTACTGGTCTCTATTCCCATCACTAGCGGTTTTCATGCCTGCCAAAGTGGCAGGTGTCGTGATAATTTCACCCGCCACTGCCAACAATTTACCCGCATTTGGCGGGTGCTAATTTCAGACCCTGCTTATAAACATTATTAACAGTTTTTAGGCTGTCCAAAAGTTATCTGGCAGTTTACATGCACATCAAATACTGTGTGATTATAACATAATTAAAGCAATAATATGAGTACAGCAGAACCATGAAAACACCATTCTGTGATTATGTTAGTAAGGTGAAAACCTGATTGAATTAGATATAATTGCATATGTGTACTGTAATTAAGGCCATCATGGACATATAATCAGCACCAGTTTAGAGAGAGACACTGGTTTACATCCCCGCTCACAAATTAGAACCGGTTTCCATCCCCTGATGTTATGTGGAGGTAGTAATGAACAGCCGTCTGTACCGGGTTAGCCCGGGCACACAGTCTGACCACCATCTGTCACTCACAAATGCTTATAGCATACATCTTTAGTTGATGGAAGTCCCCCACATCCATCCGGATGCTGCAGAACGAGCCGTGAAAGGCATGACCGTTCCATCTGCAAGTCCCTAATTTGAGAGATGTGGTGTACACTCATCAAGCCCCGTGCAATTATGCACGCCTCTTCTAATGCGAGTACCTTGATTAAATCTTGCACAACCAGCAGCATACTCTCACAAAATAAGTACAGGAACATCTGCGCTGGAACGCACAGCAAACTGTTATAGGACTGAGCAGGCTTTTTCTAAACTTTAAGCAGGACGGGGAAAATCCTCAGGATGCAGGAGTGTGGACGATGGCTTCCGAAGCACTGGATACACATAACAGCTTCATTCCACCAACACGCCACATTACTGAAACACCTGAGGACCATCATGTTGGTTTGCATCAGTCGTCCTATCCGTCTTTCCACTTGCATGAGCAGATGTAGTTGTACGGTATTAATTACAGCTTTGGTTGACATTAATGTCATGTTAGCACAAAATTAAAGGGAATGTTTGTAACTTCTTACACATATAAATCATTGCGGGTCGGTGTCCCATGCGCGCTCGCGTGTGGCTATGCTGTTCAGACTCAGACTCCAACACAAACTACACGGAAGCACCAAAACTGCAAAGTTGTATCTAGTGAAGCCCGTCTGTTAAACAGTGGACACGTGGTCGGAGGACGCGGGGGAGACCGTAGCTTTGGTCTCCAGGACCGGAGTCTCTGCTGTACTCTGCTCCTCTGCCTTCCTGCTTGCCTTCACTCACACACCGCACTCGTTCTCGCTCTTTCGCTCCACTCTCACGTGCACACTCCACACTGCAGAAGAGTTAGTTTAGCTCTGAGAATATCTAGTGAATGTACAGTGGACGTTTGTGCAGAAATAACTGCTGCAGCTCCTCCAGACCAACAGAGGTTTCCCGTGTCTTGTGAAGTGACGGGGCTCCGCAGAGAGAAACGTTATCGTCTCCGACCTTCGTCTGGTCAGCTAACATTACTGCCAAGCAGCTGAAATATAGAGTGATATTGTGCTTTTAGCTGACGTGTGTCGCCTCACTGTTTTGAGCGATGCTCGTTCATGTCTATTTGGAGCGAGCAAAAGTGTGAGCAACAGGACGCTGACTTTCGTTCACTTAACGGCCACAGGTGTCGCTGTTAACAAGACATTTCTGATTCTTACATACAGTCCCTTTAAGTTATGGTCTATAAACTTTAGATTTTATCTGTTGTGTTGGGAATTTACAAACCTCTGTTGTTTAAATAAGGATTCAGAGTAAATTGTTATTAAATACAAACAGAATAAGCTGTTAACATTTTTATTTGGCACATGTTAAGAGCTAATTTCTAATTCATTGTACTGAATTGTAATTTTGATTGTATTTGCCATGTGGTAATACAATATATATATATATATATAAATATTTATATATATATATATATGTTAGGGCTGTCAAAATGAATGCAATAGTAATGCTTTAATGCAAATTCGTTTTAATGCAGAGTTACATCAGTGGCATCATACTAGTGGTGTCATACTAGCTGGTTGAGAAGGAGGCTAAATAACGCTCTAAACTTGTGCTAAATTTTGGTGAAGAAAAACTGGCATAGCCATTTTCGAAGGGGTCCCTTGACCTCTGACCTCCAGATTTGTGAACGTAAATGGGTTCTCTGGGTACCCACGAGTCTCCCTTTTACAGACATGTCCACTTTATGATAATCACATGCAGTTTGGGGCAAGTCATAGTCAAGTCAGCACACTGACATACTGACAGCTGTTGTTGCCTGTTGGGCTGCAGTTTGCCATGTTATGATTGGAGCATATGTTTTATGCTATATGCAGTACCTGTGAGGGTAAACAGCTGGCCCACTCTGTTGTGATTGGTCAACCGAACCAAACGCTTCAGACTCCGCTCCAGCTCTGCTGTACCTAGCTTTGTTTGAGGGCGTACCAAAGTAGTTGCTAAGCAGGTATTATGCAAATGTGTTACTTGGTGAAATCATCACGTTACAAAAGAAAAGGTGGGACTTCAATCAAGGCGTTTCAGGCAGTTCAGGAGCAGTGTTTCTTTGGGGAAGAGTATATGTCTTTGACGTGGACTTTGTAATTTTGCAGACCTTTTACATGCACAATAAACGATATAACACACTAAAGGAAAGGGGAAAAGCATAATAGGTCCTCTTTAAGTTGAAGCATATTCGTCAGACCATACAAAGAATCACTGGTATAATTTTGTTATAATTGTACTGGTCTTCATATATCTCCATTTTTTTCTTTTATTAAAAAAATAAATTGCCTACAGTTTTCTTTGGATGACAAAGATAAAGAGCCTACTTTAGTGATGTAAAAAGCATCAGGAAGGGGAGTTTAAGGAACATTTAAAGACCCAGTGTGTAGGATATAGCAGTATCTAGTGGTGTGTTTCAATTGCAATTAACTGAAGCCTCTCCTGTGAGCCAAACGTGTTGGAGAGCTACGGTGGCCGAAAACGCGAATGGCCCCATCTAGAGTCATTTGGAGCAGAGCCAGTGTGTAGAGTGTGTGTGTGTGTAAAAGGGAAGTGAGTGATGAAGCAAGAGAGAGAGAGTAGGAAAAGTTAACAGAGTTTGGTTTGTCCGTTCTGGGCTACTGTAGAAACATGGCGGTGCAACATGGCGGACTCTGCGGAGAGGACCCGCTCCCTATGTAGATATAAACGGCTCATTCTAAGAAAGAAAACGTACTTATTAGAGCCCGAGCACCGACAACGTCGGTCCGAGGACCTCTTGAATTTCTAAGGATTATTATTATTATTCTATTGCTCTTTGAGCGAAAAAACAAGATGCTTGGGCTACTAAACTTTTTTTTTAATTCTGCACACGTGTCAGACATACGTGAAATAGATATCTGATATGGGTTTTGTGCTCGGGTGTGGCAAATTGGCTCGCTAGCGCCCCCTATTGAGTAGCGCCGACCACACGTTTCACCTAGATGTATGAAATTCGATCGGTATATGTACCATGTTGAGACGTAAAAAAAAGCCATTGGAGGTATACCGTAAACCCAACAGGAAGTCGGACATTTAGAATTTTAGGTTGTTTACCATTTCCAGGCGCTGGACTTTAACGGACTCCTCCTAGATATTTAATTAATATTATATTCAATCTCTGCCAATAGATCGCCCTAATTGTTACACACTGGTGCCTTAATCGCAGCATTGAATATAAGCACAGCTGTGACATCTCCCACCTCGGGACAATGATGGGTCGACCCCGCTGGACGTTTCCAATTAGAACGCTTTACAAAGGCCCGTGGCCAAAAAAAAGGACGCACCTGGTCAGCAATAATGTTTGAAGACTTCCCGAGTGCACAGTGAAGCACAACTGTTAGTGCTAATCGGGTCTAATGTGAGCCAAGAAAACATTTCCTACATCATTACCCCCACCAGCAGTCTGTACTGTTGACAGCAGGTAGTTTGGAGCCGTTTATGCCGGTTTCTGACCCCATTGTCAGCACGTTGCTACAGAAGTAGGGTTAGTCAGATCAGGCAGCATTTATTTGTCCACTGTCCAGTGTTTTCTTATTAACTGATAAGACCAGAGGCCCGGGTTCGTCTTCTTTAGCTGGAGGAGTCCATTCACTTCAAAGTCTGACAGCTGGATTTGTAAGCTGCCCTTTTTGCACGTCACCGTCGGGATGTTTTATTTGCTAACTTGACGGAGCCTTGCTACTCTCTGACATCCGTCATCAACATGCCATGTTGTGCCCTCTGGACTGCCACTGCTTATCACACCAATCTCTGTGAAATCCCAGACATTATAGCGCAAGAATGGCAGCTATTTCTGAGACGCTCAAACTGGTGTGGCTGATACCAGTGATCACATTCAACTTAAATCACATCCCATTGTGAGTGAAAGTCTGGACTCTGTTGCAGAGGGCAGAGGATAGAAGAGCAGAGGAAGGAGAGTGTGAGGAGGGGACAAAGCATGGTTGGTTGGTTGTATTATAGAGCTGGTTTCACAGCATAGATTCCAAGGTCAGATGTGTAAGGCTGCTTGGTAAATGAATGAATAGATTAGAATGAGAATCTGTGGTCAATTGATTTCTTGATCTGTGTTGAATAGATTTTAATCCCCATGTGGAATGGATTGTTTTTTTATGCTACTTTTTCTGCATGTTCTCTCCCATGTGTCTCCCACACATCCTGACCTTGTGTGAGGCCCTATACCTGTCCAACAGTCAATGATTTTTGCCTCTCGTGCAGTTTGGTGTCCCTGCAGATCCCTTTTGTGCATCCAGTCTGCCCCCTGCTCCTGTCAGCAATCGGCTTTTCCTGATTTTCCCGCTATGTTTTGCACCTTCCACTCTTAAATAAATAATTATATTCATCTGGTCTTGCTTCATTAAGCTCAAAAAATAATATGTTCTAAAAATAATCTAGTCAGAATAAATAAAAACTAAGTAGGGCTGTAAATCGACTAAAATAATGACTTTAATTAATCGCATAATGTCCATAGTTAATCACTATTAATCGCACATTTTTGATTTGCTCAAAATGTACCTTAAAGGGACATCTGTCAACATTTAATATTCTTATCAACATGGGAGTGGGCAAATATGCTGCTTTATGCAAATGTATATTTATATTTATTATTGGAGATCAATTAACAACACAAAAGAATGACAGATATTGTCCAGAAACCCTCACAGGTGCTGCATTTAGCATAAAACATATGCTCAAATCATAACATGGCAAACTGCAGCCCAACAGGCAACAACAGCTGTCAGTGTGTCAGTGTGCTGACTTGACTATGACTTGCCCTAAACTGCATGTGATTATCATAAAGTGGGCATGTCTGTAAAGGGGAGACTCGTGGGTACCCATAGAACCCATTTACATTCACATATCTAGAGGTCAGAGGTCAGAGGTCAAGGAACCCCTTTGAAAATGGCCATGCCAGTCTTTTCCTCGCCAAAATTTTGTGTAATTTAAGAGAATTATTTAGCCTCCTTTGTGACAAGCTAGTACGACATGGTTGGTACCTATATGGTGGGTTTCTAGTTGCATATGATAGCAGATAGCATCTTCACTCTAGCTTTTAAACTGAGCCTGTTACAACCTGAAAATCGCAAGTTGCGTTAATGCGTTAAAGAAATTAGTGTTTTATTCCATTGGTCAAACTAGAAAGTGTGCTCCGGCTGGTGGGTGGTGCTTGGTATTTCCTCAACTGATCTCAACATGGCTGCCGGGTCACAAATGTTCTCTTTTTACAGCTAAACAGTTCACTACAAGATGATTCTGAAAACATTTGAGGAGAGAAATAGGCATTACTGTAACAGAATATTGATTCATATTTGGTCAGCGCTGCCTAGTTTGACCATTTGATCGGAGTTGATGAGTGATTGACAGCTGCTTGGAGACGGCTCTGTTCTGATTGGTTGTTTTCCGGAAACCGGAGGACACAGAGGAACATTATTTTATTCAGATGACCTGTCTCATCAACTACTGTCAGGATATAGTGACCGTTTAATAAAAATAACTTTTTTCATATCATATTTGCTGCAATTCTGCCCACTGCTGCTTTAAGATCAAATATAATCATAGTAAATGATGAGTTAGTAAAATATTCACACTTATGATAATTTGTAACTTAAAAAAAAGAAAAGGAAATTAATTTATTGGAAGAAAATATACTCTTTTATATAAAGAACCATTGAAGGGCTTTTTACAGTGCAGGGTTATTGACAGCGTAGGACTGATTTCAGTGTTGATCAGAGTGACGGCCGGAGGGAATAAAGTGAAGAAAGAGCTCCGCCAGAGGGGAAAAGTTAATCTTTTAAATGTCGAACCACTACTGCAACTTTTGTAATTCAAATTAGTGAATTAATTTGCGCGAGTATCATGAGATCAACTCGACGACTCAATTCAAACTGACTGTTGCCTAGAATTTATGTAAACATGAGGCTCATGGATATTAATGGTGAACTGTTGCTACCAGAGGAGGCAGCTGCCTTCCAGTCAACACTAACCCAGGGAACAGGAGTCTCCTGTGGCCACCCTGTTTGGGTGGAAAAGGGACACTAAATAATAAATTAGTATAAATATTTACAAATTATTTGCACTGGGGAAGCAGAACAAGGGTGTTTATTAGGCTCAAAGTTTTTTTTTTAGAAAAGCAGAAAACGGAAAAAACAGTTCTATTTTCCAGACACCGCAGAGATACAAGGTTGCAGGACACTGACAAACACACACACACACACACACACACACACACACACACACACACACACACACACAGCACGGGGTGTGTGCTAATGAATGCAGTACCACCTGTTCAGTGAATGATGTAATTGCTCTCAGCAGATCCCAATTTCCTCACTATTACGCTGTTTAACAGCACCATTTAACAGGTATGAAAGGTTGCTGCAGAGAGCCATCCTCTCCCTCACACCTCCACTGATTTAACATTTAACAGCATCTCCTGTCACGTCGTAGAGCACTGGCCGCCTTTTTCATGTAGAGGAGGAAGCAGGGTGATGAGAAATGAAGTAAAAGAGGGTAAAAGGGGTGAAAGGAAATGAAAGGATGAAGAAATGAGGTTAGGCGGAGAGAGAGGAGGAAAGCCATTTGTTCAGCGGTGGCTCCATCGAATCGATTAAACTCCCATTCTCATGTGCCTGCTCGTTTGTGACACACACACACACACACATGAGGTAAACTCTGGATTTTTAGTTCCAGGAAGAGCGGTAACTTAAACTCTGAGGCAGTTACCATGGTAACTGTTGTTACTCAGGACGATCTAAAGTTAATGCTTTTATGCGCTCTCAGTCATTTCTTTAAAGGACCCATATTATAAAAAAGTGAGATTTTCATGTTTCTTTATTATAAAGCAGGCTTAAGTCCTATATAATACTGTGAAAGTATCAAAACGCTCAATCCACAGGGAAATACACACCCTGTATTCAGAAACTCTGCATTTGAAACAAACTGTCACGATTTCTGTCCATTTGTGATGTCACAAATATACAATATTTAGACCATTACACGGTTTTAAACGTAAACATTCTAAATGTGTCCCAGTTTATTCCTGTTTGCAGTGTATGTAAATGTCATCAGCGGACAGGAAGTACACATGGACCCAAGCTGTTGCCTAGCAACGCAATTCTGTTGCAATTTCGTCGCAATTCCGTCGAAATGCGCTAAAACAGAGCGTTTCAGACAGAGGGTTAATACAGGTATATTCAGGCGGACAGTATGAGGAAAATATTTTTTTTTTTTTAACATTACAGCACGTAAACATGTTCTAGTAGGATACAAGTATGAACCTGAAAATGAGCACGATATGGGACTTTTAAACATTCAAATAATACACAGCATCAAGTCATCCTCAGCTCAGAATAAAACCTCTGCATGTCCTTCTTTTATAACACAGTGACTATGTGCACAGAAGACAGAGCCAGTTTGTTAGAGCAGTTCCACTAAAATGTTTATAGCACATAATGTGTAATCTCAGTTTAAAGGGACTGTATGTACGTTTTTATAGTTTGTGGTTGGGGCTGGTCATTTGTTGGTGTTAGCAGACTCCATTTCTAACCGAACGTTAGTTATGGTTGCACACTGTTAGCCCTGTAAGCGGAGCTGAAATTAAAGGCACTCTCAAGTGTGCATGACGTCACATCCGTTAAATTTTCCAGGAAAAAAATGTCCCCCCATTCTTCACATTAAAAGCAGTCAACAGGACGATAGAGAAAACCCATAAAGTTGCGGAAGATCTAATTTTTTAGGTTAAGTTACAACCTGTTCACACATTGGCAATAAAAAGGATTAAAACACGTTTATATGTGTAAAAACTTACATACTGTCCCTTTAAATAGTAAAAAATCTGTATGAAATTTAGACATGTGGAATCAATGAATAATTATCTCCATCACTCATGATGTGATTGGTCACACTGCTGGAACATAATTCCTATAATATAGGATATATATATGTTAATATTTCGGAGTGAGCAGGATGGTGGTGAAGTTGCAGAATGGAGTTAGAAAGTGAGTTTTTTTTTAAATATGCTGCATATAGTGTGAATGTGTTTCAACAGCATTTCAGTGACTGTATTTTAAATTGAATACAGTTGTTTAACTAGCTGAAATAAAGTCACTGAATGCTGTTGAGCCAAAATCCAAATAGATGTCTATTTTAAATCTACTTTATTTGAACCTTTAAATCACCGAACACATTATTACTGGATCAGACTGAGCTTACGGTCATGTCTCTATGTTTAGATAGATTTATTAAATCTTCAACTATATTTTTCATTTTCAGTTCTGCTGGCTCCTGTGTTTCGTCCCTGTCAGATTAAAGATGAACAAATATCTTTAAAATGTAATGTAGGCTACAGCCTAATACACAGTCAGATTCCACCACTTTATCATCCATTAAGGAAATGTCAGTCTGGTAAAAGATGAATTAACTGAATACAACTTTATTATATTATTGACACTTTTCTCCGCTCTGACATCTTTTATAGATCATTTATCATTTATAGATAAATGTGTACAGTCAATATATACATGTATTAAAGCATCGTAAAGTACATATTGTAAAAAGTGAGATTTTCATGTCTTTTATATTATAAAGCAGGTTCACGTGCTATATAAATACTGTTAAACTATAAACATGCTCAATATACAGAGAAACACACATTCAGAAATTGTGCGTTTGAAACAAGCCGTTTGTGATGTCACAAATATACAATATTTAATACGGTTTTAAACGTAAACATTCTAAATGTGTCTCAGCTTATTTCCTGTTGCAGTGTATGTAAATAACATCAGCTGACAGGAAGTAAACATGGACCCAAACTGCTTCCTAGAAACGCAATTCCGTTGAAATGCACTAAAACGGAGCGTTTCAGACAGAGGGTAAATACAGGTATATTCAAGCAGACAGTATGAGGAAAATAAAGGGCTTTTGAACATTACAGCATGTAAACATGTTCTATTAGAAACATAAAATACAAGTATGAACATGAAAATGAGCACGATGTGAGACCTTTAATATCTCTACATGGACTGGATTAAAATTGAGGCTCTGCCTTTTGTTTACCTGTTGCCATGGTGAATCGTATTATCAGAGCTCCATTCATGATGGCTTTTTATGTTCAGGTTCAACCTACTCAGAGTTGATTGAACTGACTCTGATCAGCTGTTCCTCCAGACCAACAGAGGTTTCCCGTGTCTTGTGAAGTGACGGGGCTCCGCAGAGAGAAACGTTATCGTCTCCGACCTTCGTCTGGTCAGCTAACATTACTGCCAAGCAGCTGAAATATAGAGTGATATTGTGCTTTTAGCTGATGTGTGTCGCCTCACTGTTTTGAGCGATGCTCCTTCATGTCTATGTAGAGCGAGCACAAGCGCGAGCAACAGGACGCTGACTTTTCTTGACT
Organism: Sebastes fasciatus; assembly: GCF_043250625.1. Taxonomy (NCBI): domain Eukaryota; kingdom Metazoa; phylum Chordata; class Actinopteri; order Perciformes; family Sebastidae; genus Sebastes; species Sebastes fasciatus. The sequence goes on from NC_133804.1 coordinate 3,112,545, forward strand.
TAACGGCCACAGGTGTCGCTGTTAACAAGCATTTATGATTCTTACAAATAGTCCCTTTAAAGTGAAAGCTGATTGATTTCTATATTGTATGTGAGCAGTGTGTGCTCCGTTACAGTCTGCTAGGTGGCAGTATACTACTAAAGTCAACCAAAAGTTAGATGGCTTCTCCAATTTAGTAGCGTGATGGAAAAGTATGACCTCCTATCCAAAGATGGACTTCATTGTTCAGCATTACATGTTGGCATATTCCTCTGCAGCCACACCAACAATCACACTCTGAGGAGTGACTCATTGTGTCTGTAGAAAGGACTTCTGATGGGGTTTTGTTCTTCTTCGCGGTAACCCAGCGACCCTCACTGAAATAGCACAGACAGGCTTGTTCATGAACACAAATATCACTGGACCTGTCTGAGGCTGTAGGAATAATATGCTGCTGCTCTGTGCTAACCTCCCGTGATAACTCTGACATTTGGAAATCTGACATTTTTCACTTTCTTCCCACACGGAAAGTGCACATCGCCCTTTGTGTGCCGGGTTTTATGTCTTCACGGGTCAAAAACAATGCATGACATGGTGTAATTTCAATAAATGGGTGATTGTTGTAAATAAAAAGGCAAATCAAGCATACGTGGCATGTAACCTCAATCTTATCTGTCTGAATCTAGCCTGGGACCTTTGTCATATAGGAAATGTCATGTCTCCTGCTCTCTGAGAAATGCATGTTAAAAAAGTCATTTCAAATAATCTCATTCCTGTTTTGTGCCATAAAAATACAACTTTCAGAGGGTAGCGATATGTATTAAATATGTAGGTTGACAATACAACGTATTCTCATACAACGGTTCGTACAAAACTACTTAGTTAGACTTAGGAAAAATCAACTTGGTTAGGACTAGGCAACAAAACTACTTAGTTAGGCTTAGGAAAAGATCAACTTGGTTAGGACTAGGCAACAAAACTACTTAGTTAGACTTAGGAAAAATCAACTTGGTTAGGACTAGGCAACAAAACTACTTAGTTAGGCTTAGGAAAAGATCAGCTTGGTTAGGACTAGGCAACAAAACTACTTAGTTAGGCTTATGAAAAGATCAACTTAATTAGGCTTAGGCAACAAAACTACTTAGTTAGGCTTAGGAAAGATCAACTTGGTTAGGATTAGGCAACAACAAAACTACTTAGTTAGGCTTAGGAAAAAATTGTGGTTATGCTTAAAATAACTCCAGAATTGGCGTAACTTAAGTACGCAACTTACGTAAAAAATAAATGCATCTTTACTTCTGGTTTCACATGGGACACGAACGCCAGACTCCTGGGAGAAAGTCAGGTATTTTTTGACCACCCAACCACTCCGACCTCCTCCGTGTGCAGCGTCCGCCACTCTTTATATCACCTGGTTTACAATTACATGAATTACACACAAATTGATTTCATGGGATATGCACGAATTACAGTTTTCGTAGGTATAGCTAGCAGTGTATGAGACCAGCCTGCATAATAATAGCACATAAGAAAATGCAAGTCAACGATATGCAGCATTCCTCCCCGTCTTGACATAAAACGTCAGCAATCATGGAAATGCAAAAACAGAGTTCCAGTGAAACCTGGGAAACAGTCCATGTGTTCATCTCATGTACACATACCGTATAATTACATGATCACTTATATTATATTCATCAAAACTAGAGTACAAATCCCAGCGTATGTAAACAGGAAGTAGCCCTTTACAGTATTTTTGTGCCAACAACATGCTTTATGAAGTGCTCGGAGGTCATGTGTTCAGTGAAAAGTATGTAGATGTGAATAATTGTGGCTGCCTTATGTAAATATCTCATATCCATATTGTAATTATGCCATCAATCAGAGCCAAGCTGGGATCAGAGTGATACAATATGGGCTGTCAAAGCAGAATGCAGCCTCTCTCTCTCTCTCTCTCTCTCTCTCTCTCTCTCTCTCTCTCTCTCTCTCTCTCCCTTCCTCCTCTTCAATCTCTTTTTCCATATTTCCCTCCCACTCTCTTTCACTCTCCATGAACTCATACAACCTCAATTTTTCCCTGTTTTCCATCCACAGGTCACACCAATACCACCACAATCAGAGAGAATCCGTTATCAAATACTGTAAAAGCTGGTGTTCAAATGAAGGAAAAGTCTTAAATAACAGTCAGTAAGAAGAAAAAAGAATTATCTCCAATAGCTGCACTTTGCTGTTTTATCGTTGAGATTCTGTCAATGAAACCCTGCACTTCCTAAAGATGTTTCACATTAAAAGCTTAAGGGATAAGGTCAAATACAAGATCTTGTTGTACTCATAGACTGTATATAAAGATGGATGACAGCTCCCCAAAAGTGAAACCAAAACATCTGGATCGCCCCCTTGTGGCTCGCTACAGTATAGCTCATAAATCCTGCCCCCTCCATGTAAGCAGATGGGACATGGGCCAAACTAAAACTGGGCGATTTAGCCAAAATCTTCTATCGAGATATAGGTCATTGCATATCTCAACTAGGAGCGCAGACCTCCGCCAACGCCTGACTTTAAAAACAGATAACAGATCACAGCTCACAGCGGCGGTTACGTTAGGTGGTTGGCTTATTATTACATCCGCCAAGGCCGAAAGCCTAGGAAGGAGGTTGTGTTTTCACCGGCGTTGGTTTGTTGGTTTGTTGGTTTGTTGGTTTGTTGGTTTGTTGGTTTGTTGGTTTGTTGGTTTGTCCGTTAGCAGGATTACTCCAAAAGTTTGGGATGGATTTGAATGAAACTTGTTGGAGGGGTGGGGTGTGGCACAATGAACAATCCATTCATGATTCGGATTCAGGAATATTTTGAAGGATTCCGATCAGCCTGTGCATTAAAACCACAGGGTATAACACATGCGCAGTGTAGCTGATGACGCGCTGATGACGCATGACCCCGCCTCCTTCTGAGAGCAGAGAGATACGTGTGTGGATATGTGTGCGGAAGCTGCTGGCCATCCGCGATGAGAAAGAAAACAGCTGTGGATGACTGGATGAGAGACAACGTAGTGTGACGTTCATGATCCGGATCGCCACCAAAATTGAATGGATTGTTCATTGTGCCACACCGCACCCCTCTAAAAAAAATGTCATTCAAATCCATCACGGACTTTTGGAGTAATCCTGCTAACAGACAAACAAACCAACAAACAAACAAACCAACGCCGGTGAAAACATAACCTCCTTCCTAGGCCTTTGGCCTTCGCTGAGGTAATAACAATACATATCATGATATAGCATGTTTTCTGGTAATTCAATAAATAGTCTATATGAAATAACCACATGGTATAGCCTATTTTATACTCCTGTGTGAATTAAATACTTGACAAATGAAAAGCACTGAATATTTTATATTTTGAAAACCTCTGTACAAAATTATCATAAAAGTTTTAAGTGAAATAATAGGAAAAAAAGGAAATAAAAATAGGTCTAGCATACATCGCGATATAAACAATATAGAAAAATATACACATTAGATATTTTTTACATCATTTTGATGATATATATCATCAAATTGCTCAGCCCTGCATCAGTAATATTAATAAATAATAGTATAATGTAACACTCACAGGGGTCAGTACTTTTGATACTTTAAGTACATTTCACTGATAATACTGTACATAATCTTTTGATGCAGGACTTTTGCTGTTTTACTGAACACTATAATGGAGTATTTTTATATTGCAGTATTGCCACTTTAACATACAGTAAGTGACCTGAATACTTCCTCCATCACTGCTCTATTACCAGTGAGCAGATCTCTCGTGTGCTTCTGCCTTTAGTTTGTTTTTTGATCCATGAAACACCTATAAAAGTTATCTGAATGTTAGCGCTGACATTAAGCCTACAAAGAAAGGTGTAGATTATGGCCTAGGGATTTTAATATGAAATATCTGTGCAGGAAGTTTTAAGTTTATTGACAGCAGCTTGACAATAATTAAATTATATAATAATTTTATAAATACACCCACACATATATATATATAGTCACTGGAAGTAATTAGTGAATGAAAATAGTATTTCTGTCCGAGTAAAGAAACTCAGAGGAGCAGAATGGTGAGTATCCCATGACTCTGTTTTTGTACTGATGGTATTAGTGCTGTGGAAATACATATTATATTGAAGTCATAAACAAGATAGCAGGTAAACCTGGAGGAAGTTTTGAGTTTAACAGCAAGCAGCATCAACAGGAAATGGAGACAAGAACAGAGTACAAACCAGGGACACGTCTTGCTAAAAATGATCGAATACACCCATAAAATAGGGAAACAAAAGCTTCAGCAATCAAGAATTGACAGTACAGTAAGGCATGTTTGTAGTATTTTGAGAAACATCGCAACGATCGCATTTCTCCTTCTGTCTTCCTATCACTCTCTCTCTGTCTCCATCCATCCCTGCCCCCTCTCTCTCTATCTCTCTCCCTCTTCCTCTGTAGATAGTTGCTGTCAGGTTGAAAGCAGGGTACTGTCTGCCTGTCCACCCACACAAGACACCAGCCACGCTCATTCAACCCACCACTGATAAACACACACATACAGTAGATACACGTCGCACTAACTCTCGCACACAGGGTTAAGCATCGAATCACGCATTTAGCACAATCTTCTCAAAAGTTTGTATGAATATACAGAAGACACATTTGGACAATCAGCACTGTATTTATGTAGGCAGCAAGAGGTTTCTGTCTTAAAAGCAGAAGGGCTCGTATAATGCAAGTATTGATTTTTTAGTTGTATTTGAACAAAAGATGTGGCTTTAAAGGGTAAGCCTTGGGACACACCAGGAACGTCAGGAGCGCGTGGCGGCTGCGTGGCGTGGTGGCTGCGTGGCGTGGTGGCTGCATGATACACGTGTCGGGCGTTCACACCAGCAGCATTTCAGCTGCGTGTCTGCTGCTGCTGTCAGCTCTTTCTTTCTACATAGAGTTTGCCTTTTAATGGCCATTTCATTTCATTATAAATATCATTCATATTTATTTTAGACAGAGAAATTTAAAGAAGTGTGTGGTAATTTGTAAATAATAGTAATAATCCACAATTAAAACTCCGTACTATATTCAATCATGGGGTTCTCCAAGTCACTGCATGTTCTAGAACACTGTCTGGCACATATTTCAGAATAAAAGCCTTGTGTTAACAAATGAAGGAATTCTGTCCATAGAAAAAACGCTTGAGGGCTTTTATTTTGAAATGAAAGCAGGAAGTGTTGATTTAAAAATAAGTCTTTACTTTTTTTCATCTCCGTAACATATTCTACAGATAATAATCGAAACTGTAGTAAAGTCTTGCTGGTATGATCAATATACTGTCAATAGATCACCTTCACTGTCTGTGAGATATTCTACAGATGTATAGACATTGAAACTGTAGTAATGTAGCTGATATGATGTTAATATACAGTCAATAGATCACCTTCACTGTCTGTTGCTGCTGTGAAACATGCGCGGCACGCATCAAAAATAGGCGAGACCTCTATTCTCTAGAAGAGACGCAGCTGAGACGCACGGGAGACTGCTCTAACCTGTTAACGGGGATGCCGAAATAAAAAACAACAGGTAACGCAGCCGCTACGCACTCCTGACGTTCCCTGTGTGTCCACGCTGTAACTTCTATATTTTTCCAACTGGACCCTATTTTCCAGTGTTTTTGTGTCTAACTGACTAATGGGGACAACAATTTCTGAAACTGGTCCAGGGTTGAGGTAGAGCGCTGCAGACGGCAGCTGCTCACGGGCTGCAATGTAATCCTATTGGGTCAAGCTGGTACCGTCATTTACGTCCACTAAAAGTGCTTGTTTTTGCCATGACAGGCTGTTGATTGTTATTATAAATGTCTGAGATTATTATGACATATTCTCATTTTGAAATCTGGCGAGGTGACGTGTTGCCGGAAGACAACGGTGGAATCGTGGAATGCATCCATGGTGGAAACGCAAGTGCCAGCTGGGCCGAGTTTGTTGTGTTGGAGTACAGAAAGCGTAGCTTAGTGTTATCTAAAAGATTTTTAATGTCATGGCTGAATATTTAGATGATTTCCACAATGTGGATGAGGTCTTTGACTTCGATGGCCGCCCGTATTTATTTGAGCCTGAGTATACGGATATTCACATTTCACAACGAGACTTCTCCTTTAGCGGGACTTGGACACAATAACAAACAGACTGGATGAAGTGAAAGGTAAGGTAAAAATATTTTATTTCTCTGTAGGGTCCTTTCCATAATGTTGTCAGACACTTATAATAACAATCTGAGCCTGTCAGCGGCAAAAACAAGCACTTTTAGTGGTCGTAACATTAAATTGATGTTGCTCACTTGCCCTCACAGCTTGTTTCGCGTCTGTCGGATACAGCGGTATCCCTCAATACGGTTGTCCCTATTAGCCACTTAAACACAAAAACAAAATATATATCTATATCTATATTTTTTTATAGATATAGATATATATATAGATATATAGATATACATATGCATACACATATACATACATACAGTGTATACACGTATAAATAAATATACATACACATACATATATATATATACATACATATAAATACATATATACATGTATATACTGTACATATACAGTATACACATGTATATATACTAGGGCTGGGACTTTTCACCTATCTCCCAATTTCGATATGTATTGCGATTTTTAAGTATTGTGATTCAATATTGTGATTTTTGTTAACTTCTTTGGTGGGGGAAAGTTTAATCATATAGTTCTAAGGAAAACATTTAAATTAATACAATGTGAGGTTGCAGGTTGTATCCACACCGACCCACCACCGTTTTCTACTTTTTCTGTTTCGGCCCGGGGCAGCCGCTTGCTGTTTGTTTTGGTTGAAGGATACGGACAGGATATGATGTCACGTTACTCAGACTACAACAATAAAAGCGGTCACATCCTTCTACCTCCGCATAGACTCAAATGAAGCAAATATATTGATTCTGGAATTAAAAAAATCTATTTCAAAATCAAAGAAAAAAATATCGCTGTACATATGTGAATTTGATTAGATTTTTTTCCCACCCCTGATATATACATATACATATACATATACATATACCATATACATACATACATATATTTTCTTCAGAATTGGAATTTGAATGTAGAGTTTAACGTATCTTTGCCAGTTGGCTTCAACAAAGCTGTCTGAAAACATTAACCGCCTGTGAAGTAATTACTATGAGGAGGACTGTCATTAAAGGCAAGACAATGATGTCTGTGGAGGGCTTGTTTCCAACACTGAGGAGTGGGAAGCTGGAAGGGGTGGCTCGGTGTTACAATAGTAGTACCACCTGTAGCCTCGGTGGGATTCGCACTGTGTCAGTATGCTTCCACCAGAGTGCCAGTCGGCCGGCTGAGCAGCAACCCACACCTTTTCCGGCGTCAGAAATTAGGGGGGGCTGCATCCGACAATTTCTCGAACTTTCCGACACCACCAATTTTACAATCATGCCCACTTCCTGCAGCGATTGGCCAGGTGTGCAGAGGTGAGAAAGTAAACTGAGTTTCAACTTCTCAAGGTCTCTTTGCTCAAGTTACTCCTATAGCTGAGTGAAACACTATGAATGCCTTTGGGGAAAGATTAGCCAAAAGTGCAACATGATAAAGTTCCTGATCTCAAACTATCACTCAGATTAAATATGTTTAAAACCATCAACACATCTCTCTGTGTGTCTGCCTCCCTCTCTTTTTGTCTTGATCATTACACATGTAACACAAGCCTCTGATATCACACCGTACACAACAAATGAAAGAAACACCTCTTGACACAAAATCTTCCCTCTTCCCGTAACACCAAGATGAAATAAGAAAACAAAAATGAATGAGGAACTCAGACTAATGTCTGGGGAAATTACTCATTACGATGTGGTGTTTTTATGCTGCAAAAATTAGCATAAGCCAATACGATGTGATCAGAGAAAGTGTGTTTCAGTCTTAGACTGCAGCACTCACACAATCTTGCATGTTAATGTGGTGAGAGTCAAGTCACAGACAGATATGCTATGACAGGAATACGCAGTATACAGTATGTATGCTATCCATACTCATTATGCTGCATTTACCCTCACCTCAGAAAGGCCATGCAATAAATAGAAGCATCAATCATTCCTAAAGTGATGTCTGAAGTCCATTTTTATACTTACATCCAAGTTCTTGCATTTGTTCCACTATATTCTGTCTCTTAAACATTGCAATTTCAGCCCAAGTGCCCTCATGGTATCTGCAATCCTGGCTCTGCAGTAGCCTATATTGCAAGTAAATTGGCTACACAGTGACACACAAAAAATTATGAATACCTACACTCCAAATATGTGATGCACTGAAGCCCTTCAGAGCTCCCAAAAAAAATCTTCACAACTAAAAACACACACCAGGTCCTCATACCTAAGCCAGAAAATAGGTCTGCTTGTAAGCGTTTTCCAAAATGACCCTTGTGATTGCGTCAGAAACTAATATTGACTTTTAATAGGAGATGGGGCTTTAACTGCCGTCTCCACGTGTCAGAGTCACATGCTATGTTGACCCGGCAACCCACCCAACACAGTGTCACGGCAGTTTGTGAAATAGTCATGAAATCTAATCTATTTTATTCGTGTACATAGACGTAAATTTCCTTTGTTTTTCTTGACGCTCAGCACGACTTTCAACAATATATTTAACACGTGACGCACGTGTCAATTTCCACTGCAGTCTTTTCAAAATAAAACTACTTAGTTCGGCTTAGTGCGGCTCCAGAGCAACATGCGGCTCTTCAGCTCCTCTCCAGTGGCTCCCTGTGGATTTATAAAAATGAAAATGAATAACTGTTTTTTGTTTACATTTTCATTTTTATTTATCATTGTTGTAGGTCTATGGTACGACGGTACGACGGAGTATTAGGGCCACATTGAGGAAAGAATATAAATCTGAGATTTCGAGAATAAAGTCATAATATTCCGAGAATAATGTCATAGGTTTACGAGAAAACAAAAGTCGTAATATTATGAGAATAAAGTCAGAATATTATAATGCAGTAATTTTACGTGTTATTTTTTCTTTTTTTCTCGTAAAGTTATGACTTTATTCTCGTAATATTACGACTTTTATTTTCTCGTTAAGTTATGACTTTATTCTTGTAATATTACGACTTTTTTTTTCTCGTTAAGTTATGACTTTATTCTTGTAATATTACGACTTTTTTTTCTCGTTAAGTTATGACTTTATTCTTGTAATATTACGATTTTTTTCTTGTAATATTATGACTTTATTCTGGAAATCTCCGATTTTTTTCCCCTCAATGTCGCCCTAATACTCCGTCGTACATTTGCACTTGGGCCCTCACTGCATCAGACTTATATACTATATACTTAGACTATAAACTGTGTTATCTTCATCACAAAGCTCAAATGTTTTGCGGCTCCAGACAGATTTTTGTTTTTTATTTTGCCTTAAATGGCTCTTTTGATAGTAAAAGTTACTGACCCCTGGGCTAAGGCAACAAAACTACTTAGTTAAGTTTGGGAAAAGATCGTGGTTTGGGTTACAATAAGTCTGGAAGTGCCGTAACTTAAGTACGGAAGTTACTTGACAAATAAATCAGCTTTGACTTCTGGTTTCACACGGGACACGAACACCATGTTTGTCTCTCGGGTGAAAGTCCGGTGTGTTTTGAGCCACCCGTCCACCCCGACCTCTTCCCTATACAGCATTCGCCGCTCTCTATACTTCCTAGTTCACAATCACGTGGATTACATATGAATTTATTTTGTGCTGACCATCACAAAAACATGTGAAATTTGTGTCTATGTACACGAATCAATACATTAAATTTCGTGACTATTTCACGAACTGCTGTGCGACTGGGCTGGCCCACCACGACCGTCTCTCTGTTCGATGTTATAACATCACACCACTTCCACCTTTGCTGCTTAGGGAAGATCTAGGGATGTCAGGATACCAGAAAATACCAATACCAGTGAAATTCCAAGATTAAATACTGTTTTTTGTTAGGAAGTTAAACAGGTCTTATTTCTCTCTCTATTATCTATTTTATGTTGCTGTGAAAACATCTCCTTCAAACATCTGGATTTATTCAAGTTTCTCGCAAAAAACTACATTTTACGAGATTACATTTGAACACATCATGATAAAGTTAGAATTTAACTTCACCCAATATTAATTTTCACTGAACAAATCCTGAACGCATCATGACATGGCCCGACAAGAGCTAGTTAGGGTTTTCAAATAGAAAAATTCATATTTGATCAGCGCTGCCTAGTTTGACCGCTTGATCGTAGTTTGGGAGTGATTGACAGCTGCCTCCGTTGAATGAAGAGCCAATAGGAACGCTCTCTCTCTCTCAATGAAATGACCTGTGATTGGCCAAAGTCTCCCGTCACGGGCTAGATCTTCTAAAGCCTGAAAACAGAGCCATGAGGAGGAGCAGAAGTCTAGTTATCTCTCAGAACACTTGAATGACAATATGCTAAAAGGTCATTATTGATTTTTTTCCCCCAATGATGCCAAAAATATTCAACCTACTGCTGCTTTAATGTTGTGAATTAAACAAAAAACACTTTCTTTAGGATTAGGCAACAAAACCACTTGGTTGGGGCTTAAAATGACTACGTTTTTAGAATCCAAATGTGACTTTACGTTGTGAACATGGGACATGAATGAACAGCTGATTGTAAAGTGAAAGTGAAATGGGACACAAACAGTAGTCTCCTGGATGAAAGCCTTGTGTTTGTTGGACCCAATCACCTCCCCTCCCGCCCGCCTAGTTTGTGTCTTTCGCTCTTTAAAACCACAGCACAGCACTTTCTCTGAACGTTTAATATTGACGTGGATGGGTTTACATTGTAGTTAATGGAAAGCCCAGTGTGTCTCCTACTACCGACGTCGACGGCCGTGACAAAACGTCGGTATTTGACGCCCTAGGAATGAGAATGGGCTGCATATTCTCAACAAAGTTCCAACGCCAGCTTCAATCATAGAAATGTGCAGATATGCATGTATTTATATTTGGTAAGCAAGTCTCCACACTCTTTTATACCGCTGTTGCCTGCTAAAGTCCTGCTCTGAAAGCTGTCATACCACAAAAAAAGAAAATGTGAACAGCTGTAGACTAACTCTCTGCTGACTTTCTAATCATCCCTCTTTCAACGTTCCTGTCTCATACTATCTCCTCGTTTCTTTTGCTCTTTCTTTCTTGCTTACCCTCTCAAATATGCATGCAGAAAAGTGAATAAATGAGCATGGAGTACATTTTTTCATCCTCATCCTTTTCTTTTTTATTTCCCTGTCAACAACAGAGTTGCTGGAAACCCCCCTCTCTGTGAGCAAATTCAAAGAACAGGACAGTTTGTGTGACAGTGTTCAAAAAACGGAAACAGGAGTGTACTTTCATGGGAAAGCCCCGTTTAATGCTTTTTACATTCAGCACATTTTCTCTTTAAAAGAATCTGAAATCACCCAAAAATTGCCACAATTGCCACCGCCGTGTCGGCTGCCATTCAAACAGCCTCCAACATTTGAAGCCGTTGCGCTGACGTTTGCTCATCCAATATTTATCCGAGGCATTTTTCAAACACCTGAGAGAAGAATAGAGAAGGAAATCACAACAGAGGAACACACCACCTCTTGTGGACTGCTGAGTTTGACTTGTTTTGGAGGGAACAAGCAAACAAAAGTGTGCTCTGAAGCGTTTCCAGGCGAGCTTTTTTCACCGGCGCCCGTGCTATCTCGCTGCTTTCTATGCGAGGCTGCGGCTTTCATATGCCGAACAGTTTTGTGGTGGCCATTTTATGCCCCCTTTTTCATTTATTTAGTTCGATTTAGGATGCACTACAGGCACACACACACACAGATTCAATCATAGCTAATGCACATGCACATTATGTGTCGAGCTACACAAATCAGCAGCTAACTCAGCAGTCGATATTCTTCTTCAGAGCGTTAAAAGACGATCAATAGAGAAATGATGGCGAAGGGCTGCTTATGCAGAACTTAAAGGGGAATGCCACTCAATTCCAGTTCTCTAATACGTCTTTCCTGGGCCTTAGAACAACTCCATTAATATTTTAGTTATAAGTCACTAAGTGTTACCCCTCTAACCATCTAAACCACCCTCCAGAAACCCACTGAGAAGTCCCACGTGAGGCTTCACCGGCAGCAGCAGCAGCAGCAGCAGAGGCACCGAGCCAACCGACCATCAAAACACCCAAATCCCCACCCTGCGCTCTACTCTACCGTATGTCCTAAATCCTAAATGTACACTAATTCTGTGCAGTGTTTTGACAATGTAGTGCACTCACACTTGAAAAAGTGACTAAATTAAGTATAAAAGTCAGCATGTTTTCTTGGAAACGCTTGCTGTAAATAATTTCTTTCAGAATACACACAGAGGAGGGAGCGGGACTTTTTATAGCCCTGAATACAGTTTTGCAGCTCTTCAACTACTCGCTAAAGGCTGCGTTAGGCCCCGACGACCTCCATCATTTAGAGGGTTAGGGCCTGGATGTAGCCTGAGAGATGAAACCTGGGGCTGAAGGAGTTCTTCACAGAGCGCTCGCTTCTGCTCATAAAGCTTGTTGCTGCACATTAGTAGGTGATGGCAACTCATATGAGCAAATCAACATTTTGATCAATTCAGTTTTTTTCATCTGGAGTTAAGTTAAGTTCATACTACACGACTTTCAAGGTGGTCAGATCGCAGTACTGTTCACACTGCACAACTTGCTGTCTTGTAATCTGGAATTGTGGTTTTGACACTAGATGACTGACCAGCGACAGAGAGTCAACCACTACAAGATCTTTCACAGGAGGAATCTTCGATTAGGTCTCCAAACGCAATCTACACGGTAAATGACGTGATACCACATTGTGGTTGGCATTTGTTCACAAAATAGCCTATTTCCACTGGTTTCCACATGTCTTTTTTTCTAATTATTCCTCTAGGTGCAACAACAACTTTGCTCCTTATTGCAAATGCAACACACACAGTAAGTTATTTTTGTAACAGGCGACCCCTCCTCCCCCAGGTTTCCCCCTCAACCTGTGTCTCGCACTGTCATTGGCTGTAGCTCGTGGCCGGAGTCCCCGAAAGGTCCAGATATTTAGCATGCTATATATCTGGAATGTGCCTGCGAGGCATCGACGAGCCTCTCGGCTCACGTCTTCGAGCAGGTCACACATGACGCTCGAGCGCTGATGTGTGAGCGACGAGCCAACGCCAATTTGTCTCTGATCTGGGGCTTTTGTCGGGGGGTATTTAGTATGTACTGTATACTGCATTCTGTGTAGTAGTAGGTAGTAGGCGGTTTCGAATACACTGACAAATGTTTGAGGACAAGTTACTGCTGTCCCACAATGCAATGCACGAAGAAGATGGAGGAGTGGCTCACAGCTGCGAAAAACATTGAAACCTATTTAATATGGTGGTGACCCAACTTTAGGAAGATCTTGGAGAAACCAAGTAGTTTGATGGATGATAATGATTTGCTCTATACTATCTATCTACTATAAGTACAGAATGCATGAAGTCTTAATGTAGTCCGGGATCGGGAGGCACTGCAGCGGTTTATAACTGCAGAGGAACGGGTTCATTTAGTAACAAGTATGTGATTTTTCATGAATAATAATATAGTACAAAATGTTATTTTTTCAACAACAAGCTTTGAAAACAGCCCGCAGTCAGTTTGACAAGGTCAGTTTCATTAAAGTTAATTTACTCCTGCTCGTTTCAATTCTCCTCTTCGTCAAACAGTACCGCCACGGTCCGCCACCCGACTCGCCCCCCCCCAACCCTCCCTCAGCCCAACCCCCCCAGTTATGGCATGAATATACAAAATAAACTGCTATGCGGTCCGAGTTGTGCATTTAGCAGGTGTTTTACAACAGCTCCCTGCATGACTCCAGCAGTCACATTTGATAACGCTGAACATTTACCGCTGTCTCCCCCGGCCGTGAGCGAGAGGGGAGATTTGTCTCCTCCCTTTATCTGTAATGTCACGTCAACGTACAGCCTCCTAGTGACTGAGCTGGAAAAGATGGTGGGGGCCCACTGTATGAGAGAACCCACGGGGATTTTTCCGGAGATCAGGGTACATTGTCATGACAGATGGAGCCAAAAAAGACCAGCTTCAGCTCACGCTGCCAATCCTCAGCTTTTTGAATTGTGTCTGCTGAAGGCTGAGAGGAAATTCACATTTGGTTCAATTGGGATTGGAGGCCATCTGGGTTCCCTGAATTTAATTCTGCCAGATTTGCACTCACACACACACACACACGGAAAAAAAACACACAGGGGCGATAGAACAGAGGCACAAATTCAGAAGCACTGCACAAATTCAATGCGCACACACAAGGCTTCTGTGTCAGGTTCAGATTATGATGTTGTGTGGCTGCAGGTGAAACGTGACCTTCTGGCTGACGATGAGAGGGGAAGAAACAGAGCAACTGACAGAGGAAAGAAAGGAGAGAGAGAGAGAGAGAGAAAGAGAGAGAGGGAGAGAGAGAGAGAGAGAGATTCCATTTCAGCTGAAGGGCAGAATATCATCACCACACAAGCAAATGAACAAGTAGACAGAATAGCAGAATATCATTTGTCTTGTACCAGGTTGTGGTGAGGTGATGGGGCTGGGCGGTGTGAGCTAAAGTCAGTGTTGGGCATATACGCACTGTTTTTGTTGAGTGGTGAACTGAACGTATCCATTGGCAACTAATGAATGTGAACATAAACAATAGTAAAAGACCGGCCCAGCAGTTAGTAAAATAGTCGCGAAATTGAATGTATTGATTCATGTACATTGACACAAATTTCAAATTTTTTCATAATGGTCAGTCACAATTTGTACATAATCCGCCTTATGCGAACCAGTGCCTATGGAAAGGAGGCTGGGTCACGCGTCATCAACGCGTCGTATCTTTGGGGGTACAACACATGGAGGGGTAAAATCTGGACTGTACTTGCCGAAATTGAGCCACTGGCAAAGCACGACCGCAGCTTCACTTACAATGCACATGTGTTATACCCCATACCCCAAGACCCATGTCCGCCCGTGACCCAGCCTCCTTTTCATTGGCCTTGATGTGAACCAGAAAGTATACAGAGCAGCGAACGCCACCTAAGGGGGAAGTCAACGCAGATGGGTGGATAAAGAAACACAGGACTTACACTCAGGAGACTGGTGTCCATGTCCCGTGTGAAACCATAAGTCAAAATTGATTTATTTGTCAAGTAACCACTTCCAGAGTTATTTTAAGCCACACCACAATCTTTTCCTGAAGCTAACTAAGTCGTTTTTGTTAAGCAACTTCCGTACTTAAGTTACAGAACTTCCTTTGTTATTTCAACTCAAATCGTGATCTTTTCCTAAACCTTACTAAGTAGTGTGTGGTCTAAGCCTAACCAAGTCGATCTTTTCCTAAACCTAACTGAATAATTTTATTTTGAAAAGACCGGAGCGGAAATTAACACGTGGGTCACGTGTTGCTGGACATTCCTAGGAAAACGCACGAAAAATATGTTGAAAGTCGTGCTGAGCGTCACAAAAAAAAAGGGAAATTTGTGTCCGTGTACACGAATCGAAGACATTCAATTTCATAACTATTTCACAAACTGCTGTGAGATTATGTTGCAACAACACTCACGCACAGTGTTTTGCGTAATTTTTTCGACTTCAATCTCGTTTCCGGAGCAGAACCCGTAAACTATTTAACTTAGGAACTTTAATTTTGGTATGATGATTGACACTGTGGTCTAGTTGTGCCTTTGGGTGGTTAGAAGTCCAGGCTGCCCATTAGTTAATTAGTTAATGCCCATTAATTCCATTAGTTCCAAAAGGGCAAAACCTTTGGCCCTACTTTAGTAGGGGTCAAGCAGTGAGCGGGGGGGATGTGAGTCATGCTCACTTTTGCCTTGTTGGATGATATTATCTAACAGACTCTCAAATCCAATTTACAAAAAGGGCACTATATAAAGATATATTCCCACATTGTGATACTAAACAGCATGTACCATGGGAGAAGGTTTAATCCCCATCGCCCACCCTTGTTCTATACAATACACCGAGAACAAATGTATCACCTTCAGCACCGTTGCTCTCCATCTCCTCCTGCTCAACTTTTACTTCTCCTCACAAACAATGATCAACGCTTCCTTTTTATCCTTATACACCCACAGAAAGAAATATAATGTAGGTCTACACACACACACACACACACACACACACACACACTCAGATGGAGCATTTCCTGACTGCAACACAGCCAAGTGCTGCAGGACATTTAGCTTGGCATGCTATAAGTGAACTCTAAGGACACACTCTTACTATGAACTGCGAAGTTTACAGCGCTGATGAGCCTGGAGATATTCTCGCTAACATGACGTGAACATATGACACACTAAATACACAAACACAGCTGCAAAGAACACGCTTAAAAAAATACTAAAGCCACATATGTCAGATCAAATGTTATTTGATCAAACGGCATCCTCAAGTATTTCCTGGAGTGCATTTATTTGGTGGACTGAGGCCAACCACACAGAAGGTCACAGGAGCCGGCACGCATGTATGTTCACACAATTAAGTGTGGATATGTGGACATTCATATATACACACACACACACACACTCACACTCACAGAGGTTAAGCGCTGACTGTAATGAGATGAGTAATCAGTTGTGTCAGATAGCTTGTCTGCCAGAAGGAGAGGAGAGGGGAGGAGTGTGTGCCAACACTGCACACATCCTCCTCCTCCTCTTTCTTTCCTCTTCTCCTTCAGTATCTCTCGTTCCTTTGGCCAAAGGAGAGGAGGAGAGTGGAACATTGTTTCCCCCCCCAGGGCGACAGAGCAGAGAGGAGCTTCTGCCGGGATATTACGCCTCCTCCCCTCCTTCTCTCTGAGGTCACATCTGAGGGAGAGGAGCATATGGCCGATCGCCTCCTCACCTGGATCCAGAAGAGACAGATGAGGAGAGAGGGGGGGATGAAGCGGCTCAGTGCGCATTTGACGGACGGCAGCGTACATGAAGCAACCGCGTCCAAACTCGTCCGGTGATGTGCAGGTTCAAGGTCGAGCCAGACAAGCAGAAGAATATCCACAATATGATATTATGGTATAAAAAAATCCCATTGAAATGGGGGAAAAGTTGGGTGATCTCAAGAAAGAGTGCAGCAAAGCTGTTGACATCTGTAGACTTCCATAGATGCTTATTTGTCACACATTTTCTAAATATCCTGGGTCACTCCTTTTTCAGTGAGACAGGTAGCAGCTACAGTTCACTTCTCAATTACATTTAAAGCAATATTTAATATTCAGTGTTGGTACAGGCTTTGAAATTCACATCTATTCAGTCCCTGTAGGTTTTGGTAGCCAAAAATGACTGATTTTGACTGAATTTGACTGAAGGTATCATAGTGCTTATAGCGGATGCTAATTTGCAACACCTGTCCCTAGAAGGCTTTTTGTGAAAATAAGAGATTAAAACTAAATAAATTAAAAAAAAAAAAAAAAAAATACATAAAGCAACACATTTAAAAACATTACATGTAAAAACTAGACATGAGTACAGCTTTGTCGCTTAATTAAACAGGATTTGGTTGCTTTCTTAAAAGTGGTAAAGTTTGCAGCAAATTTCGAGTGATCAGGTAACGAGTTCCAAGATTTTGTTCCTTTCACAGAAAAAGCTGTCTGAGCAAAAGATGTTTTGCAGAATTGAACTTTACAATTGCCACTTGAAGCTGCTCTGGTGGATCTGCTACAGCTCTGTAGTCTCATGATGTTTTTGCAGAAAGGCAGAGGAGCAAGTCCGTTTAAACATTTAAACACAAGCTTTATATAATGAAAATCAATAAAGTTTGCAAAACTTAACATCTTGTATTTACTCAAAATGCGGCAATGATGGTACCTTATTTGCTTTTTGTCCAAGATTTTCAAGGCCCTGTTGTAGAGCCACTATACGGATTTTACTACAGACTGGTTGGCCTGGGACCAGTCAGCCAAACCACAGGACAGATGTGAGAAAATCATTGAGTTTAGAAACAGCAAGGCACAGTCAAATGTCAAGCAATTGCTTATCATCCTAAAACAGCTAAGGTTAGTCTTTAAAGCTGCTCTAATTAATGTGGGTCAAATAAGTAAGGCCAATGTGAAATGTGAAAGATGCCACTTGTAGTTATGAACCCACAGATTCAGTATTATCACCTGACTCTGCGGTCTGTGCAGCTCTACGCAGCGTTTTAGCATCTTATAGCTAATTGTTTTGTTTTTTATGGCTCTCAACTTTACTGTTTTGGTTCACTCTCACAGCTCTCATCAGTGTTGTTTTACAGTAAATGGACTTTTTCAGCAAAAAAACAAAAACCTCTGATAAACTAACCCGTTCTCACTCCCAATTCATCAAACAACACCGATTGGGCAGCTCACCGATAACTGACGCACTGAGGCACCCTTTAGCAACAATATGTGACAAACCGGGCTTTCAACCAACTCCAATGTAAACCCACCCACGGCGTTATTTGACGGTCGGAGCAAGTGATGTAGTATTAATAGCGTGAGAGTCTGTTCAGGGCGGGTGGGAGGGAGCTGGTGGATGGGTCAAACAAACACAAGACTTTCAACCAGGAGACCGCTGTTTGGGTCGCGTGTGAAACTAAAAGTAACGTTGACTTATTTTGTCACGTCAGTCTTTGTGACCGATGTGACTAGTTGGTACCATCAGTCCCGTGAATCGCTAGTCAGTGAAGTTAACGTCAACCACGAGCGTTTTCTAACCCTAACTAAGTGGTTGTGTTGCCTAAACTTCCTGTGAAAATTTATGTTTATTTTGAAAGGACACTATTCATGTCAAAAGCATACAGTATATTGACATGGTGTCAATGCCAAGGGGCACTGACCAAGGGGCGGTATATAACTAGTTGGGAGTGAGAATGTGTTGGATAAACCCAGTGTACCCACTGCTACCTGCCCAGTACCAAACAGTTAGCGAAAAAGGCGGTTTAAAAGGTTGTTAAAATTGAGTGGTAGAGTCGACTAATGGGTCAGATAAACCAGTTTCCTGTTTATTTTAAGCTGTTTCAGTACCTGTAGAGATATGGTAGTATCATTACACAAGAAAACGTCACTTGCTTTGAGAAAAATCTTAAATTCTCTCAATGAAACTGACATTAACAAAAATTAAAAGTCAGTACCTTTCTGGTAAAATTGGCATTTTCTCTCAGCTCCACTCTCCCTTTTCCAGCACATATTGATATGCACCTCACATGTATTTCCAATGGAATATTCAAGTTGTCCTGTCTTTTTCCTCACATTTATCATAATCTTTCAGCAGGAAGCAGGTGGGAAAGGACTGAGGTAAAATAAAGAGTAGATGGAGATGGAGATGGAGATGAAGATGGAGATGGAGATGGAGATGGAGATGGAGATGGAAATGGCGTGAGGGCAGATGGGAGCACTGGAGTCAGATGGAGGGAAGGGGGGGAAGGGGGAAGAAAAACGTGAAAGCAAAGAGTGTTTTGTATTTTTATCGTTGTGCACTCTCCCTCTTGCCCCTTAAAATTTCCCCTGCATGTATTTTTAATTCCTACAGATGGCAATAAGATGAAAACATAGAGGTTCAGTTGAGTTGATCTTAAGAAAGAAAGAGAGAAAGAAAGGAGTCAAGCTAGGAGAAAGGAGTGGGAGGATGTGATGGCAAAAACAAAGGACAACAGATTGAGAGGAAATGGGACAGGAGGAATGGATAGAGGTGGAAAAGAAGAAAAAAGGGGTTTTTCGGTCCAGCCTAGTGTTGACAACTGCCTCGGCATGACAGGCCAGAGAGAAAAAGAGAAGAAAGGGATGGAGGGAGGGAGGGAGGGAGGTATGGGAGAGAAAAGCCTTAGGTGTTGCATAATAACAAGCAAAAGGACAGAGGGAGAGAAAATAAGGAGGAAAAGGAATGACAAAAAAAAAATTTGAGGAGAGATGAGGGTTAAAAAATAAAGAAATGGAAGAAAGAGCAGCGACAGAGGGGAAGCCGAATGGAGAGAAAAGACGTGTGTATCGATAGGGGAAGAGACAGAGTGAGATTTTTCTGTCAGAGTAATTAGCAGCTGCTGAGTTGGTCTGGAGTCCAACATGGCACGAGCATCCACATACACACACACACACACACGCACACACACACACACACACACACACACACACCATCTGTGGCAAACACAGGCAGGCAAATGCCCACATTTTTGTGCACAAAAACACACACACACACACACACACACACACACACACACACAGGGTCTCCCCTAGATGCTTTTCAGCTTCTTCCTCCCCACTCTCTGGTGCAAAGAAACACCCCTGCTGACACAGACTTCTGAAAATGAGACGTTTCCGAGCACAGAGGTCAGCGGTGCACACAACGCCTCCCCTCTGCAAGAAGGAGAAAAGGCTAGAAATGTAATAAAAAAACAAAGAACTAAAAATATCTTGGCTGCAAGGACTGCAGAGAGATAAGAGATTTATTTCATGATAAATACTAGGACTGGGACGATTCACCTCTCTAATTCGATACTATCACGATACTTGGGTGCTGATTCAATATGTATTGCGATTCTACAAGTATTGTGATTCGATATTATGATTTATTGCAATTTTTGTTCACCAGATGTATAGACCACGGGAAGAAGTTGAATCATACATTTTTAGGGACTTTTATTTTGGAAAATATCTAAATTGATACAGTCAAAATGTTTGATTTTCAGCATGTATGTAGTCAGGAATTATTTATTAATATATTTCCCTCACAAATTAGTGGTATTTTCTTTTTAATTTATAAGGGACATGTAATGGTTTATACTTCTGGTGAATATAATCAATCAAACTTATTTCCATAGATGTATTTTATACATACAGTTCCTTTTGTTAACACCTTATTTTTAAAACCGGACATAGTCAGACTTGTATACTTCCACTAACTTCGCCAAGTCCGTCTCTAGCTCTCCCGTCAGCTCCGTTCTCTTTATACATCCATGGTCAGCTCCATCGGGGCAGTTTGATTGTATTTAACATAAATGTCAGTATATGGGTGCTCTACAGTCGTAGCGTCGGCTCACTGCAGCCGGGCTGCGGTTTGTTTTGGTTGACGGATACAGAACGGATATGACGTCACGTACCTCAGACTACAACAATAAAAGCACTAACTTCCTTCTACCTCCGCATAGACTCCAATGAAGCAAAAGTATAGATTCTGGCATTTAAAAAATAATTTCAAGATCGTAAAAAAAAAGTTGTGATACAGAGATGAATCAATCTTTTCCCCACCTCTAATAAATACTGCTTTTGGCAAAATAGGTGTGAGGAATGCTGTAGAATATGTCTAGTAAAGCAGCCAATTACAGAAACGGCCATGACTTAGTTGTAAAAGTCATGGGTGACTTTTACAGTCGAGGCTGCAGCTTCTATCGAAACAGAAGCCTTTAAGCAAGCCTGAAAGCTGGCTCTTGTTAAAAAGCAGATTCATCTATAAAGAGGAGATTCATGTAAAACAATGTACCCGTTGGTTAGCCTTGTAAAGCAGGGCCACATGGCCAATAACTGATACAATCACAATTCATTTGACTTTCTTTTGGGAGGGTAAATGCTTGAAAAGACAGATCAAGGAAGCCTCTCTTGGAAAAGTAATTATTTTCTATTGAGGGCCTTGTTAAAAATCTGAGTAATGTGTCTTTTACAGCACAGTACAACACCCAGACAGTTTTAGTGCTACCTCTGGCTATTTGTGATCCACCACTGCTCCATTCAGCGGGGTATTGTATTCCAATACAATCCCATTGACTAGGCAGCCTGGTTCAATTACTAAGAGGTGCTATGTGATAATCTGGGTAAAGAGAAATGGATTTTCCCTTAAAATGGTCACTGCTCTGAGGGGTGCTAGGGAGAGGAGGGGAAGGTGGGGGTGGAAGGGGGAGGGAGACAGACAGAGACAACAGACAGAGAAGAGAAAAGGGGATAAATGAGCATGGGAGGCGATACAAGTAAGAGAGAAAGAAACAAAGTGGAGTAAGAGAAAGACAGACGGGCAGAGATGGGACACATTCACACCCACACGAGAGGAAAAAAAGTGGGCAAATCTATGGCTATTGCTCAACATTCAACACAGCATCAATCACTTGATTGCTAGTCAGCCTGGATTACAGAGTTGAGTTTACAATTACCTCACTAAAGACCAGACTGGACACACAACCCCAACCAAAGAGTCGCTCAGCCAGCCAGCAAAGATTTTTTAAGGTAACTCTCACGAGATAGTTAAGGTTAGGCATGGACCTAGAATAGTTAAGTTAAGGCATTGACCTCGAGTGGTTAAGATTAGGTATTGACCTTGAATGCTTCAGGTTAGGCATTGACCTTGAATGCTTCAGGTTAGGCATTGACCTTGAATGCCTCAGGTTAGGCATTGACCTTGAATGGTTAAGGTTAGGCATTGACCTTGAATGATTCAGGTTAGGCATTGACTTTGAATGGTTTAGGTTAGGCATTGACCTTGAATGGTTAAGGTTAGGCATTGACCTCATATGGTTATGGTTAGGCAATGACCTCGTATGCTTAAGGTTAGACATTAACCTTGTATGCTTAAGGTTAGGCATTGACCTTGAATGGTAAAGGCTAATCAGTGACCTTGAATGGTAAAGGCTAGGCAGGGACCTCAAATGGTTAAGGTTAGGCATTTACCTCAAATGGTTAAGGTTAGGCATTGACCTTGTAAGCTTAAGGTTAGGCATTGACCTCGAATACTTCAGGTTAGGCATTGACCTTGAATGCTTCAGGTTAGGCATTGACTTTGAATGGTTAAGGTTATGGTTAGGAATTGACCTTGAATGCTTCAGGTTAGACATCATCAATTACCTCAGTCAACCACTAACCTAGCAAGCAGGTCACTCTTTCAGCCAGTCACTCACAGAGTCAACCATTCTGGCAACCAGACCCATCAGTCGTCTTGTTACCTAGTCATTCACCGAGTCATCAAGTAATTTCATCAGTTCTTCACCTAGTCATTCATCCTGTCAACAAGTGAGGCAGTCAACCTGCAAGTTGTCTTATCACATAGTCAGTCACCTAGTCAATCATCTTGTGACTAAGTCAGACAGTCACCTATCCAGCCACCTTATCACCTGATCAGTTACCAAGTCATCTTGTCACCCATTCATTCACCAAGTCACCTAGACAGCCATAAAGTCCCCTTGTGTGTCCTTTCTTCAGCAAGTCAGTCATCTTATCAACATGTCAGATAGTCAACCAGCCTCTCATCTTATCACATAGTCAGTAATCAAGTCACCATGTCAGTCATTAAGTCGCCCACTCACTAATCTTGTGACCAAGTCAATAACCAAGTCATCTAGTGAAACATCTTATAACCTTCAAAACCATCTCATTACCTAGTCAGACAGTCACCAAGTGAGTGACCTCATTACCTGGTCAGACATTCACCTACTCAGTCACCTAATCAGTCACTGAGTCATCTACTCATCATCAAGTCATAACCAGGTCAACTTGTCAGTCGTCAGGTCACCCAGGGACGTTGGAAGACAGTCAGAGTTGGGAGTGCTCAGAAAGTCAGTCGAGATAATGACGTCATACTAAAGTTTGTGACCCAGCCACCATGTTCAGATCAGTTGAGGAAATACCAAGCACCACCCACCAGCCGGAGCAAACTTTCTCATTTTCCAGCTAAACAGTAGACGACAAGATGTTTCTGACAACATCAGAGGAGACAAATAGGCATTACAGTAACAGAATATTGATTCATATTTGATCAGCGCTGCCTAATTTGACCGTTTGATTGGAGTACACAAGTGATTGACAGCTGCCTCCGTTGAATCAATCAACAGCCAATAGGAACGCTCTCTCTCTGAAATTACCTGCGATGGGCCAAAGTCTGCCGTCACGATAGTCATTAAGTCAGCTACCAAGTGACTTCAGCAAGTCACCTTCTCAGTCCTTTCCTGACCTAGTATGAGAGTCACCTACATAGAGACCTTGCAAGTCATCTGGTCACCTTGTTAATTCTCTCTTCAGCCAATCTTATCAACAAGTCAGACAGTTAACTATCCTGTCATCTTGTCACATAGTCATCTAGTCACCTACTCAGACATTCACAGGGCTAGCCATTTCATCATCGTGTCCAAGTCATCGAGTCGCCCTGCCAGTCGCCTTACCTGTCTTTGTAATCTGCATGTGATGAAAAGTCCTGTGTTTTTTTAAGTCTTGATTGTGCATGTGTGCTTTACATCCTCTGTATAGTACATTCACGCATTACATGCTCTGTGTTTCCTGTTCTGTGTCTAGTTTGTCTCTTGTCCAAGTTATATTTTGGCCCTTTGTCCTGCTTGTATTTGTATCTTTAAGAAATAGGGCTATTGCCTTATGCTGAATATATTTTAAAAAAAAATTCCAGCATTAACCTGCCCAGGGACAGCATATGAAAATAAGAAATTGGGCTAAATTTAGCACAATTACATCACAGAATAATTAGGCTTATGAACATGTAGGTTCCTTGTTAAATAAATAAATGAAGATGGAGAGAAAGGAGGAGACATTGTTGAATCCCTGCAGTGTGTGCTCATACATGAGTATGCTCTGCGGTCGTGGGAAAGTGAATGGTCTGTGTCTTAATGTGTGTGTGTGTGTGTGTGTGTGTGTGTGTGTGTATGTGTGTCGCTGAGAAGGGACACAATATGGCACCATTAAGCCACTTCTAATAACATCACATTCAGCATGGAGCCTCTAAGACCACAGTGGTCTCCGTGCAGGCCTGGGTATGTGTGTGTGCGGGCATGTATCTTTACCCTTTATACGCATTTGTGTAGGTGTTTTTATCATCTTTATTTATCTGCAGGTGCCCTTCCCTATACAGCACATACTATAGGTGCAGTCCAGTCACACAGCAGTTTGTGAAATAGTCACAAAATTGAATGTATTGATTCGTGTACATAGACACGAAGGGTATTTTAAAACAAATTTATTTAAGTATTAAATATTTCTTCTTTCTGTTTTCCCTCTACCTCAATGTAATGTAACTGGACTTTTGCCCAGGAGACTGGTGTTCATGTCCCATATGAAGTCAAAGTTGATTTATTTGTCACGTAACATCTGTACTTAAGTTACGGCACTACCGGAGTTATTTTGCACAAAGCACGATCTTTTCCTAAACCTAATTAAGCAGTTTTGGTGCCTTATCGTAACCAAGTCAATCTTTTCCTAAACCTAACTAAGCACTTTGTTTCCTAATCCTAACCAAGTTGATCTTTCCCTAAACCGAACTAAGCAGTTGTGTTGCCTAATCCTAAACAAATCAATCTTTTCCTAAACCTAACTAAGTAGTTTTATTTTTGAAAAGACTCAAGCGGAAATTGACACGGATGACGTGTTGCTTGACAAAAAAACATGAAAATATGTTGTTGTAAGTCGTGCTGAGCATCACGGAAAAAAAAAGGGGAAATTCGTGTCTATGCACCGGAATCAAATATATTACAATTTGTGACTATTTCACGAACTGCCGTGAGACTGTGTTGGGTTGGTGAATACAGTCTATACATGTCTGTCTTAGTACTTTTTGTCTTTGTGTACTTGTGTGCTGTGCTTAGTTAAAAGGTGGTTTAGTTTCATTGATTGTTGTTTAAAGCAGCAGTGGGTAGAAATGGAGAAAATATGTTTAAAAAAAGTTATTTTCATAAAACTTTTTGCAATGCATGAGACAGGTAATCTGAAAAAAAAACATGTTCCTCTGTGTCCTCCAGTGCTCCTAATGGCATCTGCAAGTGTGTAATTGCTGGCTGTTGGTGAACATAAACTGGCAAAATATAAAAGGAGTTTTATGAATATATCACCTGTTTATTGAGTTTCAGTAATGCCGTCTGGTTTTCCTTCTGCTTACATCTTCCCCATCCTTTTCCTTCTAAAGAGACTCTCCTGTTTTTAGCTTTTGAAGAAATGTTTGTTCTTGGAAAGTAGAATGTTCCAGCTTCAAGTTAGCTTGAATAGTTTGGAGAAACAAAGGAGAATAAGCAGAGACCCCGCCTAATGTCCATCATCATGAAGCACAGAAATGAGGAAATCTAATTGCATTGGTATAAATGGAGGAATGTAGATGATATATGCCATTGACATTGACATTGAGTTCTAATCAGGTTGGAAACAGCTAAGAACCTGTGTTTCTGTTTCTGTCAACTTTTGAAAGAAGCTGCTCTCTTTCAGGTCTGATACTACCAGATCTGTTCTGCTGGAAGGCAGCACATTATGAGAGTTAATGAGGGTTAGGGATGGCCAACTAACTTATTCAATTTCTCATTAAAAATGTCTGCTTTCTACCTGCGGGTATTAATAGAGTCACCAAACTCTGACTGTGTAAAGCTATTTCTTCAATGCTGACGAGCCAGTCAAATGAATTTAACCTGATCCCGGTGATCCAAATGTTTCTGGGATAAAACATAAAGAAATGACTCCCACAGTCGTCCATATGCCAAGTTTTCATAAAATGTTTTCCAACTGTCATCTGAGTTTTCTTCTAAATGATCCTGCTATATCCTGTTTGCACTCAGCACTACAACACATCTTACAGGAGCATTTAAAGATCTATATATATTTTTCAGGGCTGTCCAAGTTAAAGGGGTAATAACGTGTTGACACAAATTTGTTTTAATGCCACTAATTTCTTTAAGCTGCATTAACGCAGCTTGTGATTTTTAGGTTGTAGCGGGCTCAGTTTTAAAGCTAGAGTGAAGATATCCACGCTAAAGCACATCACCCCCACCCTCATCCACCTCCATTGGCTCCCGGTCAAGTCCCGCATCACCTACAAAATCCTCCTCCTCACCTACAGATCCCTCAACGCCCTGGCTCCTCAGTATTTATCTGACCTCCTCCACCCTTAAACACAGCCCCGGAACCTCAGATCCTCAGGCACGGGTCAGCTCTCCATCCCTTACACAAAAATGTGTGACAGCCCCCACCCTCTGGAACTCTCTCCCCATAGAGCTCCGCAACGCACCATCTCTGGACAGCTTCAAGAGACTTCTAAAAACCCACCTCTTCACCAAGGACTATGGCCCTTAGCTACTGTTATGTTCCATTTGTTGTGTTTATTTATGTCTATGTTAAAGCGTCCTTGGGTTTCTTGAAAGGCGCTATATAAATCCAAGTTATTATTATTATTATTATTATTAAAGATAATACGCTAAATTTTGGCAATAAAAAACTGGCATGGCCATTTGAAAGGGGTCCCTTGACCTCTGACCTCCAGATCAGTGAATGTAAATGGGTTCTATGGGTACCCACGAGTCTCCCCTTTACAGACATGCCCACTTTATGATAATCACATGCAGTTTGGGGCAAGTCATAGTCAAGTCAGCACACTGACACACTGACAGCTGTTGTTGCCTGTTGGGCTGCAGTTTGACATGTTATGATTTGAGCATATTGTTTTATGCTAAATGACAACAACAACAATATTTGTCATTGTTTAGTGTCGTTAATTGATTTACAATAATAAATATACACATGTATTTGCATAAAGCAGCATATAAATCCTGATTAACTTTGGACAATCATGCATTAATTCTGATTAAATATTTTAATGGATTGACAGCCCTAGTTAAAACCCCTTAAATACCCTGTTAACTCCTGATTCTACAAATAAAAACATTGCAATAAAGAGTAATGAATCAAAACAGTAATAAAACAATATGGAGTACAATAGAGACATTAGCAGGAGAACCACATCAACTAGCGGTCGCAGTATTGAGACATCACAAAGCGTGACACCCCCATATGGAAACACCATATGTCCTCATCAATACAACATACTAATTCATAATACATGCCCACACACAGTCTGCAAAATGACACATAACAACAACGTGCATACACACAGCATCGCGCACGAACATCAAGTCACACACTCAGGCTCACACACAGTTTAGTTGGTGTAATGACCCATTTGGCATTGAGCAGCATCTGTTTAGCAAATGAAGACTTGTAGACTGGATGTTAGTAATTTTCTCCCTGACACAGTGAGCAAACAGGGAAGGCAGCATCCTCTTTAGCACTTACAACCAATGGCCTGTCCTGTTCTCGCGCTGCGTTGTCATTCTTCCCTGTCCTTCCCATCTCTCCTGTCACTACCCGCCGTACCAAACACACAGACAGAGCGCAAACATCTCGGAAGCCCCCGCTCAAAACAAAACTACCCCACAAAAATAAGAACGCAAAAAAGCACAATAAAAGTCCTAGAGTCACTGACAATGAGAAACGCTTTTTCCACACACTAAGAAGAAAGAAGAAACCCATCTTCCCAAATTATCCTTTCAGTCATGTTGCTTTTTATATTTTCCCTTCCCTTCGTGCTCTTCTCGAGGGAGGATCGGGCGGTGACAGCGTGTACTTTTATGCCCTGTCATTATCAACCAGGAAGAGAAGAAAAAGGCTCCAGAGCTTTCCTTTTCACCATTACAAAGTTAAAAACAAAGAACGTAGAGTAGAAGCAAAGGTAACCATGTGTATCTGGCAGGCGAGCAAGGCTCCGTTTAAAGGGACTGTTTGTAAGAATCAGAAATGTCTTGTTAACAGCGACACCTGTGGCCGTTAAGTCAACGCAAGTCAGCATCCTGTTGCTCGCGCTTGTGCTCGCTCTACATAGACATGAACGAGCATCGCTCAAAACAGTGAGACGACACACGTCAGCTAAAAGCACAATATCACTCTATATTTCAGCTGCTTGGCAGTAATGTTAGCTGACCAGACAAAGGTCTCTCCATGAATCAATGCTGATCCTAGTGTTGGCTTTTCCTGCCTCAGCCTCCCGACCGCGGCCGGAGGGAACAGGGGAGACACCGGAGTTTTGGTCAGAGACGATAACGTTTCTCTCTGCGGAGCCCCGTCACTTCACAAGACACGGGAAACCTCTGTTGGTCTGGAGGAGCTGCAGCAGTTATTTCTGCACAAATGTCCACTGTACAGTCACTAGATATTCTCAGAGCTAAACTAACTCTTGAGTGGAGTGGAGTGAAAGAGCAAGAACGAGTGCGGTGTGTGAGTGAAGGCAGGCAGGCAGAGTACAAACATGTACATAAACAACGTAACAACTATAGAAAATACGTCACAAACGTCACTAACATAACTGACAAAATAAAACAGCGGTCGACAACGGTCTCGAACATGGGTCTCCAGGTTAAAAGTCCGGTGTTGGACCCGCCCACCATAAGTGGTCTTTTTTGCTTTTTATACTACGTCACTAACTCTTACAGTAGCATTCATACGCGGATGTGTTTACATTGCAGTCAGCGCAGGATACATGGCGTACAAAAGACACGTGGAAATCAAGAAAGGCATACTTATTGCACGCTAAAAGCCTCGCGCATTATCTTGGCATTTGTACGCCTTTTTATGCAAACGGGCTCCATCATTGCAGAAACAGTCCAATTCAAGGAGAACAGCACTAATAGCCACACGCAGTTGCAGTGAAATTATTGGCATCTTCAGAGAGTTGGTGGTAACTGAAGTGCATTTATAAGGGCTTTCCACTCAAACTCATTTATTTTGGGATGCTGTGATAGTTGAAATAATAATAAAGCTCCCCATCATGTCATTTTAGAAAATACATAAGAAAAAAAAGTGAGAAAAACAATGAAAAATAAGGTTATTATAAAAACTTTCCTAAAAACCTGGGCTTACATTTTTCCCTTTCCTCTCTCTTAATTGCCTTCTGGAGGTTGGGTGGAAGTAGCACTCTGGCAAGCCCCCCCTTGACAAGACCTCTGGCTTAGGCTGACTTCACCCCTCACAACCAACACATTGGCCTCAATTTATACTTTATCACATAGATAATTGCAAAAAAAGGGCACATTGCACTCAGATGCAAAACTTTATGTGCGTGTTTGCGCTGTAATGTCATTAGCACAATATCTTTTGGAAAGTGGACCTTGACTCTAAGCAGATAGCGGTTGCAAATGATGCACAATTCATGGTGCTATCAGCGGCCGCAATCCGTTCTTTGCAAACTCGCCCCTCATTTCTTAAGGCTGGCCCACACTAAAAGATTTTTGAAATCTTAACAAATGTTGGAAATGTGAGAGACCCCACACATGAAATGTTAAATTTAACAGTTTTGTTCCTATAGTGTGTGGAGAGCAACGATTTGACTAAAACAGCACACCACACACTCGCGAACAAGACCCCGAGGTACTTGAACTCCTTCACTTGGGGTAAGGACTCATTCCCTACCCGGAGTAGGCATTCCATCGGTTTCCTGCTGAGAACCATGGCCTCAGATTTAGAGGTGCTGATCCTCATCCCAGCCGCTTCACACTCGGCTGCGAACCGATCCAGTAAGTGCTGGAGGTCACAGGCCGATGATGCCAACAGGACCACATCATCTGCAAAAAGCAGCGATGAGATCCTCAGCACACCAAACTGCAAACCCACCTCCCCCCGACTACGCCTCGATATCCTATCCAATATCACCAACAGGATTGGTGACAAAGCGCAGCCCTTGCGGAGGCCAACCCCCACCGGAAACGAGTCCGACTTACTGCCGAAAACCCAAACACAGCTCTCACTTTGGGCGTACAGAGATTGGATGGCGCTAAGAAGTGCCCCCTTACCCCATACTCCCGCAGCACCCCCCGCAGTATCTCTCATTCATGAACAACAAGAATCCCGACTAAAAAAAACACAAATCTCGCAAAATATCTCGCGATCAAACGTGATTTTAGCATAAACAAACATTAGATGAACAATTGGATTAATTGTGTTAACTCCACTGAAAGTATGGACAAGTAAAATAGGGCCAGCCAGTCCATAATTCCTTGTCTGCAGCCTGTAGATGGAACCTTCTTCAAGCGTGGGCTGCACTGTGGGTGAAGCTGCTCACAGGTGAGAGGTCAATTTCATACCAAATGCACCTTTAATTGGCAGCGTTGTGTAAGCTATCCTTTGACCCCAACACAAACACACACACACAAAAACATACGCACTCGAAAGCAGACAAACATATTGAGGTTGCGTGTTCGCATGGGTGTGGGTCGGTGTGTATTTGCTCCAGCTTCAGGTACCAAAGATATGCTGGTCCTTCAAACCGGATGTCAGCTAAAGTCACACATTGGTGATAATGAGAACGAGAAAGTAGGAATGAAACATGTGAGGCTATAAGGGAGTGACGGACGGTATGGATGGAAAAATGAATGGAAGAAAAAAAGAGAAGAAGATCAGGGTCAGGAAAGAGAGCGCTGGAGGGGAAAGAGCAATGAAATAAGAGACAGGTAAAAGAAGTAAAAAAGAGAAGGAGTCTAAATTGTGATTTATCACCGGCACACACCGGTAGTAACCCTGATCCTCTCTATTTTTCCCTCACTTTTCCCATTTCACTCCCGCTGTTCTCTCTCCGAAATACTGTAAATCCAAGTATGATCGTGAGGATATCAATATGGTTAGCATTTTCATTATCATTCTCCAACATATTAGGGCTGAAATGACCCAAAATCATGATTCTTTTTTTCTTCAAAATATCAATTTTGGCTTTAATTTTTCAGTTTGAATCCAATGCAGATTTTAGGGTACAGATTTGAGAATATCTGAGAACTTAAGAAATGTTTGCAACAATATTTTACTTTACTGTACATGCACATCTTCAAGTGCACTTCAAATGATCTATATTTTAAATAACAATTTGCATTTGTTCTTACTAACTACCTATCCTTCCTACCTATGCAGATAGCTATATATTAAAGGTCCCATATTGTGCTCATTTTCAGGTTCATACTTGTATTTTGTGTTACTAGTAGAACATGTTTACATGCTGTAATGTTAAAAAAAAACTTTATTTTCCTCATATTGTCAGCCTGAATATGCCTGTATTTACCCTCTGTCTGAAACGCTGTTTTAGAGCATTTCGACAGAATTGCGAAGAAATTGCAACAGAATTGCATTGCTAGGCAACAGCTTGGGTCCATGTGTACTTCCTGTCAGCTGAAGACATTCACATACACTGCAACCAGGAATAAACTGGGACACACTTAGAATGTTTACGTCTAAATCTGTGTAATGGGTCTAAATATTGTTTATTTTGACAGAAATCCTGACAGCTTGTTTCAAATGCAGAGTTTCTGAATACGGGGTGTGTATTTCCCTGTGGATTGAGCATTTCGATACTTTCACAGTATTTATATAGGAGTTAAGCCTGCTTCATAATAAAAAAACATGAAAATCACACTTTTTTTATAATATGGGACCTTTAAAGGGACTATTTGTAACTTTCAGAAATGCTTGTTAACAGCGACACCTGTGGCCGTGAAATCAACGAAAGTCAGCGTCGAGCTCGCGCTTGCTCGCTCTAAATAGACATGAACGACAATCACTCAAAACAGTGAGGTGACACACGTCAGCTAAAACCACAATATCACTCTATATTTCAGCTGCTTGGCAGTAATGTCAGCCTTCCAACTGTCTGTATCGCCCCGAAATAAAAACACGTTTTAGGCTTCGGAAAAAAAGTTAGATCGTCTCTCTGAAAAACTGCAGCTACCGTGCCCTACAGTATAATGAGTGCCACTTGTTATCACAATGATTTCAACATCTCCCTCCATCTCTCTTCCCTCATCTCTTTATCCCTCCATCATCTGCTCCCTCTGTCTCTTCCACTCCCCTTGTACAATGTTCAACAGTCATAAATCAACGTCCCAGCATGTTTCTCTGATAACATTAGACATTTATGAATAATAAATGGCTGCTCTCCCACTCCTTATTACTTATTGACATCTTATGTCACATTAGAATAAATGAAGGGGATAAAAAGGACCGGCAGGGTGTCATTATGATCATATCATATTCTCCTTTTTGTAAAAAGGTGTTTGTTTCGCTTATTTGAAAAGGGAGATTTCTAGGTCCCATTTGCCATTTATGCTTCGTGACCCACTGAACTGATTATGTCAACTTTGTATTGCACATTTTGAAAGCTCCTTGGGTTGTTGGGGGAAACTAATAGTGCAAGCTGGAGTGGAGAAAACACAGAAACATCCCAAATGACAATTAATCAATGAGAAGCTGTCGTGACAACGGAGAAAGGAAGATATAAAATCCTGCCATCAAGTAACCGACCTATAAAGCCATTGGATTGGCTTATTCCTGTCAATATTTGACAACAACATAATGTGGGTTCAGGATGACGTGATGTACATGAAGTATATATGGCCCTAGCAAGACAAACATGCCCAGAAGGCACAGAAAAATCAGCATCATTCAAGTGTAAAAATGCCAGTCAATACCAGTTCACGGCCATTACAATTCGTTAAAATTTCAAAATCATCAACATCAGCTCTCTGAGCAGAGCAACTGCACTCCAATGAATACTTCTCAATTTGCCAAATGTTGCTGGAAATGAACACTTGTCGACTGTCTGTGTGATGATATCTTAACCTGCAGCAATGACTCACGCCGGGTACACACAGGGAACGTCAGGAGCGCGTGGCGGCTGCGTGGCGTGGTGGCTGCGTGATTCACGCATCGGGTGTTCACACCAGCTGCGTTTCAGCTGCTTGTCTGCTGCGTTTCTGCTGCTGCAGCTGCCGTCAGCCCTTTCTCTCTACATAGAGTTTGCCTTTTAATGGCCATTTCATTTCATTATAAATATCATTTATATTTATTTTAGACAGAGAAAGGTTAAGAAACGTGTGGTATGTAAATAATAGTATTAATCGACAGTTAAAACTCCGTACTATATTCATTCATGGAGCTCTCCAAGTCACTGCATGTTCTACAACACTGTCCGGCACATATTTCAGAATAAAAGCCTTGTGTTAACAAATGAAGGAATTCTGACCACAGAAAAAAATGCTTGAGGGCTTTCATTTTTAAATGAAAGCTGGAAGTTTTGATTTAAAAATAAGTCTTTACTTTTTTTTCATCTGCGTAAGATATTCTACAGATAGACATTGAAACTGTAGTAATCTTGCTGGTATGATGTCAATATACAGTCAATAGATCACTTTCATTGTCTGTTGTCTGTTGTCTCTAGAAGAGACGCAGCTGAGACGTGCGTATGACGTGCGTGAGACGGGCGTCTCATTCAGGCAGTTTGTCTGTTCTAACCTGTTAACACGGACGCCAAAATAAAAAACAACAGCTAACGCAGCCGCCACACGCTCCTGACGTTCCTGGTGTGTTCCAGGCTTCACACCCATGGCTGTCACATGGAAACCATAGATGTATAAAGAGAACTGGATACAGAGTTGGAGGCGGGCTCCCATTCGTTCCTATGACAGTTGCTCAGTGGCGCATGAAGCCAAAATGGCTTGACTGTCAAGTGATAAAGTACCCGGATCATCCGGCGATCTTCAGCATCCATTGGGTCCACAGAGCAGGCGCAGAAGTGTTTCCTTTAAATCCGCCTTCCAACCCTCGCTCCAGCCTCGGTCTGGGTCTCATTCACATGAACAGAGGAAGGGAAATAACTCTGGATTCAGCTATTAGTGCATTTTAAAACTTTTAGGACCTAATGATTTAAATAAGGACTATTAGAGTGTTCATACTGGGAAGTTGATTTACCTCAAAAATTATCTGCTGAGTTACAGACGTCTCTCTCTTAATGTAAGTCTATGGGAAAAAGTATTTTTGGGTCCAATGGCATCACGCGATGGACACAGAAGTTGTAGTACCACCGTTTGGCTACTACGGAAATTTGCTTCAACGCCCAGCGCTCTTCCTGCGGGCTTGATGCAAACCCACAGACAATGATGTTTCTACCACGACGATGATTATCATCATGGTGCTACTTGGTATGGTACATCACCAAGGAAAGTGATGCTTGTACCATTTCTGTTATATGGAAATATCAGGTGCTCCATAGAAGGTATTATTAACCCTGAAACAGTAGTTCAACAAATACCTCTTAAGTCCCCTTACTAGCATTTTCTAGAGCTTTCAACTGCATCTCACAGTCTTCCTCAGCGAATGATGTTAGGATGATATGTATGATATGTGGGGGAGCCAATGGCTCATCTACTATATTTATACTCATTGTCAAGAAAGGTAATGCATAAATACTGTTAATAATGTATTTTCTGGTGCGACTCTCCCTCTTGAAGAGCCATCCTTGGCTGTTTCTTGAAGCCAGATGGAGTCAAAGCTGTGATTGGTTCTTTCTTCATCATGCTGTAAGACACACTGACTGTTCTCTTCACAAACAAAAAAAAAAGCTTGGAAATGTCAAAAAGGACAATTTCCACTTTTTGACAAGAGTAAGGACTACGCAAATGTGTAAAACCCATTGGGTAATCTGTTTCTAAAGATGCCCCCCCGCCCCCTCTTCAGAAGGGAACAGTGCCAACTCATTTTGTACTGAATGAAATAAACAGGGAGAGAGGAAAACAGAGCAACTGTTGTGTTTCACAAGGCCAAATCCCTGAGCATGAGTAGACTAGATGAGCTTCAGGACACAAGTTGACATTATGTTTCATTTCAATAACAATGCCTCCGTGAAGTTGACTGCCTTAGCAATATCCCCAATGGGAAACACGCACACACACACAGACACACCAAAAGAAACAATAAAATGTTCCACTTTGCTTTTACGAATCAACATGAATTAAATCCCTATACCTTGAATTTAACACAAACCTTAAAAAAGCAAAGGTTTTAAGGAATTTCCTGTTTTATAGTATCCGTGCGAACAGAGCAAACACACACACACACAAACACACGCACACACACACACACACACACACACACACAAACACACAGTTAATTTACCC
Source organism: Sebastes fasciatus (assembly GCF_043250625.1). Classification (NCBI taxonomy): domain Eukaryota; kingdom Metazoa; phylum Chordata; class Actinopteri; order Perciformes; family Sebastidae; genus Sebastes; species Sebastes fasciatus. Next base: position 3,148,329 of record NC_133804.1, read on the forward strand.
TGATATTCCCTCTGCATCCCTTTTAAAAGCTGCTCTATTGACATTACAATGTTCCACTGGGACCCCTAAGAAATAATGTGCAGGCAAGATTTATTGCACAAACACACCCCCCCCCCCCCCACACACACACACACACACACTGCAATGAGAGAACGTGTTTATATCACACACCCACCCACGGGGGAACAGACTAAAATGATACATTATGATGCAAACACACCCACACATACAGTATAGCCTATACATGGCAGTGTTTATCACCCTCTCTCTCACACATATGTACACTCCTTTCCTCTTTCACTCGGAGAGACAATGAAATACAGTGCAGTGCAATATTTGTGTTGCATGCAGGCACGCACACACACACACACATACACACACGCACACACACACACACACACACACACACACACACACAGTTGCAGGGGGGAAGGAACCTATTTAAATGCTAAGTAAGCGGTCTCTCCCTTTTGGGGCGATGTGATTATACAGTCGATCTCATAAGCAATGCTTCACAACTGGATTTGCACATGTAGAACTTAATTACAAGAGGCCTCGCTTCTCTCCGTGTGTTGTATTCATGGGAGCATGTCTATTGAGAGAGGTGGGATTGAAGCTATTACCTCGCTTCTGTGTGTGTGTGTGTGTGTGTGTGTGTGTGTGTGTGTGTGTGTGTGTGTGTGTGTGTGTGTGTGTGTGTGTGTGTGTGTGTGTGTGTATTTGTGAAGCCAATCTATCAGCAGTTTAGCCAAGATTAATGTTTACATAAACAAGTTTGGGCTCAGTTGCCAGATTCTCTTTCTAAACTCTCTATCTCTCTCTCTCTCGTCATTTTCCCCCCTCTCTCCATCTCCTGCTTTTGTTTTAATGTGTGAATTGCACTCGCACACGCACTGCAACACATTTCGCTGATCAAAATAAGTCCCAGTGTGTAAACAAACTGGGGTAAATGAACAGTAAGCAAAGAAAATTGGATTACTGGATAAACAGTTTCCTTCAGAATGTTCCTATCCCAACAGACCATCGTGGTTAGTGATGGGTACCGAGAACCAATCCCGTCCATACGGATGACTCGGCTCTACGATGTAGGCCTACTGTGTGTTGGTGCATATTAGCTATTATATTAGCAAGCTAACACGGTAAATTAAGACTGTGAACATGGTAAACATTTTAACTGCTGAAAATCTGCATATTAGCTTGAATCAACACTCTTCACAGCCTCACAGATAGGGATGCACCGATACTGGTACCGGATCGGATATTGGGCCAATGCTGACTCAAATAGCTGGATCGGACATCGGTGACAATGAGGCCGATCTATTCAATTCAATTCTGTTTATATATTATATACATTATAGACTGGAATTTGAATGCCTGTTTAAAGGTCCCATATTGTGCTAATTTTCAGGTTCATACTTGTATTTTTACTTGTTACCACTAGAACATGTTTACATGCTGTAATGTTCAAATTTATTTAATAAATAAAATATCCAATAAACTTTATTTTCCTCATACTGTCGGCCTGAATATGCCTGTATTTACCATCTCTCTGAAACACTGTTTTAGCGGATTTCGACGGAATTGCAACTAAAATGCAACAGAATTGCGTTGCTAGGCAACAGCTTGGGTCCATGTGTACTTCCTGTCAGCTGATGACATTCACATACACTGCAATCAGGAATAAACTGGGACACATTTAGAATGTTTACGTTTAAATCTGTGTAAAGGGTCTAAATATTGTATATTTGTGACATCACAAATGGACAGAAATTCTGACAGCTTGTATCAAATGCAGAGTTTCTGAATACGGGCTGTGTGTATTTCTTCATGGATTGAGTGTTTCGATACTTTCACAGTATTTATATAGGACTTAAGCCTGCTTTATAATAAAAAAACATGAAAATCTCACTTTTTTACAATATGGGACCTTTATAGGTTTTGACCACTTTGTTGCTGCATTAAAACGGTTTACACTTGAATTGTAATTCCTGTTAATTTTGAAGATGTTTTTGCCAAGTTGTTTGCAATTTATTATTTTTAATAATATATAATAATTCAGTAAATTCATATCTATGTATTTATTTGTTACAGTTTGTTTCACACAGTTAGCAAAGCAACGTTTAAGTCAAGCCTGGTTTTACCTTACACATAAAAGAATGAACCCAGTCACTTCCACACAGCGAGGCATACAGCTTATTAGTTAAACACTGGTATTGAATCAGTACTCGGTCCACACGCTTACTCTTCCCCTCACTCATTACTTCCTGCATTGTGGAATGATCCATTATGGACGTACTAGATTAAATCTTAAATTGATACTGGTTGCTGACTGAACTGGAGCCATTTCCAATTTTCCTACACATAAAGTAAAACTTTTCCCAGCCGGTTGTAACGACGACACATTTGAAGAACCACCAGCTTTATGTTTCTTCTTCCTAATCCTGGAGATTCTCCTTGAGAAAACAAACATGCTTTTGCTCCTAAACAGAAACTGTTCAAATGAATAATGCAGGAGAGCTGCCAAATTCTTCCTTAAGAGCACTGCTGCCCCCGTTTTACACGGGTTTGTTTACACGTCTTTGGTACTTTTGAATGTTGTTTAAAGTCATTTATTTCTGTTAACTTCTGAGAAGCCGTGGTGAAGCAGCAACAGAACTTTCAGACATTGATTTTTAATATTTCTGCCAAAAGGAAAAACTTGCTAAAAAACTAACTTGATCACTTTCTCAAAATGTCCTTCTTTTCTTTGAACTAGTGCAGTGCTCGTTCAAAACATGCCTGCTCAGAACGGGCCGAATGCTTGACCTGTGGTGTTGTTGCTTGCAGCTTTCTCGAGAACCGCTCTTACAAACAATTTCAACTCGAAACTGCACTTCCTTGGGTCCTGACAAATACACCTTTAATGACATCAATCCACCTGCCATGACATAGTTGTGTCACACACCCAAAACGCAGCTACTCATGGTCAAAAACATTGGTGAAATACGCTCTGGTTCACGGGAAAAAAAATAAACTCAAGTCACGGTTACTTGCAGTCAGAATCATTGGTGAAATACACTGTGGTTCATGTGAAACAAATACACCCAAGTCAGGGTTACTTGCGGTCAGAAACATTGGTGAAACACACTTAGCGGAGGTAATTTCTAAATAGACATATTAGTCTCTTGCATTGACATAACCACCGCGGTTATTATGTAGAGCATGGATTTAATTCTGAGGTATTTGCCAGTGGCAACGTCAATAGTGTTATAGGTTAGTAGTCTTACAGCAGGGAAACACAGTCTTACTCACTGGGGAAAAATACACCCAAGTCGGGCAAGTAGTACTGGTTGCAACATTGGTGAAATATACTCAGCAGATGTATTCATTTCCAAATAGGCATATTAGTAGCTTGTTTTGACACCGCGTTTATAAAGTAGAGCATAGATTTCATGAGTGGAGGTATTTTGCAGGCAATAAAATTACAAGTTAGTATGGCAAAAACATACATAACTTGAGGAGCTGTTCTTGTCGGCTATCCGACTCCTGCAGGTGCTGGACACTTCCCACAACTGCCCATAAAATAAACACATTCTCACTCCCAACTCGTCAAATACCGCCGCTTGGTCAGAGTCCCTCTGCATCGGTGACCGACGCACGGGGTACCCCTCTTGCGTAACCTTTGGACGAATCGGTGACAGCGTGTCAATATATGCTCGTTACATGAATAGTGTCCTTTCAAAATGAACTTTTTTTCACAGGAAGTTAGGTTTAGACAACACAACCACTTAGGTAGGGTTAGGAAACGGCCGTGATTGACGTGAACTTCACTGACTAGCGACTCACGGGACTCACAGGACCGACGAGTCACTTGACTAAAGACTGACATGATAAAATAAGTCAACTCTACTTTTAGTTTCACACGGGACACGAACGGCGGTCTCCTGGTTGAGAGTCTTTAGTGTTTATTGGACCCGTCCACCATCACTCCCGCCCGCCATGAACGGACTCTCACGCTATCAATACTACGTCAGTTGCTCCGACCATCGAATAACGCCGCGGGTGGCTTTACATTGGAGTTAGTTGAAAGCCTGGCTCATCACATACTGTTGCTAAAGGGTGCCTCCGCATCTGTTTCCAATGCCGAGGGTCGCCGCCCAATCGGCGGTATTTGATGAGCTGGGAGTGAGGTTGGTAAAATCGGTGCTCCATACATGCTGGCTGTAACTACACTAACTGAGAGTTTAACTTCACCATCATAATCTGACGGTGGTGTTGCATGGATCCGGCCTCACTCTCTTTATTGTTTTAAAAAGACCTCATAATCACATTTTCCCCGGCCAGACACACACACATTCAGTTCTGTAACCCGCTGATCTGAGACACATTATCCCTGACAACCATAAACTGGCAACCAGCGCACAGAGAGCACCTTCTGGCAAGAAAAGAGACAATTTGAGGAGCTAAACTCGTCCAGCTTTATTCAGACTGTGGCCCTGTCAGAGTCACCGGAGTCGCTGCCAGTGTGGACTCTCTGGCCGATGAGGAGATGCAGCTCAGCATTATAATGTTCCAGCTGCAGTCAACACGGCGTAGCCACGCAGATCAGCTTGTTTTCCAAATTTGTCCGATCACGGACCTACGTGCTGCAGCCTATAGCTGATATTTAAATTCAGTCACGATGGCTAAAAAAAAATCATGTATCTCTTCTCCTCTCCATTAAAAAAAGCCACGGCCGCTATGTAGAGAGGCTGACGGAGATAAATGGAGTGAGAGAGAAGAAGGAGAGAGCGAGGGAGGGAAGGAAAGAGAGCAAGAGAGCAGGACACTCGAGGATAGAAGAAGCCTCCATTGTTTCTTATTTTCACCGGCACATACACACACACACATACACACACATACACACGCACACACACACACACACACACACACATACACACGCACACACACACACACACATACACACGCGCACACACACACACACACACACACACACACACACACAGACAGACGTTTCTATTTTCTGTTGCGCTGAGGGGACTGAAAAAGAAGAGTCCCCAGAGGACAAACAGGTTAACCTGTCGTTTTAAAGCCTTCAAACACACACCCACACACGTATACACACAGGGTTTGCACAGCTCTGAATGGCTTCATGAAGAAATACAATCAGCAGGCTATGTGGAAGAATTCTCTGTCCTTCCTCTTCTAAAGAAATACAGATCATCCATACGGTGGAACTGGACTACGCACGTCAGAAAATAGAACATCATTTCGTCTTAATCAAATCCCAATATTTGAATCTGGGAGATGTCCTCTTATAGACGGGTTTCTTGTATACAAACATTACTGAGAGTGATCACATTCAGGGGGCAAAACCGCTTTGGCAGCTGTTGTTATCAGCATAGATTTAGCATTGTTTTTACATTCTTCTTGACTATACGAGACCCTAGAACGTGAGCTTTCCCCTGCTGTAGTCGCATAATGTTAAAGCAATGTAGAGCCGTAACAAAGTCTTGCATCACTTTTAAATTTTGAGGCATAGTCGCTAAATCTATATAAATATTTCCTTACGTCCGGGCCACACCGAGAACGTCAGTAGTGCGTGGCGGCTGCCTCGCTGAACTACTGTGTATTACACGCGTGGGGTGTCCACACTAGCAGCGTTTCTGCTGCTGCAGCCCTTTCTTTCTACAGAGTTTGCCATTTAATTTCATTATAAATGTCATTTATATTTATTTTAAACAGAAAAAGGTTAAGAAGTGTGTACTCATTTGTAAATAATAGTAATAATCCACAATTAAAAGCCGGTACTTTATTCATTCATGGAGCTCTGCAAGTCACTGCATTTCCTACAACACTGTCCTGTAAATATTTCAGAATAAAAGTCTTGTGTTAACAATAAAGGAATTCTGTCTACAGAAAAAAATGCTTGAGGGCTTTCATTTTTAAATGAAAGCAGGAAGATTTGATTTAAAAATCACTTTTTTTCATGTCCGTAACATATTCTACAGATACAGACATGAAACTGTAGTAATGTAGCTGATATGATGTCAATATACTGTCAAAAGATCATTTTCACTGTCGGTTGTTGCTGTGAACCTCGCAGCTCGCGGTAAAAATAGGCGAAACCTCGAATCTCTAGAAGAGACGCAGCCGAGCCGCACCTGAGCTGCGCCGCTCTCGCGGGCAGTGTGGCTGCTCAAACCTGTTAACATAGACACCAAAATAATTAAAAAAAAGGTTCCGCAGCTGCCACGCGCTGCTGATGTTCCCAGTGTGGCCCGGGCTTTAGAGTGTGGTTCAATCACCCTGTTGTTGATCAGTTCATTTTTATCGATCTGCGGAGCATGACAGCTCACCATGACCTCCCGCTGCTTTGCTAGCTCTGTGTGACTAGAATGCTTTTGCCCACCAGGCCTGGATTCATAATCTCCTTCTGATTTTGGCAAAGGCATGCGATCCCCCTCGCAATATTAAACATTTTCAATCCATCATTCCTGCGGTCGGTGAGTTCACTGCACATCAACTCCTTGTCATCTCTGCTTTGGAGCTTGGCTCTGCTAGACATGCCGTGCTTTCTGCCCCCCGGTTGCGTGCGCATCTCTGTGATGACGTTGCACAGAAACCCGTCTATAGTATGAGAAAAAAACATCAAAGCTATATATGATTATGTGCAACAACATTCAGAAAGTTGAATTTGTGGCTTGACACAGACTCTTTGAGCGCTTACGTCAAACAGGTTTGATATCTGAATAAGCAAATGTACTAACATTGCCACTTAACTGGCTGTGACTGTGTCGTGCCTGTTGGCTTTAATTGCTTCACTGTTGATTTGAAGCCATTCTAACAGGCTGTGACATGTATAATCCCTGTTGATTTAAATTTAGTTGTAGCCGTCTTTGATCTTTGGCAGCCCTCACCGAGACAGCCAAGACGTGTGACAGGAAGTACAGGCTCATGTAGGGTCTGCACTGCAAATTGAGACGTTTTCAGTCCAGGTGATTATCTTCAGTTCTACATAGAAACCAGCGCAACCAGTTCCAATCGATCCTGACAAGGACAGAAGCAGCAAAAAAAAGCTTTGCACAGCAGTCACCGTGGCCATGTATTACAATGATAGAAGGATGGTGAAATGATAGAACATAGTGTTAAGCCCGGAACACACCAGGAACGTCAGGAACGCATTACCTGTTTTTTTTTATTTCGGCGTCCGTGTTAACAGGTTAGAGCAGCCACACTGCCCACGCGTGTCTCTTCTAGAGAATAGAGGTCTCGTCTATTTTTGACGCGTGCCGCTCGCGTTTCACAGCAACAACAGACTGTGAAAGTGATCTATTGACTGTATATTGACATCATACCAGCTACATTACTACAGTTTTGATGTCTAGACATCTGTAGAATATGTCACGGACAGTGAAGGTGATCTATTGACTGTATATTGACATCATACCCGCTACTTTACTACAGTTTCGATGTCTATCTGTAGAATATGTTACAGAGATGAAAAAAAGTACAGACTTATTTTTAAATCAACACTTCCTGCTTTCATTTTAAAAAAAAAAGAAGCCCTCAAGAGTTTTTTCTGTGGACAGAATTCCTTCATTTGTTAACACAAGGCTTTTATTCTGAAATATGTCCCGGACAGTGTTCTAGAACATGCAGTGACTTGCAAAGCTCCATGAATGAATATAGTACGGAGTTTTAATTGTCGATTATTACTATTATTTACAAATTAAAAATAAAATCATCCTTAACCCCTAAAGGGACTGTTTGTAATTTCTTACACTTATAAATCATTGTGGGTCGGTGTCCCATGCGCACTCGCGTGTGGCTACGCCGTTCAGACTCAGACTCCAACACAAACTACAGTGAAGCACCAAAACCTCTTGGTTGTATCTAGTGCAGCCCGTCTGTTAAACAGTGTTGGCTGCGGTCGGAGGACGCGGGGGAGACCGTAGCTTTGGTCTCCAGGACCGGAGTCTCTGCTGTACTCTGCTCCTCTGCCTGCCTTCACTCACACACCGCGCTCGTTTTCGCTCTTTCGCTCCACTCTCACGTGCGTGCGCGCACACTCTACACTGCAGAAGAGTTAGATTAGCTCTGAGAATATCTAGAGAATGTACAGTGGACGTTTGTGCAGAAATAACTCCTGCAGCTCCTCCAGACCAACAGGTTTCCCATGTCTTGTGAAGTGACGGGCCTCCGCAGAGAGAAACGTTATCGTCTCCGACCAAAACTCCGGTGCCTCCCCTGTTCCCTCCGGCCGCGGTCGGGAGGCTGAGGCAGGAAAGCCAACACTAGGATCAGCATTGATTCATGGAGAGACCTTCCTCTGGTCAGCTAACATTACTGCCAAGCAGCTGAAATATAGAGTGATATTGTGCTTTTAGCTGACGTGTGTCTCCTCACTGTTTTGAGCGATGCTCGTTCATGTCTATGTGAGCGAGCACAAGCGCGAGAAAGAGGACGCTGACTTTCGATGTCTAAACAGCCACAGGTGTCGCTGTTAACAAGACATTTCTGATTCCTACAAACAGTTCCTTTAAGTTAAATTCATTATTTCCATGAACTTAAATTCATTGTTTTATTTGATGGCACCAAAGGCCAAGTGGCCTTGCTGCTAAAATGATGAAATTCCAGGCCTGCTTGCTGTCTTGACGCCTTGACACAGGCCTTTATAGCCAAGACTTACTTATGAATTGCAAAAGTGACTTTGTCCTTTGATATATACTGTCTCAAAATCTGTCAGGCAGCTCAGAAACTGGCAAACCATGTGCCATGGAGAGCCAACATTCTGCAGGTTGTCATTCCCGCCCATCAACTCAGTAGGTGATGTCAACCTGGTCCTAAAACAGGCCATTCGCAACATGGTAGACACACAGAAACACACACAGTCGTATTCAGAAACTCTGCGTTTGAAACAAGCCTTTAGGATTTCTGTCCATTGTTGATGTCACAAATATACAATATATAGATCATTACACGGTTTTAAACGAAAACATTCTAAATGTGTCCCAGTTTATTTCCTGGTTGCAGTGTATGTACATAACATCAGCTGACAGGAAGTAAACATGGACCCAAGTTGTTGCCTAGCAACACAATTGCGTTCCAATTCCATTGAAATGCACTAAAACGGAGCGTTTCCGACAGAGGGTGAATACAGGTATTTCCAGGCAGATGGTATGAGGAAAATAAAGTTTTTTTTTAACATTACAGCTTGTAAACATGTTCTATTAGAAACACAAAATACAAGTATGAACCTGAAAATGAGCACGATACTGGACCTTGAAGTGTTTGCAAATTGATTGAAAAAGCTGCTTGAGTGGTGGGAAATCTCTTGAATCTAAAGTTTATTGCATTCGTTGGGAGGAAAAAATAGGGTTGGCAGTAACATCAAGTACAGTGCAGCCCTTTAATAGTGACAAAAGAAAGCCCTGCAGTGCTGATGTGTGTTACCTGTAAAACACACACACACACACACACACACACACACACACACACACACACACACACAAGTCTAAACGCCAGCCAAACCACTTCTGTAAAAAATGATGTGGGTATCAAAGTAGATTCAGCAGATAAACGTGTCGAATCAGTTCTGCAGGACGCTGATCTTTGCCATATTACGGCTGCTGTTTTAGCAGGCCGGGGCTGCACTGTTGCTGCTGTGTACACTATTGCTCTATTTGATCAGAATCCATAGGGATTGGCCTGTCAGACCACGTTAAGTCAACTAAGGATAGGCCACGCACACTGGTGGATGTGCTGAAGGGTGAACTGGAGAGTCACAGTGAGGAGAAGGAGGAGGGTGAGGGGCAAGAAGAAGATAAGAGGAAGGGGACAAGAAACAGAGACATGCAGGGATACAAGTGGAGCAGACGCTTATTGTTCTGCTTCTTATAGTATATTATTGTTGTTATTCCATTTACATTTGGGTCCTTTAGCAGTGTTTGGAATTACTATTGGAATACTGAATTTTACTATATAGCAGAATACTGTCACAGTAAAAGGCTTTAACATTTACATAACTCAAGTGATGCCTATGAAATCTTTCCTCTGAGGTATTTATTCAAGAAATTCTGAGTTTGGGTTGTTGTATAATTTTTTTCAGTTTTATTTCATCCTTATCTATTAATGGTGAAGTAGGCAAGATTGGAGCAAATATTATTAAAAAATATATATTTTTATAAAACGGTCGCTATATCGTGACAGTAGTGCATGAAACAGGTAACCTGAAAACAAATCATGTGCCTCCGGTGTCCTCCGGTGCTCCTAACAGCATCTGCAAGATTTCACAGACCGGAGGGAAACAAGCAGGCTGATCTGAGGTCTGCTGTCCAGCTGCCGTCTATGAGAGCCGGTTGTCAACCACTCGCAAACTCTGACCAAACGGTCACACTAGGCAGCGCTGATTAAATATGAATGATTATTATGTAACGTTAATGCCTATTTCTCGCCTCAAATGTTTTCAGAATCAACTTGTAGTGTACTGTTTAGCTGTAAAATGAGAAAGTTTGTGACGCCGCCGCCATTGTGAAATCTGGTGAAGGAACGCCGAGTTCCACATGACCGGAGCACAGCCAATGGGAACGCTCTCTCAATGAAATGAGAGACCTGTGATTGGTCAATCCCGTCACGGGCTAGATTTTCTAAGCCATGACGAGGTGCAGGAGTCTAGTTTTCTCTCAGAACACTTGAATTACAACATGCTAAAAGGTTATTATGGAATTTTTGCCCAATGATGCCAAAAATATACTGCCTACTGCCACTTTAAGGGGTGAGATTCACTGAAAGCAATGCTCTCTTTTTCATTAACGCCCCTATCACATTCACTCCTGGAAGCTGTCCAGTAAAACCACAGTCCGATCTGCTGACCACTGAGCAGCTCCACTGGAGCAGTTGGGGTTAAGGGCCTTGCTCAAGGGCACCTAAGTGGTGGTAATGAAGGAGGGGGGGCAAGCGCAATATCCCCACCCAGATTTATCCAGCCGATCTGGGGGATTGAGCCGACGTCCTTCCGGTCACAAGCCTGCTCCTCCTGCTTCCTTTAGGCCACCACTGCCCCACATTAAGTTAGATGGAGTTGTCGGTTAATTTAATTCAAAATAATGTAATGCAATTCAACAGTATAACAAGTCTCCAAAATGACTTGAATCAATCACTTTTCTGAAATGGTGTCAACAAAACTGAGTATGGTAACCTTGAAAGGGTCTTGTATTGGCTTGCATTTCATTTGATTAGGGGTCCCTAATAAAATGGCAACGGAGTATATGTCTGGCCTGATGCAACAAGTCTTCATGCCTAAATGGAAAAATAGGTTTCTTGTCAATGGCTGCCACTGTTGGTAGGACAAAGACTCATGCGAAGAAGCTAAGATTGACTGTTTGCCAGAAAAGAGACTAGAAATCCAGGTCTTTGGTGTCGCAATTAGAAAATCAAAAGGACAAGAAATCCAGGTCTTTGGTATTGCAATTGGACAATCAAAAGGACTAGAAATCCAGGTCTTTGGTGTTGCAATTGGAAAATCAAAAGGACAAGAAATCCAGGTCTTTAGTATTGCAATTGGACAATCAAAAGGACTAGAAATCCAGGTCTTTGGTGTCGCAATTGGACAAAAAAGGAAATGTCATGTGTTAATAATGTAACTTCATATTAACACATGAAGCTGTTTCCTGCTATTCAGGAGGTTTAAACAAGTCTACTCAACAGAAGAGCCTACAGCCATGCTAGAAGCTCTCTGAGGCGTAAAATGGAAAGTTAAGGGATCACTAAAGTTATTACAATTCATCCAGAGGGGACATAAATGTATGGCAATCCATCCAATAGTTGTCGAGACACTCAGAACCACATGCCAAGCTCATGGTGGCGCTAGAGAAAAGGTCTGACGATCACCCAAGTCATTAAGATTCATCCCCTGGAAACCATCCGTATCCGTATCCAATTTTGTGCCATCTATCTGGTGTATGTTGAGAAATTTCACTGGACAAGGGGAAATGCTATCTGTTGAAGTCAGTGTATTGCGATCCATAGAGCAACACCACTAGCATTGCTGAAAATGACTGGTTACCAGGCAACAACCTCCGGGTCTGAAAAATGAAGCCAATATGTAAGTCCCTTAAACTTGCATTCTTTTCTAATGGCCAGCAGGGGGTGATTCCTCTGGTTGCCAAAATAATTCTGATTGTATAGAAGTCTATGAGAAAATGAGCCAACTTCTCAATTGATTTATACCTCAGTAAACATTGTAAACAAGAGTTTATGGTCTCAATTGCTAGTTTCAAGTCTGGGAGTTTTTGTCTTACAAATGTAACCCTTTCACGGTGTGTTTTCAGTTCATGAAAGTTAATTGTAACATTATGGTCGCCTAAAAATGTCTTATTCAGTGTTTTGCGGTACTAGCTCCACCCTTTCGTGTCACTTCTGGTGGCAAAAAAACGAAATGGCAATGGCCAAAATCCCAAACACGAAGCTTCAAAGCGGCAGTCCACAAACCAATGGGTGACGTCACAGTGACTACGTCCACTTCTTATATACAGTCTATGCTGGTGTCCTTGTTTTGTCTAGAGAGGACAATTATTAATTATACAACCGCAAGAGCTTTTTAAGAAAGCATAATCGTGGGTTGTTGTAAGCTGTTTGTTCAAATGACCAATACTGCTGATCAATACTGTTGTTCTCCTGGTAAGGACAGTCTCACATAGCATGCATGTACAGTATCCACTTGTTTGCTTATGAACATTTAAAGGTCCCATATTATGCTCATTTTAAGGTTCATACTTGTATTTTGTGTTTCTACTAGAACATGTACTCTGTCTGAAACGCTCTGATTTAGTGCATTGCGACGGAACTGTGACGAAATTGTAGCAGAATTGTGTTGCTAGGCAACAGCTTGGGTCCATGTGTACTTCCTGTCAGCTGATGACATTCACATGTACACTGCAACCGGGAATAAACTGGGACACATTAAAAAAGTTTACGTTTAAATCTGTGTAAAGGGTCTAAATATTGTTTATTTGTGACATCACAAATGGACAGAAATCCTGACAGCTTGTTTCAAATGCAGAGTTTCTGAATACGGGCTGTGTGTATTTCCCTGTGGATTGAGCGTTTCGATACTTTCACAGTATTTATATAGGACTTAATCCTGCTTTATAATAAAAAACAAACATGAAAATCTCACTTTTTTATAATAAGGGACCTTTAATGTGATTTCTGTGTGTGTGTGTGTGTGTGTGTACGTGTATGTGTGTGTGTGTGAGCATGCTCTGTTGAGTCCAGATCAGCTGAGCTGTGATGTGTTCCTTACAGGCACAGGACTGGCCCTGCCCCCATCACTACTGATGTGTGCTTCTGTTTGATGGGGGCAGAATTCCCCCCTGTACGCTCCACCCCTGCACTCCCACCATCACCATCCACCCATAAACATACACACGGTCAACAAACATCGCATCAATTATTACAACTGATAAATTAGTGTGTTGTGTGATGCAATAGCTCTGTTTGACCCTAGAAGACCTCTTTCCATTTGCGCACAAGGAGAAACATTACAAATTCATGAAGTGATGTAGACGCACACATTCACACACGCGTTTCATTTCTGTATGAAGACAATCACATCATCCCAGTTCTTAAGATCTACAGTATGTCCTCAAGCTACTTCCTCTTTTAACACATGGAGTTTCTTGGAATCCCCCAATTTTTTTTTGCCTGGGTTGTAAAATTATGTAATTTAAATACCGTGAAATAAGCTTGCTGCTTGCTAAGGATTTGCACTTTTAAGGTTTAAGTATAAATTCTTTCACACACAAAAATGTAAAGCGTATACAGCACTGTGACAAGAGAATCTCCATTGTACAAGACTGCTGCTTGTTTAGACGGAGGGGTTTAAATCCCGGACAGATTTAGTTTGTTTAACAGAGGAGCAGGAGATAAAATACTTTGGTATTGCTCCGTTGCCAAGGTTTTCTTCAACTTTTCCTACCCAGGACACTGAAGAAAAATGTAGTCTCACTCTGGGATCCAGTCTCATTAAAGCATATTGCCTCTTTTATCAAGTGACGACACGCTAGAAGGAGGCCTGCGACCAGAATGTCTTACACAAGGACGGTTAATAGCTGCAATCCAGACGCTGTGACCGGCAAGATGAGTAATGCTGCGAGGGACACTGGTGTCTACTTTCAGGGAGAAGAAGCACTAAACTTTGTAGCTGTAGACCACTCTCTGAAAATCGGTGTTAATACTGGAGCCTGAAGGGTAGAGAGTGTGTTGTCCCGTCGGAGACAAGGTTGAAAGTAAATCACATCCATAACTACATCATGACAAAAAAACTTTAGTTAGTTAAGGTTAGGCTAGTTAATCCAAGTCAGCGCTCAAACGCACAAACACTTGGAGGTCGTCATGTGGAGTACGCCAACCTTCAACCGGATGATCTTTGTTCAAACCCTCACGTCAGCAGGCATTCGCCCTGCTGACTATGAGCAAGACACTGAATCACTGAATCCTTATCAGCTGCAGGGCTCTTATCGGAGCTGAGTCTGACCTCCATAGAGATGAGAACTGACCTACAGGCACCATAACAATTCCATAACAGGCATTGTAGTAATAATAGCGGTATTATTAGTAGAGGTTGAAGCACTGAAGCCCCATTGCCCAGTTTGGCCAGAAATGGTAACTGACTTACATTCACACGCATCTCTTTTGGAAAAGTGAAGTAAGGCACTTTTCAGTCTTCCAAATCCAGCAAATTTTTTTCCTAATACAACACATTATATTCAGACGATTTACTCTACCAACATTAACAAAGCAAAGTAAGCAGCAATGCAGAGCTTATTCTTTATCTTGCAAAAGTAAGATGTGAAGATTGATAGTACTGTATTAATCGTCTCATCTAAGTGGTAGAGGTAGAAGCATTGAAACCCCATTCTGCTTGTTTTGCAGTTTCAGCCAGAAAAAGTAACTGTCTAACATTCACACTTACCCTTTTTGGAAAAGTAAAGTAAGGGATTTTTTTTCACTTTTCAGTCTTACAAATCCCACCCAACGTTTTTTTCTATTTTAACACATTATATTCAGACTATTTTCTCTGCCAACATTAGCAAAGCCAAGCGAGCAGAAGCACAGAGCTTATTCTTCATCTTGCAAAAGTAAGATGAGAAGATCGATAGTATTGATCTTCACATCTAAGTAGTAGAGGTAGAAGCACTGAAACCCCATTCTGCATGTTTTGCAGTTCAACCACAAATGGTAACTGACTAACATTCACACGCATCTCTTTTGGAAAAGTAAAGTAAGGCACTTTTCACTTTTTAGCCTTCCACATCCCAACCAATTTTTTTCTATTTTAACACATTATGTTCAGACTATTTTCTCTACCAACATTAACAAAGCAAAGCGAGCACAGAACTTATCTTGCAAAAGTAAGATGAGAAGATTGAAGGTATTGATGTTCTCATCAAAGTAGTAGAGGTAGAAGCATTGAAACTCTGCATGTTTTGCAGTTTGGCCAGAAATGGTAGCTGACTAACATTCCCATGCATCTCTTTTGGAAAAAGTAAAGTAAGGCACTTTTCAGCCTTCCACATCCCACACAACTTTTTTTCTATAACAACAGATTCTATCCTGACTATTTTCTTTATCAACATTAACCAACCAAAGCGAGCAGCAGCACAGCACTTATTATCTTGCAAAAGTAAGATCAGAGGATTGATGGTATTGATCTTCTCATCTGACTCCTGGCAAGAGAACAAATAACCATATATCCCCAAATGATAAGCTATTCATTTAACTCCCACTACATGTTTTAAACAGATGTCCTGCTATATAACACCTAATGACAAACTGTTGTAGTAAACACAACTTAAAAATAAATAAATCAGGCTTGCCACTTCCAGTCAGTCTCGATAAAGTGTGCTCTCAGGTTTTCATATATTCAATATGCAATTAACCACTGGGCGTTATGTATTTCTGCCTCTTGCCAAAATGCCATTGAGCAAGTTCTTTCATATGACACAAAAATAAAGACTCTTTGATCATTTCAGCATGCATGACATTAAATTAGAGTTTCACAGAAGTGTAAGGATTACTACATTGTGTGGCATCACTTTGATCAAAATTGCTCTTTGAAATTTTGCAATACACAAGTCATAACAGCATCACACATGCCAGGCGGCGTGCGACTGATCAGAGGTTTCTATGTAAAACAGAAGTCGTGTAATCAGAGCCTCAGAGACCCACAGAGCTCCAAAGAAACTTGGTTTAAAGAAGCAGAAATAGCTGGTTTTCCACTGGCAGCAACATATTTTAGGTTTTTACAATCAATAGCATTTAAATTAATCATTATGGACATAGTCATATCGGTAAATGTCGCTGTCAATTCTGAAGAAAAACCTAACAATAAATGCAAAAATTGGGAAAGCTTACGTTCAAAGATCTGTCTTGGGAATGGCAACTTTGAAAACAACCGGAGCACAAGGTTTATTTAGTAGTTTGCTTTGTCAGTCATCTGTAACGCCGACCTGGTCTCACTCCCGGGGCGTCAAATACCGACACACAAAGCACCCTTTAGCGTCTGTACGACACAAACTCCATCGTAAAAACAGCCACTTCATTATTAGACAGTCTTAGCAATGCAAATAGTATAAAGAGCGAGAAGAAGAACACCCGGGACACACAGGGAACGTCAGGAGCGCGTGGCGGCTGTGTTACCTGCTGTTTTTTATTTCGGCATCGGTGTTAACAGGTTAGAGCGTCTCACACGCACGTCTCAGCAGTGCTTTCAGTGCTTTCCTGCTTTCATTTAGAAATAAAAGCCCTCAAGCATTTTTTCTGTGGACAAAATTCCTTAATTTTTTAACACAAGGCTTTTATGCTGAAATATGTGCCGGACAGTGTTGTGCAACATGCAGTGACTTGGAGAGCTCCATGAATGAATATAGTACGGAGTTTTAATTGTGGATTATTACTATTATTTACTTAGGCACTGTTCGCCCTCTACAAGAAAAAAAAGAAAAAAATGCTGGTGGACGCCCTTCCTCAATTTCTGCATTGAGGTAACAAATGAACAAATAAAGAAAGAAATACACTTTTTACCCTGTAACTCTCTTTTTTCACAATTTTGCATTTGCCCAGCCACACTTATTTGTTAATAAAAGTGTAAATTGTAGTGAAACTGACTAAACACTTTTAAGCCAACAATATCTGGGACCAATTGTTTATCTATATTAAAATAAATACAGTTATTTATGAAAATAAAAATCTTAAAGGTCCCATATCATGCTCATTTTCAGGTTCATACTTGTATTTTGTGTTTCTACTAGAACATGTTTACATGCTGTGATGTTCAAAAACCCTTTATTTTCCTCATACTGTCGGCCTGAATATGCCTGTATTTTACCTCTGTCTTAAACGCTCTGTTTTAGCGCATTTTGACAGAATTGCAACGGAATGCAACAGAATTGCGTCGCTAGGCAACAGCTTGGGTCCATGTGTACTTCCTGTCAGCTGATGACATTCACATACACTGCAACCAGGAATAAACTCGGACACATTTAGAATGTTTACGTTTAAAATTGTGTCAAGGGTCTAAATATTGTACATTTGTGACATCACGAATGGGCAGAAATCCTGACAGCTTGTTTCAAATGCAGAGTTTCTGAATACGGCTGTGTGTATTTCCCTGTGGATTGAGTGTTTTGATACTTTCACAGTATTTATATAGGACTTAAGCCTGCTTTATAATAAAAAAAAAACCATTAAAATGTCACTTTTTTATAATATGGGACCTTTAAGTTTTGTCTTAAAACCACTGTAATGTCTGATGTGTGTTGCGGTTTACGAGGCTAGGGTTCAGAATTTCGCAAAAGGCACCGAAAGGGGCTCTGGTCAAATTTCCATATAGTTTTGAGCAACACAAAAAAAAGTGAATGCTTCTTTGCTGCTCTTGAGGAAACGGTTTGTATTTGGTACTGAAGTTTCCATCTGACAGTTCCTCACAGATTCCCAGTAAGAACCCCGTAAACTAGACCAAAGCAAGAATAATTGGTGCAAACAGGCTGAATCTACGATACCTCATATCTACAGTAGTGCAGCTTCAATAGCATCCTCCCTCTATATGTCTCTCTCCCTCTTCCTCTCTCATCCATCCTGCTGTCCTCTCAGCCGGTCTTCCCCTCTCGTATATTTCCCAGCGCCTCTCCGCGCCTTGTCACCCCTTCCACAATTTATGGATCTCTCTCTCTCTCTCTCTTCTCTCCTGTCCTCGTGTCTCTAAATCTACCCTCCCTTCTTTATTCACTACATCTCCTCTCCTCCTATAACACTTTCCCTCTCTCCTCATCCTCCTTTTTTTCTCATCCCTAGCTTCCTACATCATTGACCTCCTCTTTCTTCTCATATTTTTTTGTCTTCTTTTCCTCTTTCCTTTAATTGGCAATCATTTTAAAAATCAATAAATAGCAGTTATTCAGCTTCACAAAAGTTCCACTGAGCTGATTTGTACATAGTACAGATATATGATCACACGGGCAAAGGGGTGGGGGGGGGGGGTTAGAAACATCTGAAGAACTTTTTTTAATTTGGTTCACTTCATTTCAGTGGCTTAGCAGGGATTCAGTATATCACAGGAGCACCGGGTGACAAAATGAATTAGTTTTACCACGGTGCAATTATAATAGAGAAAACAGCAGTAACTCCCTCCGCACTACATTCCTCCTCTCTCCTCTTCCCTCGTTTCTTTTTCATTCCCTCTGTCATCTGTCTATCTCCTGCTCTCTCTTCACCTGCCTGCTGTGAGTACGTCTCCTCTTGTTTCTCATCTCTTCTTTTTTTTTGTTTCTCCGTCTCCTTGTTCTGTCTTCTCTGGTGGTGGAAAGTAACTAATTACATTTAATCAAGTCGCCTACTGAACGTAACGGCCCAGTCGCACAGCTGCTTTGTAAAATAGTCACAACATTTTTTGGTGATGGTCAGCACAAAATCAGGTCGTATGTAATCCACATAATTGTGAACCGGGAAGTATAGAGAGAGGAGGTAAGGGTGGCAGGTGGGTCAAAGAACACAGACTTTCCCCAGGAGACCGGTGTTAGTGTCCCATGTGAAACCACAAGTAAAAGTTGTCACGTAACTTAAGTATGTACTTAAGTAACTTAAATATGTGTGTACTTAAGTATGTATGTACTTAAGTTACGGCACTTCCGGAGTTATTTTAACCCAAACCCCGATCTTGTCCTAAACCTAACTAAGTAGTTTGTTGCCTATAGCTTAACCAAGTCAATCTTTTTCTAAGCCTAACTAAGTAGTTTGTTGCCTAAGCCTAACCAAGTCGATCTTTTTCTAAGCCTAACTAAGTAGTTTGTTGCCTAAGCCTAATCAAGTCGATCTTTTTCTAAGCCTAACTAAGTAGTTTGTTGCCTAAGCCTAACCAAGTCGATCTTTTTCTAAGCCTAACTAAGTAGTTTGTTGCCTAAGCCTAACCAAGTCGATCTTTTCCTAAACCTTACTAAGTAGTTTGTTGCCTAAGCCTAACCAAGTCGATCTTTTCCTAAACCTAACTGAGAAGCTCTTTTTTGAAAAGACTGGAGTGGAAATTGACACGTGCGTCACGTGTTGATGAACATTTGCTTAAAGAGACAATAATCTGTTTTTTGAACATTACTATTAATCATTAATCTAGTAGAATCCCAAAATATAAGTATGAACCTGAAAATGTGCACGGTATGTCCCTTTAACATGAGTAAATGAATACTTCTTCTTCGACCACAAGCCCTCTCTCTTGCCTCCTCTCTTTCTCTCTATTTCCTCTCATCCTCTCTCATCCTTGCATGCCTGCTGTAAACTACCCCCCCCCCCCCCTTCCTTCCCCATCCTGGTAATAGATGGCCGGTGTTGGTCAGTGTGACGGAGTCATTCTGCTGCCAGTCCATCTACCTACTGGTCAGATCTATACGACAGCGGCTTCACACTATAAATCAACACCTGCAGCCTCCGATGGGTGCTCGCTCTCCCTCCGTTCTGACGATTGATGCGCACCTTGTTGCTAAACGGACGAGATAATTAAACCCCACGCATCCCTCCCCTGCATGTGTAGGTGTGTGTGTGTGTGTGTGAATGCCCTGCTGTTGCATGTTGCACGCACACTCGTACACGATTAGACGACACACATCCACTTTGTCTCCTCTCCTCTCCTCTCCTCTCCTCTCCTCTCCTCTCCTCTCCTCTCCTCTCCTCTCCTCTCCTCTCACACTATTACACTACAAACACACTTTCTGTTGTCGCCCTTGCATTCCTACACAATCTCTCTCTCTCTCTCTCTCTACACATACTCACAGAGAGAAAAGAGAGGGAGTGAAGGATGGAGGGAGGGAGGGAGAGAAAGCACCTGCTGGGCTGTAAAGCACTCAGACAAACGGCGTCTGTGTTTGGGAGGACTTGAACAAATGGGAAAATTATACAGTGGAACCAGAACGGCACCCTTTCACCCAAAGGTGCTTCACCCCCCAACCGGCTAGAAGGGAATTCTTGGAGCATATATACACTGCTTCTTTTTTTGTGTGTGTGTCTAAGTTTGTACATGTGCAGCCCGTTTTCATTCCCAGGGCGTCAAATACCAAGGCACAGTGCGATACGCACAACGCACATGTCACCCTTAAGCGTCTGTGGTCAGACACACCAGGCTTCCAAGTTACTACGATGTAGCGTCAATATTAGACGCTCAGAGAAAGCGGTCGAGGAGTGTGTTGACATAGTTTAAAGGCCCTGACACATCAAGCCGACCGTCGGCCGTCGGACAGTTTGGGGCCTTCGGTGAGCATCTGTCGGTTTAGTTTTTGTGGTGTGTCCCACACCATCGGCTCTAGTCTGCCCGTGTCCGAGGTTTATTGCCGATTCAGCATGTTGAATCGGTGGAGGAGCCCGTTCAGCTCCAACGAATCGGTGCACGAGCAGAGACACAGAAGTGAGGAAAACAAGCCAAAGAGTAAAGTCAAGAGGAAAAACACAGAAGGCTCTTCTCATTTTTCATCTTCATCTCATTTCGTTCCAACACAGGGATATTTCCATAACGTCATGAACATCTGGAATGAAACTAAGTGGTGAATGAGAGTGGTGTGAAAATGGTCTGCAAACACAGGGCTTTCATTCAGGAGACCGCTGTTTGTGTCTTGTGTGAAACCAACAATGTGTTTTTTGTCTTTGTGTTCACAACGTTAAGTTTCTCAAACACAGTAGTTTTAAGCCCAATGTTGTTTTTCCCTAAACCTAACTGAGTGGTCTCGTTGCCTTAACCTAAGCAAGTGGTTACTTTTAAAGGTCTCATATTGTAAAAAGTGAGATATTCATGTCTTTTATATTATAAAGCAGGTGTAAGTAAGTATTGAAGCGGAGAAATACACACAGCCCGTATTCAGAAATTGTGCGTTTGAAACAAGCCGTTAGGATTTCTTTCCATTTGTGATGTCACAAATCTACAATATTTAGACCATTACACGGTTTTAAGCGTAAACATTCTAAATTTGTCCCAGTTTATTTCCTGGTTGCAGTGTACGTTATTTACGTCAGCTGACAGGAAGTAAACATGGACCCAAACTGTTGCCAAGCAACGCATTTCTGTTGTAATTCTGTTGAAATGCACTAAAATGAAAGACCAAGGAGCTGGTGGTGGACTTCCGGCGGAGCACGAGGCCCCCAACTCCCATCACCATCCGAGGGGAGGAGGTGGAGGTGGTGGACACCTACAAGTTCCTGGGAGTACATATGAACAGTAGACTGGACTGGACTGATAACACCGAGGCCCTCTACAGGAAGGGACAGAGCAAACTGTTCTTCCTGAGGAGGCTCAGGTCTTTTAATGTATGCAATAGGCTGCTGCAGATGTTTTACCAGTCTGTAGTAGCCAGTGTTCTCTTTTTTGCTGTGGTATGTTGGGGGGGTAACATGAACACAAGGGATGCCAACAAACTGAACAGGCTGGTGAGGAGGGCTGGCTCTGTGGTTGGATCTGAGCTGGACGGTCTGGAGGTGGTGGCAGAGGGCAGGATGAGGAGGAAGCTGGACGCTATCCTGGATAACCCCTCCCACCCCCTCCATGATGAGCTAGTCAAGATGAGGAGCACCTTCAGCCACAGACTCATCCCTCCTCGGCACAACACAAAGCGCCTGGGTCAGTCCTTCATGCTGGTAGCCATCAGGCTCCACAAACAAGGCTGACCCCCATATGACAACTATTAGGACTTTTAAGAAATTTAAACATGCACTATCTGGCGCACTTTACACTCACTTTACACTATACATCCTATATACCACTTTATTGCTGACTGCACATATGTACATATTACATTTATTTATTTATTTATTTATTGTATATACTACATTTATTTATTTATTGACGGACTGTACACACTATGTTCACCCATTCACTCTGTATCTTTTATATCTCTATTATTGTCTTTAGAATTTTTGTATACCTTTACCTCTCCTGTGATTCACTCTGTTTGCTGATGTTGCTGCTTTGACACCTGAATTTCCCTCCGGGGATTAATAAAGGTCCATCTTATCTTATCTTATCTTATCTTAAAACAGAGCGTTTCAGACAGAGGGTAAATACAGGTATTTTCAGGCAGACAGTACAAGGAATATAAAGGTTTTTTTGAACATTACAGCATTTAAACATGTTCAAGTAGAAACACAAAATACAAGTATGAACCTGAAAATTAGCATGATATGGGACCTTTAATTCACAACATTAATCACGTGTTTTCTGTACCCGGTGCGTTAGAAAGTGATGTCGAGGTGTCCTGACAAAGAGTCAGTATGTGACGAGTTGGGATGAGAACGGGTTGTGCATACAGGCTTGACTCTTTGTAAACGGTATGTTTTTAATAATTACAGGGTTATGGTTATATATGGATGATGATCTCAGTTCTTGTGGATCCTGAACGGCCTCACAGGTCCTGGGGACCCCTGGAGCAGATTCTGTTTGGAGCTACTGTTCACATTTCCTGTTGGGAAGTCAATGAAACAACTACAAAGACGTGAAGCGGTGATTTGTGTTTCTTTCAGTCTGAGTGTCTTGCTCCTATGTACTGTAAAAGTGGTGGGGGGGCTAATTGGTCATAATAAGTCCATGTGTAAAGGAAAAAAAAAAAAGGATCATCACAAGCCAAATAAGAACCAACTTTGAAAAAACATATTTTCTGCATTTTGAGCTGATTTGTGATGTGTTTATCTTGCATTGCCTCTCCAGCTCCTAGCTCCATCTCCCCCCCCCAAAGGGAACGTCTTTCACCCACGATGCCCGGCTTTTAGCGCACTCGTGTTACTTCATACACACACATGCAGTCTGATGAATGAATAATGAGCAGCCTATAACGGCCTTAACGGGGAGTTCAAGGACCAAAACAGCATCCAATCAAAGTGTTTCTACCAGCTTTCTAATTCATAGACACACACATGCCATTACACAACACACACACACACACACACACACACACACACACACACACACACACCATCTCTCTATCTCTCTCTCTCTCTCTCTCTCTCTCTCTCTCTCTCTCACTCACTCGTGCGTAAAAACGCTCTCTCCACTCGGTCTCTCACCTCTCACACAACACCCACGGACCAGGCGCGCTCTCTCTCTCTCTCTCTCTCTCTCTCTCTCTCTCTCTCTCTCTCTAACACATATAGGCACACACACACTACACGCACATACAAACAGCCCATGAAGTAAAGTCATCACACATGCGTAAAACCGGAGCGTGTCCTCTTACCTGGTGTGTTTCTGGAGTAACTAATCCTGAATCCAAGCAGCGCCTTGATGACAGAATGTTGACCAGACGAACACGTGAAATAATCCCACCTCTATCTCTCTCTTTGCGTGTCTTCTTCAGCCACTTTCTCAGATAGATAAATGAAAGGATAGAGGTCGTTTTTTTTCTCCTCCTCTCTGCCAAAAAAAATAGAGATTTACAGCCTAAAACAGGAAAGTCTTGCTGGCTGCAAAAAGAATAGATTCCCTCTTCTTCTTCTCTCTCTGCTTTCTTCTCCAAGATGTTTGAAGGCTCCAATTAACCGCAGTTAAGCATCCTCTCCTTTCTCTCCTCCGCCTTCTGTCTATCCTTTATTCCGGGGCCGGGGTGTAAGACAGAGACGAGTAGGTAGACCTCTGCGTTCAGTCTGTCTCTGTCTCTGTCTCTGTCCGGGCACTGGTGTGGAAGAGGCGCTCTACTTTGCGCAGCCAAAAATAACTTCCAATCTCCAAACTGGAATCCTGCGAAGCACTGGCACTGTAATAAATCCTTATTAAATTCTTATAATGAATTTACTGGGAAGCTGTTGTGGCAATTATACTCCTTCTGTATACTTGTGGTACCTTGTAATAAGTGTGAGTAATGAGCTATTTAACATTCATGTAATAATTCTAAAGGGACATAAACATTTGTTAGAATATATCACTTTTATTGACTTCAAGCGTTAAACTGGGGGGAAATGGGGAGAGAAGTCCACCTTCATGATGAGATAATCAATCAATAGAGTAAGACTTTGCAGTTTAGTGTCGTCAATATATTGATCAATCAGTTAATCAATCCAGAGGTGCTGTTGGAGAAGGCTCTCTTGCAGCTGCAGTGCAGGTTCCCCTCTTTCCGTCTTAAATCCCCCACAAGTCCAAGTTTACCGGCTGATAACCGGCCAATCAATCAGCTGATCAAATACAGCAATCAGTCCATATCCAGACAGGAGTCGATGATATCAAATCAAAGGTTTCAAGTCAATGTTTCTCCAATGTTCTTCTCTTTGTGTCCTAATCCATCCGAAAAGACATTTTTGGGAACAAGAGACCGCGCGTGTTCTCCATCTCTCTCCTCTTGTCCTTCTTTACTTTTCTCTCTCTCTCTCTCTCTCCAGTAAAACCGCTCCTTCCAGGGTCAGCTTCTCTTCCCTGGATGCGATCCCGAGCTGCCTATACTCTGCCAAAATGACAACACAAGTCCACTTGAAATGACTTTTTTTGGAAATCCTTCTCGCAGCGCTGGAGCAGCGGCGGCAGGAGGAAGAAGAGCGCGAAGCCTTGAGCTGCTTCTTTTGGGTTCTCCTCCAAGAGGGAGAGAGAGAGAGGGATAAGAGAGGGGGTGGATATCCTCGCTCTCAGCTACAGAATAGACACAACGATGGAGATAGAGAGAGAGAGAGAAGAAGAATATGTGGAGGAAGGAAGGAGTCCGCTCCTGTGATTAAAGCAGAGAAAGAGAAACCCCACTGTTGGCTCGGTGGCCGAAATAACTGGAAAGAAATGTGGAGATGCGCCTCCTTCCTTCTAGAAATAAAAAGCTCTCTTTGACTCGTTTCCCTCAGATACTTCACCACCTGCCCGGGGAAGGACAGATAAGAGACACAATCTGCCACATCTAGCCGAGGCTTTTATCCAAAGTGCCTTAAGAGAGTCCACAAGAGAGTCCACAAGAGAGCACAGAGCAGCCAGAGAGAGAGAGAGAGAGAGAGAGAGAGAGAGAGAGAGAGAGAGAGAGAGAGAGAGAGAGAGAGAGAGAGAGAGAGAGAGAGAGAGAGGAGCCCGCTGTGTGCAAAAAAAAGAAAAGAATTAAAGAAATATCCTTCCTCCGTACGTGTTGATATTGAAACCCGTGTGTGTTTGCAGATGCCAGATAGTTTGGTGTCCTAGATAAAGCAGGAATGCTTGTGTTGTTGGAGATAAGACACCAAACAGGGCTGAACGGGACAGGGACAGACAGCCTGCTGCTTCACTCAGCTGCGTGAAGGGCGCTGTTCCTTCAGCACCAACAGGCGCGCACGCACGCACGCAGACACACACAGAGTGGGGAGAGCTGTCTCTCCTTCTTTTGTTCATCAAGTTCTATTTTGACATTTGTGCGTGCGTGCGTGCGTGCGTGCGTGTGTATGTGTGAGGGAGAGAAGGGGACAGAAAAAAGGTTTTAGCCATTTTTTCCCTCATGTATCTTTTACATTGTTGATTTTTATTGACAGGAGTAAATGAAAAGTTGCAGAGGGGTTAAGAGAGAGAAGAGAGGTTAAAGAAGAAAAATAATAATAGAGGAGATAAGTAACAGAGAGTGTGTGTAAGACAGAGGGAGAGAGAGAGAGAGAGAGAGAGAGAGAGAGAGAGAGAGAGAGAGAGAGAGAGGGAGAGGGAGAGAGAGTAAAGTGTGCAAGTGTTGCTGTTGGATTTTTTTGGTGTTTCAGGATGTTGAAAAGTGCCGCTTTGTTGCCCCCTTTTGGCGATAGAAAGAAATTATCTGGGGGATGAATGAGAAGAAGGGAGATCAGGAGGTATAAGGATGAAGGGAGGGAGGGAGGAGATAGGGAGGTCACTAAAAATCATAGATAGATAGATAGATGACCGGATAGATGGATAAATGGATGGATTGATGGATGGATGGATGGATGGATGGATGGATGGATGGATGGATGGATGGATTGACTGATGGATGGATGGATAGATTCATAGATGGATGATAGATGGATGGTTGGATTGCCTAAACAGACAGTGCATGTTTTTTTTGATAAATATATATTGTAATTTGCTTAATTAATTGTGTATATGTGACCTGCTCCATCATTATGAGTCACATTGACCCCGAAACACATTTTGAGTTATCTGTCTGACTGTAAAGAGGAAAGTCTCAGCTTTATGGCAATACCAAGATTATCTTTCTACGACAAATATTCGATGAGATATGCTCTTTCAAAGTTCGACTGTCATGAAACATTACTTTTGAGAAAAAGGGCATTAAAGATCAGAAGTCATTTTCAGCCATTTTTTGCATTGATTAAAACACATTTATTGAGACTCAAGTCTAAATGAACACAATATTTCTTGGTCAAAAGTGACAACCAACATTTCATAATTTAGCCTACACATACTTTCATACATACATGTGCACATAGTCACGAGCACGTGATGTGCACGTGGCCACGTGCACGCGTATGACCACAAGCAGTACAGTAGTTAGGGCTAGAAGTCCATGTAGAAAAGAATCCAAAATGTATGGAATAAAATTGATAAAACATAAAAAAAATATACTGTACATATGATATAATATATAGTATATATGTTTATTTCAATATAATAATAATTATATGAAGAATACACAATTAAAAATATTAAATATGGAGCCATGTGCACACAGGTACATGCACAAACTTACAAGTCCATATCCAAACAATAAAAAACCATACTAGAAAATGGATAACATATTAACAAATATTATGTACATATTATGTATGTACAATATTATATAATATTATATATAATAGAAATATAGACATAATAGAGAGACTATGAAATGTGTTGCCTGTACTCA
This sequence comes from Sebastes fasciatus, assembly GCF_043250625.1. Classification (NCBI taxonomy): domain Eukaryota; kingdom Metazoa; phylum Chordata; class Actinopteri; order Perciformes; family Sebastidae; genus Sebastes; species Sebastes fasciatus. Next base: position 3,175,637 of record NC_133804.1, read on the forward strand.
TTCTGCTGGCTTCTCCTGGAGCTCACTGTATCCTTTGACAGGGTCATATGGGAGCTGATCTTCTCAAGGAGATCCAGATGTTTCTCATCTACAAAATGACATAAAGGGAAAAGCATAAAGTGAAAAATCAAGTCATCTCAAAGATTTTAGGCTGGCTAAATCATGTTGAATCATTGTTAAATGAGGCCTGATCATTATCATATATAAATAAAGCCCTATATTAATTAACATAGCCTATTCACCATGTGATGTCAGATTAATATACAACATATTATTTTACTATATGTTAAGCTATTTCTTTTGCTATTTAAAATGATATCCTCCAAGAGAGACACACCTGAGACAGACAGACACCTATAGACTACACACACTGACACACACATTAGTAGCTGCTATTAATGCTTCTTAGCCTGCTCTAGAGATTTTAAAAGTCTTTAAAACAAACAGATAAAATAAGGATAGTGTAGTTTAACTATAAGAACTTACCATCAGTCATTTCTTTCATCTGGTCGGGTCTTCTCTCCATCTCCTCCGGAGTAGAGAGCGGCGCTGTTTTACAGTTTGCAGCTACACTGGTACTCCCGGCCGGGCGATCTCAGTCTCTTTAACACTGTCCTGATTTAATAACTTTAATCAGAGACATTTCGTGCCATCATCGGCTCAGCCATGAGTGGAATATCTTCCTCCTCGCCTTCCTCCAACTCTCTTTCTCCGTCCTGATCAGCGGATTGAGAGCTAGCCTAGCCTCTAGCGTTAGCAGGGCGTCCGACCCGACTCAGCGCACCCGGTGCGGTGAAATAATCTGAATTTAAGTCGGTCCAGTTGTCGTCAGATGTAGCACCTCTAACAGGAATTTAATTTAAAAGTCGAGCAATGTTTTCCTCACGTGAATTCATCTTGTCAAGCCAGTTATCTCCTCTGTCAATCAACTCTATTGAGCCGAGTCAATACAGCAGACTTCCGGTAAAAACTTTACGACAACGTTATGTTTAAGAGCTTCAAAACTAGACTTATCATTTGAATTTTACATTGATTCTTACTTTGTATTAAAGCTGAGACTTTATTTATTCAGAAACGCATAAAAAAAAAAAAAACTCAAAACACACTTTTTCATAAAAAAACGTGTTTTTACAAGAATGCGCTGCCGCGACATCCGACTCATTTTGATAGAGCGGGTCACATATGTGTGTATATATATATATATATGTTTTTGTTTTTATTTTGTTCTTTTTTTAAATTATTATTATTGAATTGATGCTTTGGCAATATTGTTCACCTAACAGTCATGCCAATAAAGCATATTGAATTGAATTGAATTGAAAATTGATAGATGGATGGTTGATAGATGGATGGATAGATTGATAGATGGATGGACGATAGATAGATGTATGGATAGATGGATGGATAGATTGATAGATGGATGGATGATAAATGGATGGATAGATGGACGGACAGATTGTGTTGCATTGATATGGCAAGGAGCTTTTTCTGAGTGTTGCAGAAATAGAAACAACCTGACATCACTATGATTAAGGTTTGCTTGGGTTTAGGCACTTAAACTGCTTGGTTAAGGTTTGGGCTAAAATAAATACTTTTTCAAGGTTAAGGAAAGATTGTGGTTCGGGTTCAAATTATTTCTTTAAGGGGCGGGTTCATTTTCATTTTCATTTTCCGTTTGTTTTTTTCAAATAGAAAAGTCCACTCAGCCATTAGCAAAAAGCAAAGCTGTAGGCATTGGTGGCTTTGAAGACAGCGATATAGAAGCTTCAGTTCCCCGTCTGACGGCAAGATAAAGCGGTGAATATATTCTAAATATAGCGTACATTTAAACTGATATTAACATTTTTTAGGTGGCTAAAATACGTTTTCCTGCTGCTCCAGTCCACAGCCGCTTTACCTTGCCGTCAGCCCTTTTCCCATGAGGAACTGAAGCCGTTATAGCACGTATAGAATGTTGGCACTAGTTGAGTCAAAGTTTGCTGTGCTAAGTTTAGAAATAACTGAAAAGTTTTGTTTGTTTTCTTTTTTGAAAGTGGGTTGTATGTATACTCCTGTGTTCTAAGAGGTAAAATTACTGTTTTTGTGAATGGAGTCTGGTGGCTTTGAGTGATATAACAGCTTCAGTTGACCTGTCAGACATCTTTATGAACAACTCAGTCATAAAGGATCTGCCTCACTAACCCCTTCGTGCAGAGGGGCACCACACACAGATGGTATTTGGCGACCAGGACCTGGCGTTAAGGTGAAATTGCATGTCTGACCAAAAAGGTAAGACATTCAAAAAACATGAGGCTACGTATATATATATAGAACTCTACATCCAGGCCTCATTAAAAATCTGCATTTGAGCAGTCTTGCAAACAGTACAGCTGTAGCTCTAGGAAGAAGTATAATGAGTATTCATTAGTGCATGGGTCCAGCATACCATAAAATAAAGTCATACTGAAAAAGAATGAGATGCATGAAATGAATTATGCACATCGGGGACTGTACTGTATTTCGCAGAAGCTAAAATGTGCCAAAGTTTGCAAAGTCGGAGGTTGCACGGGGGGGGGGGGGGGAACAGACAGTAAGTACTGTGCATTAAATATTAACAGACAATAAGACGGACAATCCGGTCGCACGGCGAGGAAGATGTGTGTGGGGTGTCTTGTTAAAGCTGGTTATCTTGAATGATTGTGTGAAGAGCCTGTTGGTGTGGACGGCTGATTTTTAGGTGTCATTGACCATCTCCAAATGGAGAGGTTTGGAACAGATGGTTATCTGGACGTCTAGGGTCACTGGCAAATCCTTCTGCCCTCTTCCTGACCCTGGTGTCATGCCGTTCTTAGATGGAGGGCAGCAGACAGCCAATGAGCCACTCAGCAGTGCGGAAAATATGCTGGACCTTATCCCCGGAAGAGGAGACCGTCTATCTAAACTTGACGGGAGGTGTAAACATGCTTATTAGTAGTATTAGTGATGTCTACGATTGGACAAAGAGACATAGCTCATAGTTGTTTAAAAAAAAGAAAAACATAGTTTTACCCTAAATAATTCATTCAGTCATTATCTACTTACGTATGTCATCTGAGACTTCTTCAGAAAATAAATGACCCTTGGTTGAGTATCAGATTTCAATAAACAGGTCCTGCTGCCAACGTATTTTGTAGCCAGTCAACCACAACTACAATTACATTTAGCAGGCGCTGTTGTCCAGAGCGACGTACAAATCAAGCAAGGATCTAGATAGGACAGAACAACGTGAGTAAGTGCCAACAACAGCTTCAAGGCCGATCAGACACAGGTGCCGACGGCAGTGCACAGAGGCGATGCACAGGGTGGATAGAGCACATTTTTTTTCGCTGGACCGCAGAGGGCCAGCCCTACAAAAGCAAAAGTCTGTCACTGAGTGACTGAGTGAGTGACTGATTGAGTGATGAAGTTACAGGATTGGTCGGCCGACTGTTGGAGTTTCCTCATTGGTCGTTGGTCTTTCAAAATGAAAAGGCGGAGAACAGTTCTGTGTTTAAGTTTTCTGGGGAGCGCGTCAGCGGTTCAAAGTATCATTACATAGTGCTGTTGTGCTATTGTTTATGTTCGTTTAAGTTACGTTATGTTGTGCTTCGTATTATGTTACTGTGCATTCACACCAAGCCTAAAGCAAATTTTCGCCTCGCTTTCCTCCAGAAATAACCACTGTTGTGTCTGGGTTCATAACAAACAGACTGTGCTGTGATTTAATTTCAATAAACGGATCAAAATGATGCCGAAATAACGAAATTATGATGTTGATTTGTAAAAAGACCGAATTCATGCTATTTCAGGTCTGTCCGCAAGACAACAAGCAAACAACTTTTAAAATGCTTGTTTTCTGAACGGAGTTCGGATCGATCAGTAACAGGATATGCTAACATTGTAGCTGCTCCATTAACACTCCATCTAGGAATAAATACGGCAGCAACAACGTCAGTGATGACACAAACATTCGCGAAGTATGTAGGCTATATATAGTTACACACCACTGATATAACGAATGCTTTTGATACACATACTTTAATAAAAAACTGAAATGCTTTTAACCTTGCATACTGTATGTCATGCTGATACCTTTTCACCTTGTATAAAATGTATAATATACTGACTAGTAAATGTCACCATTTACTAATACTGAATGTCATTTGCTTCATTATAAGTTGTCTTTCAATCAAACATTAAGATATAAGTGGAAAAAAAACTGTTCACAAAACATTATAGACATGACCACTGACTATTTGTTAAACAATTAAGCCACAAATTCACATACTGACCATATACGGTCCAGCCATATACTCGGTTTGGACCGAGTCTTGTTTTTCTTTGTCATCATCATCATTAACAATATCAACAGCGTCATCAATATCATCATCATCATCATCATGAATATCCTAATCAACATCAACAACATCCTCAATATCCTCATCATCAATATCATCGTCAGTAACATCATCAATAGCATCAATGTCATTAGGTGTGTGGAGGTGTTCATAAAAGAGCTGGGTCTTTAGCTTTTTCTTAAAGGTAGAAAGGGACTCTGCGGGTCTAATGGAGGTTGATAACTCATTCCAACACCGGGAGACTACAGAGGACAAGAGCCTTTGTCTTGTGAAGCGTACAGTAGCAAATTAAATAAGTAAAGGGGTTGTTCTGTTACACCATCCACTAGATGAGGCTGCAGGCGCCAAACGTTGTGCAAGGTGACACAGTTCATCAGTTTTGGGTAAAAAATGCGGGTCCTCTTGACTACAAGTCAGAAAATGTTTCCGATAATAGAAATGAAAAGGAGAAAATGGGAAGAAAGTACAAAGTGAACTGCTTATTATGCACCAGTAACAACAGAATGCCTGTGCCGAAGAGCATTTTCTAAAATCTGGTTTTCATACAGAGTTTTTTTGCCAGCTCATTTTAAAGGTGCTCTATGCCACTGGTTCCCAACCTGGGGGGTCCCAAATACCACTAGGGGTCGCGAAAGCTTCACAGGGGTCGCGAGGCCTTCTTGATTTTAAGGGGTGTAAGAAAACTTTTTTTATGGAATATTTGAATATACAGCTGGCCTATATCTCAGCATTTAATTCATGTTTGTCAAGAAAACTCAATTAAATTGTTATTTTTAAAGTTATAATTCTTATTTCAGACATAAACAGGATCAGGACATGGTGAAGACCTGAATACAAGTTATATTCAAAGAGCCTTCCCTCTTTGCTGAACAGACTCATCCTGCATTAGAAACGTACACAGTTAAAACAACCAAAGAAAACACTGAATTTGTCAAAAAAACGAAGCCTTTATTAAGTATGTAAAATAGTGAAGCCAATGTGGCTTAGACCTGCATTCTTTCTAACAACCAGCAGAGGGCGACTCTTCTGGCTGCAAAAAGAAGTCTGATTGAACAGAGGTCTGTGAGAAAATGAGCCAATTCCTCACTTGATTTATTACCTCAGTGAACATTGTAAACATGAGTTTATAGTCTGAATCGCTAGTTTCAAGTCTTTTCAATACAGCATGATGTTCATTTAGTAAATAATGGTCCCATTTAGAGTCAAACAGACCATAAAGCAGGGGATGCTTTAGGACGGGGCTACCTTGTAATTGACAGGTCACTATCACAGTTGTCCGTGTCCGTGTCAACTCATGAAAGTTAATTCTAACCTTTTTAGTCGCCTAAAAATGTCTTATTCAGCTTTTGGTTGTACTTAGCTCCACCCACTTCTGGTTGCAAAATAACTAAGATGGTGACAGCCTAACTCGAGACTTCAAAACAGCAGTCCATAAACCAATGGGTGATGTCACAGTGACTACATCCGCATACAGTCTATGGACTGGACCAAAGTGGTGGACCAAGTATTGGACAAATTGAAATTTTGTCGATGATGACGGTGTATGGAAAGTTTGATTTCATCCTGAAGAGAACATGAATGTTTGCACCAAATGTCATGGCAATGTTAGGGGATCCCCAAAGTCATTAGGACTCATTAGAGCCATTTTGAAACTTCCAAGTCCCACTGACTTCATTTGGCTGTGAGTGTGCTTAATAACTGCTGTAGCAAACACGTCATGTATTAGGTAGCAGTACTACGATTGAGACAAAGTGGTGAGAAGTTGAAGACAGACTTTTCACTTTGAGGTAAAGCAGTCTCACTGGGTTGTCTCTCGTCCCATTTAAGGTTGTTGCTGAAGGTTTTCCTCTGGAATTGGTTTCCAGGGGAAGATGAGCAGGCCTGTGGCTTCACATAGAATTCAGGCCTGAGTTTTGAGTGCTCATCATTTGGGCTCCTTGACAAGTGTTGGCAGGTACCTGAGAGACTCCCATTCTATAGTGATGATGGAGTCACTGCACTCTCTGACTGTGTCTTGCGTCTACTTTTCAACTCAAGGTTAAATATGTCTATCTGCCTTCAATGGTAGTATGTTGGGGAAAAAAAACTGGGCCTCGGCTGTGGCTCAGGGGTTAGATGGGTCGTGCTTTAATCACAAGGTTGGCAGTTCAATCCCTGGCTCCTCATGTCTGCAAGTGTCCTTGAGCAAAACCATAGAATGGCTCTTTTGATAGTAAAGGTTGCTGACCCGTTTTAGTCGTTACTGCAAAAACTCAGTGAGTCAGCGACTTACCGTATGCCGGTTTAGTTTACATGGAAGTTAGCCTGCTACAACGGTTGCAATGACAGTACACATAAAAATGGCTGCTGCTCTGACTCTGCTACATTGATTTGAATGGGAATGTCCGTTCTACTCCTATTCTATTTCTATAAGCAAGACGCTGAACCCCAAGTTGCTCCCTAGGCGCTTTATAGTAGCTCACTGCTCCTAAATGCTTAGGATGGGTTAAATGCCTTAAATGCGTTATCAGTTGCTATAAGCCCCATAGATGTGGGTCAATAGAGGCCTACTACACCCAACCCACTACTAGATTTTATTATCTATTCACATGGTAGATGGTAGACAGAAGGTATAAAAGAACACAACGGCAACTTCTAGCAACCGTAGTAATTATGACAGGAGCAGAAGCTGAAGTCAGGTGCTGTAGTTTGTTACAACATCTCACTTTCAAGTTTCACTTTCACTTTTACAACGTAGTAGGCATAGTATGCACCTACTGACCCACATCTATAGTGCTTATAGCGATTGATAACGCCTATTTAACGGCCTGATACCAGTCGAATCGGGGACAAATGCAGAGGTCAAATTTTGTTTATGTATACTATGTATGTATGATGAGTTTAATTTTAAATTTGTTTTTTGAACAGCCATGAAGGGCCCTGGGAGAATGAGGGGATTGAACCTTTAATGGTGGAGAATAAGCTCCTCTGTATTTTGTATTCTCTTCAGTGTCGTGAGCAGAATTCATTCCTCCAGCTGCCCTCGATGAAGACTGTTTGGTTTTCATTTTTATTATCTGTCCTGATAGTAGGCATGGCATGCCATTTGCTTTTGCCTGAGGGGGGGATGTACACAGCAGCAAAATGATTGAAGCAAACTCCCTGAGTGAGCAAAATGGCTTGCAGAGAAAAAAGCAGCATTTCCAGCATGAAAGAGAGCCAAGATGTGATTCAACAGGCGCAACTGAGCACCACTTGTTTTTGATATTAAAACATACATCCCCTCCCTTTTGTTTTTTGTTGCTGATTTGTGTATCACAGTCCGCCTGAATCAGCGTATACTCCTGCAGCGCTGCTGTGCCACCAGAATTGAGGGAGAACCAATTTTCCTGGAAATAAACTGCTGAAGTAAAGTCATTGTTAGTCCTGGTCAGCAATTTATACATTTTGTTGCTTTGGGTGTGAACACCAGAGAGCGTACTGTAGGAAGGGCAGCATGGAAACTTTTGTGTCCTCCAGCAGCGATGTGCTCCGGTATGTTTTCTCCTTCCTTCTCAGGGCTGTAATTATACAGGTCTGGGGGAAAGGAATCCACATCTCATCAGCAGCTGTTGGTTAAAATGTCCAAGGGGTGAGCTCAGAAGAGTGGATAAAAGCCAGCAGGCAGACTGTCAACCAAATCCACTTGGTGGAGGAAACATAATTCACAAGAAACAAATGTGAACAAAACTGCCCCAGTGCCAAACAGAGGACAGTGTAGTCTGTATCAGTTAATGGACGGAAGTGATTAGATTTAATATTCTTTTGAGAAAAAGAGGGATTACTTGTGGTTTTTTTTAACTAGGTTTAACTTTATCATTCCCAGAATACAACCAGCATTCTGCCCACTGTTTAAAGCTAGGGTAAGTAATGTATTTTATGGGGCTGTCAATCAATTCAAATATTTAACCACATGATTGTCCATGATTAATCAGGATTATTTTTTATTTTTTTGTCTGTTCAAGATGTACCTTAAAGGGAATTTTGGCAAGTATTTAATACTCTTATCAACATGGGAGTGGGCAAATATGCTGCTTTATGCAAATGTATGTATATATTTATTATTGGAAATCATTTAACAACACAAAACAATGACATATATTGTCCAGAAATCCTCACAGGTACTGCATTTAGCATAAAACATATGCTCAAATCATAACATGGCAAACTGCAGCCCAACAGGCAACAACAGCTGTCAGTGTGTCAGTGTGCTGACTTGACTATGACTTGCCCCAAACTGCATGTGATTATCATAAAGTGGGCGTGTCTGTAAAGGGGAGACTCGTGGGTACCCATAGAACCCATTTTCATTCACATATCTGGAGGTCAGAGGTCAAGGAACCCCTTTGAAAATGGCCATGCCAGTTTTTCTTCGCCACAATTTAGCGTAAGTTTGGAGCGTTGTTTAACCTCCTTCACGACAAGCTAGTATGACATGGTTGGTACCAATGGATTACTTAGGTTTACCCGCTCCCTGCCAAAAGCCATGTTCATTGATTACGTCAATTAGGATATGTTTACATTCAAAATTATAATTTGCGGGAGTGGCTTTGAAGGGAGGCCTGAAGGGACGGGGCTGTCGGTATTGCCTGACTTGGCTTTTTGAAGCTAGTGCTGCTAGCTATGCTCATTGGAAAAAAGTTGGCAACACCGGGCTGGGTTTTTTGCAAAACAACAAATTAAACACACATTTTTGGTTTAACACTTGTTTTGTACGGACTAAACAAACAAGATATAATATGTTACTTAAGCAAGCTTTAGAGGTGCTGGTAGGCATATTTTCTTACCTTTGGACAGAGCTAGCTGTTTCCTCCTTGTTTCCTGTCTTTAAGTTATGCTAAGCTAACCTGGCTGTTGGCTGTAGCTTCATATTCAGCATACACAAATGTCCAAGGATGAGTTTCTGCTTGCAGAAACGCACAATGCCACGTGGTTAACGTTGTGAAACAATTACTTTAGTTTAAGCAAAAAAACTGATTTGTTAAATCATACGCACAGTGACAGAACATCACCATCTTTTACATTTAGCACAAGATTGCACACTAAAGGGGAGCTTGTTGACAGAGCTGAATGTGACGAGCTTGAATTCAACGTTGAAGTCAACAACAAACAGAACACACTGTGGTAATGTAGAGGTAGAGCCTCAAAGGAAAAGTGGATTGAAAATATTGCCTTCAGCAGGGTTGGGGACTGGCAGTAGGAAGAAAATCAATATAGATAGCATCAAGGCCAACAGGGAACAAAAGTGGAATGAAAAGCTCTGTTGGTAATGAATGGTGAAATTACCCATTCACTTTTCATCAAAACATTACTTACAACGTGAGCTGTAGCAGTGTCAGTGATGTTTGTTGTTAACATGTCTACTTAACATGGCAATAATTTGAACAAATAATAAAATTAAAACATTAGGCAGGTTCATTTAACCCCATAACATTCTTTCTGTCTTCTGAGAGTGAAGACACTGGTATCATATGAAAATAGAAAACCTAAGGAATCCATTGGTACCAACCATCTCATACTAGAAGAACGCTAAATAAGGCTACAAAGTTACACTCAATTTTGGCGAGGAGAAACTGGCAGGGTGATTTTCAAAGGGTCCCCTGACCTCTGACCATTGGGGTCTGTGAATGAAAATGGGTTCCACATTGACAAAACCATTTTGACCTTATTACCTCCGCCAAGGCCAAAGGCCTAGGAAGGACGTTATGTTTTCACCAGCGTTGGTTTGTTTGTTTATTGGTTTGTTGGTTTGTTTGTTTGTTTGTTGGTTTGTTTGTTTGTTTGTTTGTTTGTTTGTTTGTTGGTTGGTTTGTTTGTTGGTTTGTTGGTTGGTTGGTTTGTTGGTTTTTGTGGTTTATTGGTTTGTTGGTTTGTTAGTTGGTTTGTTTGTTGGTTTGTTGGTTTGTTGGTTTGTCTGTTTGGACGATAACTCCAAAAGTCCGTGATGGATTTGAATGACATTTTTTGGAGGGGTGGGGTGTGGCTTAATGAACAATCCAGTATATGTTGGAGGTGATACGGATCATAGTCCGGCTTTGGGAATTTCTTTTAATAATTCCGCTCAGCCTGTGCATTAACACCACAGGCCACCACAGGGGGGCAGCGACGTACATGAAACCTGCCTTGGTGGAGGTTTGCGTTCTCCGAGTGCACTTCTAGTTAACCATGCTTTTTTTTAACCAATCTTGTCTTTTTCTTTGGTGTCACGGTTAGGAAACGTATCTTTAAGGAACAGAAGTTCTCTGAATCAGATCGCAAAATGGTCTAGTAGGTTGATTGGTGAGTCACAGCTTAACCCAGGGTCCCTGTATATCAGACAATTACAGCAGATGACCAGCTCTATTTTAAATGATGACTCACATTCTTTGCACAGTGAATTTCAGCTTCTTTCTTGAGTTTTAGCATCCCAAGGTGAATGACAAAGCTATATAAAAATAGCTTTGTTCCAGCAGCCATCACTCAGATGAACAAGTTGTAGCAACACTGTATGATGTAGAAGTAATGCTTGCTTATGTACTTATTTATTTATTTATTTATTCATTAATTCATTGGATTTTTAGTGATCAGTGGAGCCTTGAGCATTTTTTTAATCATGTTTGTCTATTGTCTGTGTTTGTAAAATGTGTGGATAACTTGTCTTTTTACTGCAAACCAAATCTACCTATGGGTACAAATAGAGTAACCTGAACCTGAACCCGGAGCTCACATATATAATGCACTGTAGAAAAAAATCTTTAACACAAAAATATTTAATAATTTATTTCCTTTACTATGTTTTCCCCTTCGCTTCCCTTTTTTTCTCTCCATGCATCCACCCTATAGACTCCATACACATGCACTTGTTCTCTCCCCAGATTTTAAAACATTCTAATTAGATTTCTAGAGATGGTTGTCCAATTAAGGAGCTGAGAAACTGTTAAAAAAGGGACAGAGAGAGAAAGACGGGGTATATGGTAAGAGGCTCAGAAGGAGAGGATGACAGAGAGGAGGAAGAGAAGGGGGGAGAGAAAGAGGAAGATGGGTTAGGAAGGATACACAGAACACAAAGAGAACAGTGAGGAGGAAACAGAGGTTAGAGGGTAAACAGGCATTTGAAAGATGGCTTAATTGCTCTCTACAACGGTGGTTCGCTCTCTCTCTCTCTCTCTCTCTCTCTCTCTCTCTCTCTCCTACACATGCACATACACACACTTGTGCACACCGGTTTCTGTTTTGCGCCTAATGAGCACTTAGAGCACTGAACCACCACCACACTCTGTGAAAACTGGTCAGTATGTGCTCACAGCTCATGGACATATGAGCGCACACACACACACAGTTCACAGCCATGTGACACACACACACACACACACACACACACACACACACACACACACACACACACACACACACACATTGTCATGTTATCAGTGGGTTACTATAACTGGCCTCCAACAGGCCCTGGTTGGGTGGTTGTGTGTGTGTGTGTGTGTGTGTGTGTGTACACTGACAGCCACAGTTGACAATGCCAAGCCTGAATGTGATAGTATATAAAAGCGACCAGTATGGAAACTGATATAAAAATAAAAGACATTTTACAGCTGATCAACACAAACACACACTCCTCATTTATAAACAGATGTGTCTGCATGCAGATGTTTGGCTCTCACACTGAAATATACTGAAAAAATATCCCAGACGCTGTCCATGGTCCTGATCCTGCCTGGGCTGGAGGTTTGGAGGCTCCTGTTACTGCCCCTGTTCTCATCAATTCAAAACATGGCAGCTGCTCTGTCTTCCTGTTTCACCTGGTAAAACTGAACACCTTTAGAAGGGTTTCGCTAACACGCAGAACACACTTGAGGAATAACTCATTAGTCGGCAGTGATGGCGAAGCTGACCAGTGCACTCTTAGAAGGGTAGACCCCAACTGTGTTAGACCCACGAGCAGTGACATTTTCTTTGTCACAGTAACTTTAATTGGTGCTAGAATCACAATGAAGTGTTCTATCCAACCTTACAACTACTGCCATATCTACAGTACAACATAGTCTCCTGCATCTCCTGGGACTGGCCTGACCTGGGTCCTTACGCCAAGTCTTCCTGTCTCTCCCTGAACCATACAGGTAATCCCAAAACCTGCCAAATATTTGTTGGTATGGTTCACAAATATGTACAAAAGGTTAAGGTTGATTTAAACATCTCTAACTTGTCTGGACAGCTCAGAGCTTGGGACAGCATGCCAGTCTGTTCTAGCCTCTTCTGCCTACTAACACAACAAGCATTAAGTGAACATGGACATGTATTTGGAGTCCTCACTCTGACCACTGAAAGTGGCTTCAAAACAGCAGTCCACAAACTAATGGGTGACGTCATGGTGACTACGTCCACTTGTTATATGCAGTCTACGGGTGCGGCACCCACCTGTCACTCAAAGCAGTCACGCCCTCAATTATGCCTAACTTTAAGCCTTAATATCATTTAAACGGGTGAGTAATATAAAGATTCACCTCCCGTACCAAACATGTTTATTTCTGCTGTAAAGCATTTTAACATGGGGGTCTATGGAGATTGATTCGCCTCAAGTGGCCTTTCAAAGAATTGCAGTTTTTGGCACTTCTGTGTTGGCTTCATTTCTCAGCACCGGAGGTTACCTCTTGGTTGTTCTAGAGTGCATTGGAGGACTTGTTGGATTCTTGGTGTGAGCTCCTACGGAAGACATTTGCTGCATCTGTGTTTCCTTCCTTGCAACCTACAGTAGCTTCAGGGAGTTTTTAGTCATCAATTCTCTGGATTGTTGTGTTCCCACTGTTGATGCAACAGCTCAGGTTGTGCTATAAGTTAGTCTGCCTTGTTGGTGACAGATTTAAAGTTTTAGTTTATAGTTTTCTGTCTTCGACTGGCTGCTGTGTTTTATGAAACCTCTTGGAAACTACTTTCCTGCACTTTGCCTCTCTGTGCAGTGTGTGTGTGTGTGTTCTGGTATCAGAACACACACACACACACACACACACACACATAGAGAAATACACACAGTCTCCTGATCAAAGCAGAGCCATATGTCCCAGTCCTGATGATGAATATGAGAACTGACAGACGATTAGACAGCTGATTAGCTCGACGCTGAACGCTGTGTTTTTCTCTGTATGTGTGTGTATCTGCGCGTGTGCATGCGTAGGAAGGTGTGCTCACGTCCATCTGTGTGTGCTCCGACTAGTCAGCTGACAGAGCGACTTCAGTCATTTTATAACAATACTCAAATTCATTTAATCACCGTCATGCAGCCGACCTTATACCTGGGAATCAGAGAAGTCAGTTCCACTTGGCTTTTTACAGACCGAAAAGGACACTTTTTGCATATTGTTGTCAGAGAACCTTTCTATTAAAAAAATGCAGAGATTACCATAGGAATGCCATAAAACAAGGCACCATAATATAGCAGCATATGACGTGGGTTCATTGTCGAGGGCGAACACGGCGACAGTGTGATTGTATGGCAGCTATCTTCCGCCTCTGCAATGATCTGTTTGGACAGTTTCTCGCTGCAGTCACAGAAACCTGCCATCGCTTCTGGGTTGTTTTTGCAAAGGATTCAGAGCTGCCTCTCAGAATTGCATCAGTCGCTGCATATGAGAGAATGTGTAGGCTATCTTGTTTTGTTTTTTTCACCATTCATTAAACACCCGATGACAAATACACTGTGCACGATTCACTGGCAGCACATCACACTGTTCGTGTTTTGGTGGGTGTTAGGAAAGAAAGATCATTTTTTTTTAACCTTGCAGTCTTTTAACACATTAAATTCATAGGCTATAGAATACTTTATCAGTGTCTGTGTGTATAGCAGTCCTGCATGTGTTGTCTAATTCTTCAAATTTGCCTCAAATGTTTTGAATTTGGACTGCTGTTGCTCATTGTTAACACTAGCTGTCAGTGCTACATATTGCTCCGTTAAAAAAAGGTTACGAAATCTGAACATCTGCATCTGCATTGCAGATAATCTTTGTATGTAAACTATTCATTACAAATGGATACAGTGTTTTTGAGAATCGATACAGTATCACAAACTATAATATTGCGATACTCAATATTTTCTTACATCTCTTGTTGGTAGGGGTTTGTTTTAACTTTAGAGAGTGCCAGGCTATTGTTTCCCTCTGCTTCCAGTCATTATGCTCAGCTAAGCTAAGCTAATCGCTAACCGGCTCTACCTCTGTACTTAAGACATGAGAGTGGTATCATTCTTCTCATCTAACTCAAATTAGCGTATTTTCCCAAATGTCAAACTATTCCTTTAAGCCTCGAAATGTAATTTACAGTTTATTAGTGCAATAATGGAGGAAAACTATAGACTGTAGACTATATAAAAATGGACGACATGACAGCTCCCCAAAAGTGAAGCCAAAACATCTTGATCGCCCCCTGGTGGCTGGTTGCAGTTTAGATCGTAAGTCCTGCCAAACTAAAAAGTACACGTCAAGTACATTTTTCCCAAAGGTACTTTTTTTTTTTAGGTACTTCTTATCACGCTGATGTATGTTCACATGTTCAGTATTAAATAGTTGCTATTTAAAACTAAACTAAATAGATAGAACTATAAAATGGGGGTGAGATGTCATGATGTTTGCAGAGTTCAAAGAAGCCGCTTTGTGACCCAAAAGTTGCCGGCTCCACTAGGACCGTTTGGAATAATACCGCTCCACCTTCCTCAACAGCCACTGTCGAGGTACCCTTGAGCAAAGCACTCAGCCACCAATCCTTAACGGCAAACTGCTGCTCTGTGGGAGACTTCAGCTGTTCTGAGCAGAATATGTGAACCTATATAATGTTTGCTGCTGGAAAAGAAGCCACTGCTCAGTGAACTTCAGCTGCATGAAGTCACATATGGACAGCTTGACACAATGTATTTTCCAGCATTGGAAATGTACGACTACAAAATGGGGTTTGAGCTGCTGAGATGCTAATGATGTGGAGTGTTTTGAATATTGTGACAGATTTACTCCCGTATACAGTGTGACAAGACAGTAGACTGCCTCGTTTATGAAGCTCCCTGCAAAACATTTCCCTCTGATGAAAATCTGCTGCGTTTTTACGACGTGCAAATTGGAATATCTTGTGCCATTTACACGATGACGGCTGCTTTATCAATCACGATTCACATTTACAAAATGGAATTTGCAGGATTTCTTCCAGAGAAACAAAAAATACGTTGATACTTTAGCGCCGCTTTAATGCAGGTGATTAAAGACGTACGATTGGCCCACGAGTGGGGGTGATGCTTTTGTATAATTGCTTGAGATAACTTTGACTCATATATTGTATACTCTGTTACAAACCGTTTTAGCTCCTCTATTTCATCATGTAGAATAATGATTTCTCTCCTGTAAAGTAAATGTTTTCTGTCCTAAAGTCGGCTTGTCAGCAGCGTAAACTGTACATGAACCCGGTCTTGCACCTGTCACTGTATTACCTCTCAGAAAGTGAATAAATTTACCAGCCCGGTCACACAGCAGTTCTTGAAATAGTTGCGAAATTTCATGTATTGATCCGTGTACATATAGACACGAATTTCTCATTTTTTTTGTTATGGTCAGTATGAAATCAATTTGTATATAAGCCACATAATTGTGAACTGGGAAGTATAAAGAGCGGTGAACGTCGCATAGGAGGTCAGGGTGGATGGGTGGTCAAAAAACACCGGACTTTCGCCCAGGAGGACCACTGTTTGTGTCGCGTGTGAAACCAGAGGTCAAAGTTGATTTATTTGTCACGTAGCTTAAGTTACAGCACTTCTGGAGGTATTTAAACCAAACCGCGATCTTTTCCTAAAGCTATCTAAGTAGTTTTTGTCAGGTAACTTCCGTACTTAAGTTGCAGAACTTTCAGTGTTATTCAAACCCAAACCGGGATCTTTTCCTAAACCTGCCTAAGTAGTTTTGTTACTTCAGCCTGACTAAGTAAATATTTTCCTAGGGCTAACTAAGTAGTATAGTTGCCTAAGCCTAAGCAAGTTGAACTTTTCCTAACTAAGTAGTTTAGTTGCCTAATCCTAACCAAGTCGATCTTTTCCTAAATCTAACTTAGTAGTTTTATTTTGAAAAGATTTGAGCGGAAATTGACGCGTGCATCACGTGTTGCTGGACGTTCATAAAAAAAAAAAGCACAATGCAAAATATGTTGTTGAAAGATAACATTTCATGACTATTTCATGAACTGCCTTGAGACTGTGTTGATATATATTGCTTTACTATCCCTCTAACTTTGTACCGCCTGTATATGTGTTTTCGCACTTGGCATGGGTGCTGTATGATCTTGGCATGCACTAGCGGGCATGTCACAGCCCATACATACACATTGTCTCTCTCCCAGTTCTTCTCCTCCTCTCTCTCTCTCTGCATGTTCCTGGCATGCACAGGCGGAGGCATCACTTCTGATTTGCTTAAAGAGCATGATTGTGTGTGTGCGCACATGTGCCCATTTTTTATGCATGCCTGTGCATTTGTGCATAGATTTCTCACTGTGTTTTTGTGTCAGGTATTTGTGGCATTTAGGGATCCTTTGAGAACATTGTGTTGTTGGTTTTTTCTAGTTCAGATTATGCTCCTGGCCAAAACATGTGTATGAGAACACTGGGACATATGTTTAGCTCTAACACAGCAGAAGGGACATTCATACTGCGCTGAACAGAGCTGTATCTCTGTTTAAAGCATTGTATATCATATTTTCTTTTTCTTTATAAATATGCTTAACTATTAAATACACCTAAAGTTACTATATAAATGCTTTGAAGCTTCTTTATTTTTATTTTCTTATAATTATAATGACAGCTTCACTATTAATGCTTCCTATAACTTCAATAGGCAGAACCTTTTAGCCATCAGTAAGCTAATAATTGATAATAACCATATAATAACCATCAGCATATTGTAATTCAAGTGTTCTGACCGACATCTAAACCTCTGCACTTCCTCATGGCTCTGTTTTCAAGCTTTTTTTAATGTAGCTCGTGACAAAAGACTTGGACCAGTCACTGCTCTTTTCAGGAAGATGCGTGTCTATTGAGCATTCCTATTGACTGTGCTCCGGTTGGAGAGCGGTGCTTGGCATTTTTGCAACTAATGTAAACATGGCTTTCTGCTTTTACAGCTTACACTACAACTTGAGTCTGAAAACAGGCAAACAATAACCATTACAGTATCAGAGTATTTATTCATATTTCATCCGTGCAGTCTACTTTGATCGTTTGATCGGAGTTCGTGACTGACTGACAGCCGCCTGTCATAGACAACAGCTGGATAACAAGATGACACCGCCCACATCAGCTAAGGGTGATGGTTGTTTTCCTCCGGTCTATTGCATGCGTCACTTCCAAGGTCAATGGCCCACAATGCTCTGCAACGCACGCTATTCAAACGACGTCCTCTAACGGAGAAGACCGGATCAACCGTGAAGCTAAGTTTAGCTAATATTACTCAACTTTCGCTCTTTTACAAATGCAACTCCTCCTAAAGTAGCGAACTTACACGATGACGAGGACAATGTTGTGTGCGGCTACGTTCATAATGTTAATCCTATGAAAATTTCTTCCACAAACACAAAGTATTTCACATGTGTAATACAAAATGATCGGAGTCGTTTTTTCACCAGAAAAACACCAAAGCCTAGAGCAAGCCAACGTTCAGAAATCACTGGTGAAGTTGATGAATGTCCAAAAAGGTTTATGTGAGTACAACGCCTTCACTATTTTTTGGTTAATAGCTTCTCGAAGTATGTTGACACTAAAGCCCTGTAATACATGTTGCTGCTAAGGCTCTTTTACTTGCCTAGCCCGCCATGCTAACTTGTAGTGCAGACCTAACTTGGCCATTACAGTAACAGATTTTGGATTCAATGTGATCTGCCTCTTTCCTGTCAACATTACAAACTCTTTCTTAACATCACAGAGCATTTCTCTACTGCATGGGAAACTCCAATGGACCCCAGAAGAACTAGTAACCACTTTGTGAAAACCTGTGGAAATCCAAACCATGACTACACAATAAAAGGCCTCTCCCATATCTAACTCTTGTATGCTTGTGTATAAAATCAAAAATAAATAAATAAATGACTCGATAAATAAATAAATAAATATGTCATTAAATGTAGCAAAATAATATTAAAAATAAATGTAGCTTTTAATGACTTGATACAATATGACATGAATCGCTATTTATGTTTTAATTCGCTTCTGTGTTTATTTATCTTTGTATTAATTCCCTTATTTATTTATTTATTTATTTACTCTTCAGTGTAATTTTTCCCCTATTTATTTTTATTGATTTTAAATTGCATCTGTTTATATTTGCATTTATTTGGATTTATTCATTTATTTTTGCATTTATTATTTATTCATCTATTTTGCATTTATTATTTATTCATTTATTTTTGCATTTATTATTTATTCATCTATTTTTGCATTTATTAATTATTCATTTATTTTTGCATTTATTATTTATTTATTTGTTTTTGCACTTATACTTACTTTTTCCCTTATAAATAAGGGAATTTTGAGCCCTTTATAGACTTTCCGTAACTTCGCATTTCTGCAGGCATTGCCTGAGGAAATTATCCACAATTCATAGCTTTGTGATGTAGCAATGCGAGGTTACCAGGGGAAGCCTGGAGGCGTTAAAAAAATTAAACAAAGATGACCGCACATGGGAATTCAGCCTGGTATATTAAATTTACACAGAAACATTAACATTAAGGATTCAAGATGGTGCATAAAACACACATGAAATCAGAGTAATGCAATATTAGACTATAATACACACCTGGTTTAGTCATCAACTATTTCCTTTAATTTTGCTTAATGATGCTGTTTTGACAAAAACAAGTAAATTGATTATTTGACAATAACCTCGCGTCTCCGGAAGACGTTCAAATAGGCAGTAAAAATACGTAAAATAAAAAAAACATGTTTTGGCGTTGTCAACATGATATTTAGCCTTAAAGTGCCATCCCATTCATATCTATACCATTTCAAGCCCTTGCAGCCTCTCACGCTCAACCATTTACCAAGTGACGTCAGTTAAGACTCTGAAGGTTCAGGGTTTAAGACCTTGGGGAGGGGGGGCTCTGCCTGAATGCCTCCACATTTAACGTGTCTGTGGTTTTCAGAAACGTGCAATGCCAACATTTTTTCCTTGGCGACTGGGCTGATACATAAAATACTCACTTTTACAATACACGTACAGTAGCTGCCCATATAACACAGAGGTTCAAAGGTGACCTCTTAGTAGAGACAGTTATCGACTCCATCTCATTATCTATACTTGATCTGTACATGGACGCTGAGGGCATTGACATGCATGCTCATGCATTAAGCTTAGCTGTGCAAGCTGTCTCATTTCTCTAATAAGCCAAAGCACACTCTCTCTGGGCAGAAGGGCAACAAATGGCCGGTCTGGGTGACAGCTGCTATAAAAACATTGTGTGTCTGTCAATGACAAAGGTTTTCAATTTCTATGTTTCGTCGTAGCCGTTTCAATGGTATTAATGGCAATAATGCAGGAATCACGATTTGGCCTAACCTGCCAATTTAGCACTATGACGACTACTGTGCCAGAGAAAGCCGGCCTGTGACCCAGCAACGTATCCAGATGGTAAAAACTGTCCCTGGAAAATGGCCCTGTAACTTAATTTAGACCCTGGTCTCTACTAAGCTATGTAGACTAAAACAAGGTTGGTAATCTAACACTCTGCCCACTGTTATCCATATCTTTTTATCCCTTAAATATCCTCCTGATATCTGTTCAAAACAGCCTCCAAAAGGTGTTAGAATTTCTTTTTTTTAACCGTGACGTAATGGCATTTTGTGAAAATTTTGTGCTCATCTGAGTGGATGTTGAACTCGGCCATCTCCTGCACAGTACCATCTGTCCAAAGCTCGCTGGTATACCTTTGCAGGGATTTGCAGAGGAGGAAATTTCTTTATGCTTTTTAAAAGGGTTCTGCACAGTTGCCTGTAGCCTTTTGAACGGTATAGCTGGTGGATTTCCAAGTCATTTTCTCACTTTTGCTTCTTTGAATGACTGTCAGGTCAAACAACGATTCATCCGGCCCGTTGCTTTCTGGAGGGACACCAAACTGCTAATGCGACTGGCTCTGTCCCAAAAGGCACTGAAGGGCAGGTGGCCAATCACTGACCTTTTTAGTTAATATGGATCCACCCACATTTGGCTACTTGCACTTAGATTGCGTGCACACAGGCACAGTAACTCCCTCTCCATTACTAGTGTCACACTAACATGCGCACACACACACACACACTTGGCTGGCTCCCTAAGATCTATTTAACACATTCTAAGTGGGCCAGACTTGGCACAGTTTAAGAGAGAACAGATAGAGACGGGAGGAGAGCGGCTGGAGCCAAAATGACCCCTGGACGCACAGAACATCTGGGGTACAGCTAACTGATTAGCCACACTAACAGTGCTAATGACTGTGAGCATTAGGAAGTGATCAGGGTGTGTTCTCAGTAAAAAGATTGCTGTACTGTACATGCAGGAGAAAGTGACTGACTTGTGACATGATGTCTTACAAACACCAGCAGCAATTTTACCATTATTACCTGTTTCTAAAGCAACTATTAGCATAGTTCCTATTATCATTGTTTTATGGTACATTTGGTGACATTTGAAGGTGCTTATTATCAGGGTGTAAAACAGGATTTGCAAGAAAGGGCACCATGTTGTACCTGTATAGAGTACTTCCTCAGAGTGTCATTCAAAAGGAAAAGGAACCATTCTATTACATTCATTAGCTACTGTAGCTACTAATGACACTTGTCAACGATGACAGATTCCAACTCTGTCTCAAGCTGTGTTATTTTTTATTTTTTTTATTTAGCAAATGCAAAGTCCTCGAGCCAGGCGGTTGCCTCCTGGTCTGCTGTATGGAGGGTGACTAACCCTCCTTTTGGACTGTGGAGCGGGCAGGCTTCAATGATATGTTCCATTGTTATTGGATAGGACAGGGAGTCAGGGGAGTGGTGTTGAGCGAATAGTCCCGGTTATGATTCGCATGGTTGTGTTGAGCTGGGTATCCACATGGTGTGTATGGGGTGACCTGGTACAAACAGAGGCACAGTATTCTGCTGCGGAGTATGCAAGGGCCAGTGCCGAGGTGTACAATGTGGGGGCTGCTGCCCCCCATTTTGAGCCAGCGAGCTTACAGAGCAGGTTGTTTCTCGACTTCACCTTAGCCGCCGTTCCCTTCACCAGTGTCAGTGAGCAGGCCTGCTTCAACCTGTTCATTCACATTAACTGGCTCAGAACAGGTGCAGGTGACAGGACATAGCTAAAGCCCCTGTAGGAGCCATGAACGACTAGTAATTATGTTAATTAGGTTTGGGATGGTTTATTTTTTTGGTATTGGTATTCGTTAATGTTTGTGATATTGTCATTTATTATTGTGTGATGTGATCCCGGTGATTTGGGAGATTTGGGTCACATGGATATAGGTGGCACTCATAATTAATATAATCAGCTGTTCACTTGGGTACCAGAGGGAAGAGAGGGTGAGTCAGGTTGTCGTATTTTTTGTTGACCGCTATTTTCTTTTGATCGCTGTTGATAATCCTGATTTTGTGCACGTTATAATAAGTGGATCATTTTCACTGATTAACATTATGTTCAACATATTTTTGGATCTCAATTATTAACTTTGGTAGCGTGTCGGACAAAGCAACCCGGGATCAAACTCTCTCTCACTGGCTTTCAGTTTCCTGAAGTCGCTACAGCCCCATTTACACTTTTTATTTCATCTCCATTGGCCAGGTGATGCATGCGAATCGGTGTTACCTCCAGTCCAATGGGTGGTGGTAATGCACCTGAAGCAGTTATGTAAAAACAATAACAGTTTAGCTAGCATTAGCTAATTGCCGCTGATTCCACACGTCAATTTCCGCTTGTTACATGCATACATTTTTCACAAGAAACAACTTGGTTAGGTTTAGGAAGAGATCATGGTTTGGGTTAAAATAAGTTATGTTAATGACGTAGTAACGTTAGCTATGTAAATTACATAACTATGCTACCTTAAGTAAGCAACGTAGTAATGTTATGTAATGTTACGTTAATGTTGCATAACTTCAAATAAGTCAACATTGACTTTTGGTTTCACACGGGACACGAACATCGCTTTCCAGGGTGAAAGTCCTGTGTTTGTTTTTTATTTTTTTATTTCCTGAATAAAGTCATAATATTACGAGGAAAAAGTCATAACTTTACAAGAAAAAAAATCATAATATTACAAGAATAAAGTCATAACTTTACGAGAAAAGAAAGTCGTAATATAACGAGAATAAATTCATAATTTTATGAGAAAAAAAGTCATAATATTGCGAGAATAAAGTCATAACTTAACAAGAAAAAAAGTCGGAATATTAGGAGAAAAAAAGAAAATGACATAAAATGACTACTTTATAATATTATGACTTTATTCTCATAATACTATTACTTTTTTCTCATAAACCTAGGACTTCATTTTCATAATATTACGACTTTTTTTCTTGTAAACCTATGAATTTATTAATATCATCAAATATCAATTCTCGAAATCTCAGATTTATTTTTTTTCCTCAATGTGGCCCTAATGCTCCGTCATACCGTTCTACCATAGACCTACAACAAAGATAAATATAAATGATAATGTAAACAAAAAACAGTTATTCATTTCCATTTTTATAAATCCACAGGGAGCCACTGGAGAGGAGCTAAAGAGATGCATGTGGCTCCGGAACTGCAGATTGCTGACCCCTGCTTTAAACCAATCACAGTCATCTTGGTCGGCGCTAAGCACAGGATGCACCGACAGTGCCCTCGCAAAAAAGATAGCAGAGATAGCAAAAGGGGAGGAAAAAATGTTGCGTGAAATGCGCGGTCAATGGAGGACTTGTTACCACAGTCGACATTTAGATTTTAGAGTCAGACTAGTCGTGGGGTAACCTGTGATGGAATTAAATATGCATGTACTGTATAGTCCAAGCTAAAACAAGTTGTAAATTTGATTTTTAATTTACATTAGATATCAGTTAAAAAGGAAGGGATACTCTTGGTACAATTTTGGTGCATCCTGTCCTATCCTGACACAGAATGCACCAAAACTAAAGTTGTGGGGATTTTACACTCTAGCTCTTACTCATTTCAAAAGGGTCTGCCCTGTGCAGCAGCATTAGAAACTTGAGAAAGTCTTTAAGATCAGAGAATTTTTGCAAAACTCCTCACAATCACCCACCAATGGTTGAACTTTTGAAATCCGCTTTAAAAATTGTTCACTGCTGCGGTCATCTTAGCAGGTCTTTACGTCTTTCAATTTAACTCGCTGAAACCTGCAGACGCCCCGCAATAGATTTAAGTTCAAAAGTTGACAACAGCATCATATTGGGTTGCGGTATTCCACATAACAGACAGTCAACCTTCTGCCCACGCAACAAAACACCATAGAGAAAAGGAGGGGTGTTCAGGAGACGGAGAGGTGAAGGAGGCAGAGGTGGCAACACGAGTTCAGAACACATTTCACGGGGGTAGGGGCATAAGATGGGTGATATACTCGCTCTGTTTTGAATACCACAGCAGGGGTCAGAGCACCCCCATTTTGAGTACTGAGGTGTCTCCCCTGCAGATATGAAGAGAGAGAGAGAGGGTAAAACAGAGCAAATGAAAGATATGGAGAGGATGGGAAAGGTAGAGGAGAGAGAAATTGAGAGTGGTAGAGAGCTGGACGGAGGGCACAGGCCGAGAGAGTGATAATAGAGAGGGGGACGGAGTGATGAGAGAAGAGATAGGCAGGGTACAGTGACAGAGAGGTAGGGAGGGCGAGTGCAGTGTGCAGCACAAAAGGTTGCGTAGGGACAGATGGCTTCGGGAGGAGGCGGTCTTTGCAAACTTTCCAACTGTTTTTTTCCCCCTGCACAAGATGTGCTGCGTACTGCTGGTTTGTCCTCTCACTGTTTTACATCAGTAGCCAGGGACAAAGAGAGGATGGACTTTACAGTGTTACTGCTGTCAAATCTGTCGGGAACAAGTTAGAAGTCAATCCCTTTGTTACTTGGATTTTGGTCAGTCGGTTTTACAGCTGGCAACCCAGCTGTCGTATTAAAAACAACTAATTTACTTTTTGGAATTATGACAATCCATCCATCCATTATCTGTATAACCGCTTATCCTGTTCAGGGTTGTGTGGGGGCTGGAGCCAATCCCAGCTGACATTGGGCGAAGGTGAGGTACGACCTGGACAGGTCGCCAGACTATCACAGGAATGACACATTGAGACAGATTCACGCTCACATTCACACCTACGGGCAATTTAGAGTCAACCATTAACCTAACCTGCATGTTTTTGGACTGTGGGAGGAAGCTGAAGACCCAGAGAAAGGCCACGCTAACACGAGGAGAACATGCAAACTCCACACAAGAAGGGCCCCAAGCCGAGTTTGAACCTGCTTGCTGTGAGGCGACAGCGCTAACCACTGTACCACCATGCCATCCCAATTATGACAATAAACAATGAAAATTTCCCAAATGAACACTCACTTTTAAGACACGTAGCCTGCCCGAGAGTCATGATTGGACTAGTAAAACTTTGTAGCCTAAAGCTAATTAGCTTGAGGCACCGCTCCATCCATAGAAAAACAATGTCTGCATAATGGTTTTAGGGCTTATCACATGTTGACACTTTCTCTTTTAATTTCGCATTGTTCTGCGGGCAATAATGGAAGACAGAACATCTGTTTGTTGACATCACTGAGCAATTGGTGATTACTCCGTTAGGCCTTTTTCCATTACAGGAAGTTAACGACCTGTAGGCTATATTGTAGAAATTATATCAACTTCTGTTTTTGTTTACACTCTCCACCAGTGCAAACCGGCAAGCGTGACAATTCATAACGCAGGATATGTGTTTACATAAGCACTGCAAGGAAGCGTATGTCAATATATAATATCCTGATTTAAAGTTACAACATGGAACTTTTAACTTGTCTCAATTTAATACGATTCTGTTATATGACCTATATAAGCAAACAAGACCATCAGCAAGAGGATTGGCTATTTCTATATTCTTAATGCCTGTCATCGGGTCCGATTCCCAGCAAAATCGAACCAAATAATCTACGGCACGCAGGTTCACCAGAAACTCCAGCGGGGTCTCTGGCAGCGACCAGGACAGCAGTAAAATGCTGCAGTAAAATGAGAGGTTTCCTCGGGACTCGGAAACACTACCGCAAAATCAACACAAGATGAAAGTTCCCAGTAGCTTTAAACATATCTTACATATTTTGCTGCCTTGATATGCAATTGTCTCTGTTTGACAACTTTTACTCCTACTCTATTTCTATGGTTACACTGTAGAGACAAACAGAAAGGACAACTCGCATTTTACTTTTTAATCCAGTATCAGTCTAATTTGTTTAACCCTCTGACTGACTGTACTAAGATCACATAAACTTGAACTTCCTGTGCTTCTTCAGATGCAGTGAAGGCACAAACCGGAATGTGCTAAAGGGATTTGTTTTTTTAATCTTGATTTAGTTTCATGAGTTTAGTTTGTGTGGCTCCTCACTTCCTGAACCTACTTGGTTGAGAATGGCCACCAGCTCCGCAGTCAGTCAAACATCTCCATTAGTATTCAGGAAAGCAGGCAGCCAGACGCGCCGTTGGTCACTCAGTGAGCCTGTCAGTTTGTAATCAGCCTCTTCCTGATGCTGATGGGATTTAAGCATCCAGAGTTCAGTCTTATCTTTGGCATCAGCAGCCTCTCCTGTGGGTCCAGTCGCAGACCCCCTCCTCTGCCGCTAAACTGACTTTATCTCATCTCTCTGCGTTGACATCAGCAGACTCTCCTGTCCTCCCTGCTTCTCTCTGGCTCCATTTAAAAACCCTCTCTGAAACCCATTTACTGCACTATCAACACACACTGGCATGCAGATGCAGACACACACAGACAGATAAACATACACAAGAATACGCAAGAATGCATCAACACACACCTACTCATACTACGTTATAAAGGAGACAAGATAAACTTGGTATCAAACATAAAAGTTTTGATATACTTGAAGTGAATATGTGGGTATACCGAGTTTATTGAAAGTCTCCCTGTTGCCCGGTAGTGGCTAGAAGGGAGCCCTCAAACTGGGGAAACTCTATTTCTGTTAGGAAGGTGAGGTTAGGCATTGACCTTGAATGGTTAAGGTTAGGCATTGACCTTTAATGTTAAAGGTTAGGCATTGACCTCTAATAGTTGAGGTTAGGCATTGACCTTGAATGGTTAAGGTTAGGCATTGACCTTTAATGTTAAAGGTTGGACACTGACCTCTAATAGTTAAGGTTAAGCATTGATATTGAATAATTAAGGTTAGGCATTGACCTTGAATGGTTAAGGTTAGGCATTGGCCTCTAATGTTAAAGGTTGGACACTGACCTCTAATAGTTAAGGTTAAGCATTGATATTGAATAATTAAGGTTAGGCATTGACCTTGAATGGTTAAGGTCAGGCATTAACCTCAAATGGTTAAGGTTAGGCATTGACCTCTAATGTTAAAGGTTGGGCACTGACCTCTAATAGTTAAGGTTAAGCATTGATTTTGACTAATTAAGGTTAGGAATTGATCTTGAATGGTTGGGGTTAGGCATTGACATCCAATAGTTAAGGATAGATATTGACCTCAAATAGTTAAGGTTAGACATTGATCTCTAATAGTTAAGGTTAGGCATTGACCTTGAATGATTAAGGTTAGGCATTGACCTTGAATAGATAAGGTTAGGCATTGACCTCAAATGTTTAAGTTTAGGCATTGACCTTGAATCGTTGAGGTTAGGCATTGACCTTGAATAGTTAAGGTTAGGCATTGACCTCAAATGGTTGAGGTTTGGCATTGACCTTGATTAGTTAATGTCAGGCATTGAAATTGAATAGTTAAGGTTAGGCATTTACAGATTGTAATGCCACCTGAGGCAAATTTGTGATTTGTGATTTTGGGCTATACAAATAAAATTGACTTGACTTGACCTTGAATAGTTAAGGTTAGGCACTGACTGTGAAAGGTTAAGGTTAGCCATTGACCTCGAGTAGTTAAGGTTAGGCATTGATCTTGAATATTTAAGGTGAGACATTGACGTCCAATGGTTAAGGTTAGGCATTTACCTTGAATACTTAAGGTTAGTCAATGACCTTGAATAGTTAAGGTTGGGATAGGTCGTCGGCCAGCAAGTCAAGTTTTTGCAGATCTTCGAACAGATTTCGCAATTTGCGGGCTCCCTTCTAAACACAACCCCGTTTCCCCTTACCTTCCTCTCTTTCCTCCCTCCATCCTTCTCACTTCCTGTCCCTCTCTTTGTCCTTGTCATCACACAGGCGGTAAGTGTTGTGTATGAGTGTATGAGTGTGTGTGTGTGTGTGTCCAGATAGAAGGTTATTCCGAGATGCCAGAGTAGCGAAAGATAGTGATCTCAGTCAATCTAATGCAGCTGAAGGGTCCCACACACAGGCACGCAAGCACACACACACACACACACACACACACACACACACACACACACACACATACACTCTCTCCAAACTACTTTAATCCGTTTAGGGAGCATGCTCTGTATTTGAGGGACAGAGGAGTACAATAGGATAGGATTTAGGAAATACCCTTATCTCATTGTGTGTGTGTGTGTCCTTGTGTCTTAACAGTAACCCCATCTCTGTTCTGACTTGCCTGCCCTGCATGGTTGATTTCATCAGACCCGATAGCCCTCATAGATCAACAGATCTCACTCTTGTCTCTCTGCTGTCTGAGTTGTTTTCACAGTGATGCTTCCATCTCAGCAGTCTGTACACTGCTATGGATTTCTCAGCTATAAGATGCACAATTCCTCTTCTTTGGTGAAGGACCAGTATAGGGCAGGAGTATTACTTTTAAGCTTTTCTTCTTTAAGAGAGAAGCTTAAAGTAATAACCCGCAGCGTCTTCTGCTTCTCTCTATTGCTGATTGATACCATACAATAGTGATTTAACCTTTATCCACTTTATGAAAGCTGTGTTCGCTGTTCTAGACACACATGAGCCAGTTCATCTTCCCTGGAAAATCCCCTGCTGAACAGTAAGGGATTTATTTTACCTTTACAGGGATAATAACGGTGGGTTGTTTGGAAGAAAAAATAATATGGCCGAAAGAATATAAGAAACTCAAGTGCAGTGGATGAGCACTTTCATTATCACAGCACGTCGGGGCTGTGCCTAAACTAGCAAATGCCTTAAAGCAGTGACCATGTAGGCTATCCAACCCAGTCTCACAGGAAGGCGTATAAATACCACAAAATTACACGGACATTCCGCTTGTCATGAGTACGCATTTTTGCATTTTTGCAAACGTCTGCAGTGAGGTTTCGGCAAGAAAACCACTAACTTATGTTCAGGCAAGAATACAATTTAGTTAGGGTAAGGGAAAACGTCATGGTTGGGCTTAAAATAAGTATGTAAACTAAGTAAAATACGTAGGGAAACATCTTCAGAAAACACGTCACATACTTGAATAAAAAACATTTGACAATCGTCACGTGAGAAATGTCACTAACGTAACCTACAAAACAAAACACTGGTCAACAACAGTCTCGAAAACCAGTCTCCTGGTTAAAATTCCAATGTTTGTTGGACCCATCCGGTAGCTTTTTATACTACATCACTAACTTACCGTAGCATTTATACACGGATGCATTTTACATTGCATTCAGTACAGGATACATGGCGTACAAATGACACGCAGAAATCAAGAAATGCGTACTTAGTGCATGCTCAACGCCTTGCGCATTATCATGGCATTTATACGCCACCTCAGGCACGACCACAACCAAGAGAAATACAATAATGCACGTTATTGCAATACTTCAAACAAAAAACTATGTAAGATTTATTAGAGAGGTAAGATAAAGAGAAGAGTGACAGGATTTACTTGAATTGACCCAAAAGCAGATACAAGACATAACCTGGCTGTGTGAAAAGGTGCTTTAATGATAATTAAGTAGGAGAGAAGAGACGATCAGTAGCTCAGCAGGCAGTAGAGGCAAGTGGACTATAGGGGTTTGGAAGAAGTGCTGGCTGACAAAGGGGAAGACTAAGAGAAACAGATGAGTCTTGGCTGCAGACTGACGAAAACTGGCTGAGGGTGGGCCGCAGAATGTAGAGGGAGGCATTGAAGACTGAATTCAGGGAGGAATCTGGAGACAAAGGCTGGCTAGAAGCTGCTACAGACAAGTAAGCAGGAATTTAGCAGGTATTTCAGGAAGTCTTGATGAGCGCTACCTGCCCTTGAAAAATAATAACTCGAACTCTTTGGGCACATTGCTAGCCTGTCTCAAAGACATCAAAGACTGGATGGCTTTAAATTTTCTCAAGGTCAATGACGAAAAAACTGAAGTTATTATTTTTGGACTCAATGGAGGCAGAAACCATCCCAACATGGATCTTTGCCTTCTGGAACCCTTTGTCCTTCCTGCGGTAAAGAACCTAGGGGTCATAATGGACAAGGATTTTAAAATGGACAAGCAAATAAACTCAGTTGTGGAATCAAGTTTTTTCCAAATGCAGCTTTTGTCCAGGGTTAAGTCCTTTTTATCTTTTAATGGTTTTGAAAAGGTAATGCATCCTTTTATCACCACACAACTTGATTATTGTAATGCACTTTACGTTGGTGTTAGCCAAGCCTCTTTGTCTCGCCTGCAGCTCGTTCAGAAGGCGGCAGCTCGTCTTTTAACTGGTGCACGTAAACATGAGCACATCTCCCCGATTCTGGCTTCTCTTCACTGGCTCCCTGTGTGTTTTAGGGTTGATTTTAAAATTTCATTATTAACATATAAATCGTTAAATGGTCCAGCTCCGACTTATCTCTCAGACCTTTTAAAACCACATATTTTATCAATGACACTCAGATCCACTGACCAGTTGCTTCTGCCTTCCCACACTGCCTGTTTTTAAATCAAACCTCAAAACGCACTTTTATTCTTCGGATTTTGGCTCGGCATGAGAGTTGACTATTTTAATCCTTTTTCCTTTCCTATTGGTCTTAACACTTTTATTATTTTAATTTCCTGTTGGTTTTAAGTTGGTCTTAGTTGTTGTATTGTGTTGTTTTTATGTTTTTATGTATAATTGTACAGCACTTTGGTCAACTTTTGTTGTTTTTAAATGTGCTTTATAAATAAATTTGGATTGGATTGGATTGGAGACGTTGGAAGTAAAGACAATGCTGGACTCCAGGGGCTGAGGCAATCCAGGGAGACTCCACGTATACATCATCTGAGCAGGGTGCTGCAGTTCGAAGTTGGAATTAACGGTAGAATCCAAGACATCCTGGTAAGGACCCAACCTCTTTCGACTGGACCCTAGCTCCTCCTGTCAACCATATACTGGAGGCCTAGACCATGGCAGCAGAAAACCAAGAAGCACTTGGCTGTGCAAGTGACTCAATGTTTCCATTCAATTATCAAGCCAAATTTTGAAATGTCGCAAAAAAAGGAAATGGGAATTTCCGTCAACTGGTCTGGAGCAAATAAACTCGGCTACAGCGTAGTTTGGCCAGAAGTTGTCGCTATAGGCTTGAGTGGCTGTAATCCTCCAGTAAACAGAGTAGAAGAATACAAGGTTGTGAACTAGAAAAAAAACAAGTCAGCTTGTTCATATAACTCAAGCCCCCAGGAAGAGCGCTGGGCGTTGAATACAATTTTCATAGGGGCCAAACGGTGGTAGTACAACATCCGTGTCCGTCATGTGATGCTATTGGGCCCAAAACGACTTTTCCCATAGACTTACATTGGGAAAGAGAAGTCTGTATATCAGCGGATAATTTTTTTTTAGGTGAATCTTCGCAGTACGAACACTTGAATAGCCCTTATTTTAATCATTAAAGTTGTAAAATGCACTAATAGCCAAATCCAGAGTTATTTCCCTTCCTCGGTTCATGTGAATGAGTTCCAGACCGAGGGAGGCAGGGTTAAAGGAAACGCTAGCGCGCCTGCTCTATGGGCCTGTTACATGCCGTAGTGGTATGTTGTGTGTTTTTTCTTTTTCCCTCTCCTGTGTCTCTTCAGGTGCCGCCCTCCCCTGCTGTGCAGCTGCAGTAAATGGATGTACTCGGCTGCGCCTAATCACCAATTAGGGCGGGGCAGATAAGAGACCGGAAGAGAGGAGCAGACAGTGCCAGTGGGCTAAAACAGCAGCTGTTAGACTGTGTGTGCGATGGTTACGTCGGTGGTTGGCGTGTCGCGGAGTCGGTGGAGTCAGCAGTGGTTTTCCCCTTTAAATTAATTTTGTGTGTTTATTGCTGTATTGTTGAGCTGCAGTTTTAAGTTGCGCTTTCTTCTGTTAGATAGAAAGTAGTTTTCAGTTGGTCATTGTACATTTTCATTTGTTGTTAATAAATTGTATCATTATTGTTTGCACACATCCGTTGGCAGTCTCTCTATCCTGGGTACATTTTATTGTTACTCCTTCCATCCCCTGGACGGTAAACGGGGGAACGTAACAATTGGGGGCTCGTCCGAGATGTGAGAGCTGATTGGCTTACAGATTGTTATGTATTTCTTGTGTTGAGATTGTCTCCAGTGTTCATCGTGGTGAGTATTGTGCTTGGATGTCCGCTGTTTAAAAGCCAGCGTTCAGGTTAGAGAGTTCCTCTACTAGGTAGGTGAGTTTCCAGCTGGGTTGTATCAGCCTTTCCATTGGGCACACGTTTATTATTTTACCTATTTTATTTTCAGAGTAATCCTGGACGGGGAATTATTCTCTGTCGGAGGTAGGCGTTTCAGGGCTCCGGCCGCTGATGTGTGCCTTTTAAGTCACCACAAGTCTGGCACGCTACAGAAGATAGGTAGTCAAAGTTTTTGTTAACATCTGAGGAAGTTTGTTTAGCTGTTGTTAAACTGCACTTAATGTTGTCTGGTTGTGTGTGACATCCGGCATTATAGTGATCGTGTTTGACACTGTTAGAAATGTATTGTGAGTTAATTAGGCTGATTGTGGTTAGCCGTGAGAGTTAGCCATAGCACTAGCAGTGTCGCTAAAGTTAAGTTAATTGTGTTGTTTGGTTGTCGATGGTGAGTATGGCAGCTTTTGTGTTGGAGGAGTTTGTCGCTAATCCCACTTTGAGAGGTGCAAAAGAAGTGATTTGCGGGAGATTGCAGTGTATCATGGTGTTCCGGTGTTGAGTTCCCTTACTAAGGGAGAACTTAAAGCTGTTTTCCTGAGTAGCTTGTGTATTAAGGGAGTTATCTACTTACCGGTTCCTGTTGATTCTCCTGGTTTGGTGACCGGGGCTACGGTAGCGTTGTGTCCAGGTCAGGGCCGTACCTTTGTCCCTTTGTCTCCCTTTGGGAGGCGACGAAGCCACAGCCTGTTAGTTATACACCTGCTGTACAGAGCGGTGGGGCGGAAACAAAGCTGCGCACATTACCGCAGTTTGATCGGAGTGGAGTATAACATATTATAGGATGACTATAGGCTGGAATCAACAGCAGCCAGCCAGACAGGCAGGAATGCATGCAGAGCTGAGGTGTGTGGCTGGCTGCTGAGCACTTCATTCAGGTTTTAGGAGCAGTGTCCCAGTCAGGATGCTCCTACATATTAAACACAGACACATTCTCAATTTATTCACTGAATAAAAGAAACTAAGAGATATTGGGTTTGGGGGTCCTCCCTCAAGAAAATGTTAAGGTTTTTGACTTAAAAGCATTTTACATAATTTTCAATGTTTATTTTTATTATTTATCACAGCCTTAAGTCTGAAAATGTAATTCTTCTGGAAATGTTTGTCCTGTAAAATCATATTCTATAAATCAAAAAAGCAGATTTAGAAAACTTTTAATATTTCATTAATTATATTTATTCACAAATTAAAAAAAAGTTATGATGAACAGTTCACTAATTATTTTACAAAAAAGGACATTTGTATTTTTGTTGACCAGCGCAGAGAAATGTGCTTTATTATGTGAACAGCCAGGCAAATAACGTGCCGCTGCTCTGTTATGACTCTCCCAGAGAACCTGATATGGAGAGGGCGGAGGAGAGTACCGGCAGCTTGTGAGAAGCTCCGGTACGCATGAAAAAGTCACAGTACGCCAAGGAGTAAAATGTGGAAGTGCCGGTACCGCGTACCGCTGCATACCGGCCCACTTCAAGCACTGGTCCACTTCTTATATACAGTCTATGGCTCCACAGCTGACCACGAGTATCAGCAGCATACAGCCTGGCCCTCTCCTCTGGGGATGGGTAATGTGATGGTGAGACAGCGCAGAATTTGATTGAGACAGGTCAAGGTGGATCTGGAAGAAGAAAGGGAAGAAGTGAAATGGTCACTGCACCCTGAAGGTCTTGGCTGCCCCCAAGGGTCCAATAGAAGGAAAATGAGTTGGAGGTGAGTGCGTTTAGTGGAGCTGCCACAGCGCTGTTACTGCTGATAAGTGGCGATAGAAATTCATGACATAATGAAGCTGCTTACTGTTAAGGAGTCTGGCTAAGACTATAAAAGCCAGAGGGACTGTGCGAGCCCCCCCCCCCCTCCACCAATATTAACCCATGATTACATTTAACTCCAGTTACAGTCCAAACACCACGTACAACCACATCACCTTTTTTATCCATCATTCTCCTTTAAAACATCATCTTTTCTTCCATCACCCTTTTAAACACCATCCTTTTATCCATCAATCTTTTACTTCTATCTATCCATCTATTTATATTTATTTTACTTTATTTTATCTTATTCTTTTTCAATCTTGCCCTAATTTGATTTGCACCCTGACTGACAGCCAGCCACCCCCACCCCTCTCAAGCACACACACACAGTACAGTCACATGATATTGATCTATTTATTTTTCATTTATTTATTTATTTATTTATTATATCCATTTTTTTCTCATTTTGTTTTATCCATATTTCATTTTATTTTGCTATAAGAAAAAAAAAAGAAAAAAAGAAATATATATATATATATATATAAAAACTTCTCAACTGGCCGGGCATGGGCCATGCTGCCTCACCACCAACTGGGCTCCTCCTTCATCTCCTCTCTCCTCCCTCCAATGATAACTGCCTATAGATAGAAAAGGGCTATCAACCAGGCTCACGAATTTACGTTACGTTACGAGCCACGAGTTTACATTTCTTCAACCTGACAAACAGACTATTCCCCAGTAGCAACAGCTACAACTGAGAACTCGAGACTCTCTGGACACTCAGCGTTAAATACACCAGAGCAATTGGAAGCAGCTGGGTCAATGCAGGAGAGCTGAGGTAATCCAGAAAGACCTGGGAGCTATTACGTGGTGCAGAGCGCCCAGCCATGACAATGAAGACAAGATAGTGCCATGATTCACTGAAACAAAACTGATGTTTTCGGACTTATTCAATAAACTTTTGACCGTGTGACTCATCGATAGACTAAATTAGTTGTCAAGATATATGGTTTTTATACAGTGTGCGGTGTGTTCTCACAACGTTCTGTGCCTTTGTTAACTGATCCATGGAGCAATCAGTGTGCAGTCATTGAGATGATGCTGCCATTAGGTCTGTGTCAAAGTACTCTGTGAGTTTGAAGTTCAGTTCTTTTCTTTTGATGGTCACAGCTCAGTCTTCTGCACCAGAGCTTTTTAAAGACTCCATCAGGACCCGTGGGTAGGTCACAGGAAGGTTAAAGTTGGTCATGGAGAGAAATTAGATAGATACATAGATAGATAGATAGATAGATAGATAGATAGATAGATAGATAGATAGATAGATTGTTACAGCAGCTTAGAGTATTAAAGGCAGAGATAAAGAAAAAAAGAAATATAATACTTAATGAATAATGTACTTAACTTAACAATATACATTACTTATAAACAATAAAATATTGCAGTCAGACAGCCCTTTCTGACGGGGAACTGAACTGAAAGTAAAACTTAGCTATCCTCTCTTCAAAGTAGCCAGACTCAGCTGACAAAAACAGTATAGATACGTTTCATTTTCAGTTCAGGTCCTCATCTGAGAATATTTTAAATATAGTCTTCACTTAAACTTAAACTTTTAGGTGTTTTTCTACCGACCATCTACTGTAGGAAATACACCAACTATGGATAAGTACCTCATACAACCCCAACTTCAGAACACCCAAAGTATCCCTTTCAGTAGCTTTAGATTGTTGAAATCAATATTATCACCCTGTCAACTGGAAATATTCCAGATGTGTTGTGCATCATTTTATACACATTTCCCTCAAATTCACATATGTGGTATCTTTGTAAACTTCAAAATAAAGTTCTGTGGTTTTGAACAATGTTTGGTTGCACAGCATGACTGGCACACCAGCCAGCATCTGCTTGTGAACAGAATGGATGTATAGTAAGAGCTGGATACAGCGCCACCACCCAGCCTTGCTTCCAATTTTTTTTCCAGTGGCCACTCGCAGTATTGCAACGAAAAATACACCCTGCCGCCC
The DNA here is from genome assembly GCF_043250625.1 of Sebastes fasciatus. Taxonomy (NCBI): domain Eukaryota; kingdom Metazoa; phylum Chordata; class Actinopteri; order Perciformes; family Sebastidae; genus Sebastes; species Sebastes fasciatus. The sequence continues at coordinate 3,211,485 of NC_133804.1, forward strand.
AAAAAGCATTTTATGCATGTTATTTCGCAAACTGCAAATAACGACTATTTCTATTATGAAATTTTGATCCATGGAGATTTAAAATTTGTAAAACGTTCCTCGAGTTGAGAAAAGAGATTAAAAAAATCTGTGACATCATCACAATGTAAAGTCTATAGGCCGCCCGAGCAAGAACTTGCTGTCGGGGCCAGAAGGAGAAACACTTCTGTGCATATTCAGTAGGCTGCATACCCCGGAAGTAAACCTGGAAGCTAGAAAACTATTTTGGCGTATGCGCCAAGTGAGCAATTCTCATAGAGTGCTACAGGAATGTCAATGTTTTTTTTGTATGTGTCTTTAGTTAGATGCCTGAAATAAGGTCTGTGGTTAACACAAGCTGAAGAGATTTTAATGTTTTGTTCTACGACATAAAATGCTTCAATAAACACTTCACTTGTGAATTTTGAAGCCTTTATATGTCTTAAAGGTCCCATATCATGCTCATTTTCAGGTTCATACTTGTATTTTGTGTTTCTGCTAGAACATGTTTACATGCGTTAATGTTGAAAAAAAACAACTTAATTTCCCTCATACTGTCTGTCTGAATACACCTGTATTCACCCAGTTTGGGTCTATGTTTACTTCCTGTCAGCTGAAGTTATTCACATACGCTGCAACAGGAAATAAACTGGGACACATTTAGAATGTTTATGTTTAAAACCTTGTAATGATCTAAATATTGTATATTTGTGACATCACAAATGGACAGAAATCCTAACGGCTTGTTTCAAACGCACAATTTCTGAATACGGGCTGTGTGTATTTCTCCATATATTGAGCATTTTGATAGTTTAACAGTATTTATATATCACTTAAACTCGGCTTTTTACATCTGCCGATTGCATTTACGCTTCAAAAATCATATATGTGGTGTTCACTTGTGAATATTAGCTGAAGAAAACGTGTTAATATCATAAACGTGTGTTTGCCACAGATCTTATTTTCTGCAACAATCTAAAACATGATGGAAATATCCCATTGGCTTTTTGTCGAGGGAACCCAGGGTGATGCTAACTTCCTGGTTGGCCTACAAAAATACGTGGCCATGGTAAAGAGAGCCTGACAAAACAAACGCACGGACACACTGACAAATCACCACACAAACCACAAATCCACTCCACAAATCTTTTCTTTTCACAGATTTTTTTCTTTTTACACATTATCCTCTCATCTTGCAATGTGTGTGGCTCTTGACTCTTCTTAAGTGTCAAAATAAATCAACCACACGTGGACTAGCTTACATAGTTGTAGCCATATTTAGATTTATTTCTGCTCATGTCTGCATTAGCTCTCCTAATCCTCTCATGTAGGAAAGTTGATGATTCGGAGATAGTCCCCCCCCTTCACCACTTACAGCTAAAAGCACACGCTAGAAAAAATGAGTAGACTTTGGAACTGTTTTTAACTTCATCCACAGTTACTATGCCTCCTTGCTAGCCACATGATCTTGCAATCTGGTCTCCAAATTGGATGGAAATATTATTTTGGACATCCAACACATCAAACCTAAAGTATGTTTTGGATTAAAAGAAAGAAAAAAAAACGTAGTCTATTCTGTGACACTGAAGATGAGAGCCCAGGCTAATTGGAGTGAGATGGCTTGTATTTGGACTTTGGACCACGCCTGCAGTCGGGATGACAGCTCATTAAGCTTATTTTATGATTTTTTTGGCAGGTTGTTTCTTAAAAAGATCAAATTAGTCTGCAAAAAAAGAAGAGTAGAGCCATGTGACGGTCCCCCAGAACATCATGAAGTCTTCCTGTTGGTGCAATAGACTAATACAAAAAGAGATACAGTATAGTGCTGAATTAAAACATCTTGAAATTGTAGGGTGAAATAGCTTGCCATGGTTTGTTACTTTTTGCAGTGTGTGAACCTTGTTCTACTGAATAGTCAAGTACAGAAATCCACTTACCCATCAACTGGAGTTTTAATACGTAGTCAGCATCTTCAGGTACACCTCTTTCTCTTTATACACACACACACTTCCTCTCTGACACTCTCACTCCCCCACCTCAGCTCAACCCCTCCGACTCTATCATTCTCTCCCTCCCTCCCTCCCTCTCTACCGAGCCGTGGCTTTTCCTTTTCATTGCTAGCTCAGCTGTCCAGCGGGGTGACTTGCTGTTTTAGCTACGGGGCTCACTTTGCCTCGTCATCCATTTTCTAGTTTTCTTCCCTTTCATATTTATTAAGCCTCCCGACTGACCTCAAGCGTTCCTCTTAAAAAGCAGAGCCGGCCGGCGAGGTGAGAGATCGCCGTGTGTCGTCTTTAAAGTTAACCGCAGGAAGAGAGAGAGGAGCATTTCAATAGAGTTTAGGGCATATTTCATCGCAAAAGAGCTTTAAATAAAGCGATTCAACTCTCATGTGTGCATTAAAACCAAGCATATAAATCATTCTTCAGCTTGTTGAGCTGCTCAGTGACTTAAACCTGCAGTAGGTAGAATAGTTTTGGCATCATTGGGCAAAAATTCCATAATAACCTTTCAGCATATTGTAATTCAAGTGTTCTGAGAGATAACTAGACTTCTGCTCCTCCTCATGGCTCTGTTTTCAGGCTATAGAAAATCTAGTCCGTGATTTGGGCCAATCACAGGTCATTTCAGAGAGAGAGCGTTCCTATTGGCTGTGCTCCGGCTGGTGGGCGGTGCTTGGTATTTCCTCAGCAGATCTCAACATGGCGGTCGGGTCACAAACTTTCTCATTTTACAGCTAAACCCTGCACTACAAGATGATTCTGAAAACATTTCAGGAGAGAAATAGGCATTAATGTAACATAATATTGATTCATATTTGATCAGCGCTGCCTAGTTTGACTGTTTGATCAGAGTTCGTGAGTTATTGACAGCTGCCTCCGTTGAATGAACAGCCAATAGGAACGCTTTCTCTCTGAAATGACCTGTGATTGGTCAAAGTCTTGATTGTTTTAAAGCCTGAAAACAGCCATGAGGTTTTAAAGCCTGAAAACAGCCATGAGGAGTACAAAATGAAGAGTTCAAAGGATGCAGCTGGGAAGAAGGAGAAGACTGACATCAGAAGTGAACTGTTGATGTGTTCTATTTCAGAGGTGGACAAACTCAGGCACAGGGCCTCCCTACGGCCTTATTCTCACCTTTTACCCTGATTGAGAATGTTGATGGTAATAAGGAGGAAGTACTTATCACACAATCAATTTCCATGTAATATTTTCTGCTACTTGTACTTGACAAAATGTCAGAGGGAGATTTTGTCCTATTTATTCTATCTATCTGACAGCTTTAGTTAGTTGACAGATGAATAAGCTGTTTAACAGAAAATCAATCAGCAACTATTTTGATTTTCTGTTTAAAGGTCACCTATTATGAAAAATGCACTTTTCCATGTCTTTTAAACATCAATATCTGTCCCCAGTGTGTCTACAAGTCACCATAGTATCATAAAAGACCATCCTCTCTCTTTTTCTCCTGCTCCGTTTGTCCGGAAATGGGTGTCGAAAATCACTTCTCTTTTTTTCCTTCTCTTCTGACGTCATTAGAGAATTGCAAGCCATGTAAGGGTTTCCTGGTCGAACCAGAGAGAACCTTCAGTAGCTCTCAACCGAACTATGAGCAAAGTAGCTCCTGTTAGTCTGCAAGAACCAGCAGAACAGGCCTCATGTACTCCCATCATCTAAATATAACATGTTCTTTCACAAAGGCTTTATGTAATTACACTGTTTAAACAGCTGATATTTATATATTATACATATTTGATGTCATGCATGTAGAAGAGTACAGGTAGTAAATAGTGACTGTAAGCAACACAACACATTTCTGTTTCACAGTCAAACTTTATTTGAGTAGACAGATGACAATATTAATTATTCACAGCATTTGTAATCATCTCATCTGTTAGTTAATTAGTTATGTTAACATGGTACAGGAGAAAGTCTTCAGCTCTGGTAAACTATGGTAAGCTAAGCTCCAGTGGTCTGTAGTCATGGTAACACAGAGACAGCTACTACTGTAACTAATATACCATTACTCTGATCTTCCATACATTTATCAGGTGTCTTTTAGCAGAAATAATGAACTGACTACTGTTTCACATCTTCTATTTTCCACCCTGATGGTCGCTGTGTTTACACACCGTCTCATAGCGGTAGCATGTAGCTACATGCTAACGGGTTAGCTCTGTATCTCCCATCTGCTCTCAGCTGTCTGCTCTCCTCTGGGATGATTCTGTCGGTCATTTCTCACAGATGGATCTGTAAAGACAGACGTAAAACAGAGTGTGTGTTTACGGTTTACAGAGTTGATGCATGAGGTAAACACTGAGTTAACTAACAGAGATATAAACAGCATTATTTACCTGAGAGAAACCGTCAGGAAAACCTGGAATCTGGACCGCAGATGTTCATCATGTGTCGCCGATTTCTGATCAGTTTCCTCCGGTAACGTGCGCTGGGTGAAGTGTCTGGTTTATAAACTTTAAAGTGGTTTCTAGCTCCTCTTTCTCTGTTAGGGAAAGGGGAGCGGAGGGAGTGACTCTGTGTTGAGGACGTTTGATTGACATAAACGCTGACCAATCAGAGCAGAGTGGGGGGAGACAGGCTGTGAATCAGGATCTCTCAGACAGAGGCTAAATGCAGGCTGAGTGAGAGAGACACTATGAGAAGAATAAAGTTTTTTTTGAACATTGCAGCATGTAAACATGTTCTAGTGCAACATTAAAATACATCTATGAACCTGGAAATGAGCATAATATGAGACCTTTAAGTTATTTTTCAATCAAAAATGCCAAACGTTCACTGATTACTGCCTCTCAATATGAGGATTTGCTGTTTTTCTTTGTCATATATAAAAGTCAACTAACTTTTTTTTAACATTTCATAGACTAGACAAGGTTCTGAAAGACAACCAGGCTGACAGGAAATATAGGCTATAATATGCACACTTCAATATTTGTCATATCATCATCGCAATATTGAACAATGTTATCGCACATTGACGATTTTCCTTGTATCGTGCAGGCCTAATACAAAGAGATCACAACAGTTAGCTTCAGTGAATAACATTAAACCAAATCAATACATATACATTGACTAAAGTTAAACAGTCCTGTGCTTAGCCGTGTACTGTTACGCTGTGCTATGCCCCGTTAACGTAAACCAATCCATGAAGGGAGAGGAGAGTGTTGCTTTGTTAGCTGGCGATTCCATCACTTGTGGATGAGCCAGGCTGGGAAGAGTTGTGGAGTTAGCATCTCGGCGCTAACTTACTTTGTAACTCCTGTCGCTTGTAAGGTCATCTGGCAGACTTTGTGTTGTAGCTGCTGGCGCTAAACGTGTTGAACGGTTAGCGGTGTGTACTTAGTTAACCAGTAATCTCAGTCTGGCTCTCGCATCGCTGCAGTAGGAAATGAGTCCGGTGCGTCTGCTCTGAGGAGACTACTCAACACAGTCTCACGGCAGTTCGTGAAATAGTCACGAAATTTAATCTCTGTGGTTCGTGTACATAGACACGAATTTCCCCTTTTTATAGTGACGCTCAGCACGACTTTCAACAACGTATTTATTCGTGCGTTTTCCTACGAATGTCCGGCAACACATGACACACGTGTCAATTTCCGCTCCAGTCAAAATAAAACTACTTAGGAAGGTTTAGGAAAAGATTGACTTGGTTAGGCTTCGGCAACAAAACTACTTAGTAAGGTCTAGGAAAAGATCCTAAATTGGGTTAAAATAACACCGACAGAGGCTTAACTTAGTACGGAAGTTACGTGACAAATAAATCAACTTTGACTTCTGGTTTCACACGGGACACCGGTCTCCTAGGTGAAAGTCCTGTGTTTTTTGACCCACCCATCCACACCGACCTCCTCCCAACACGGCGCTTGCCGCTCTCTATACTTCCCGTTTCACAATTACGTGAATTACAAACAAATTGATTTTGTGCTGACAAAAAATGTGATAAATGAGTCTATGTTACACGAATCTATACGATACATTTCGTGACTATTTCACGAACTGCTGTGCGACTGGGCTGGACTACACGGTGGAGGTCAGAGAGCCATCAGAGCACGGAAAAGAATGAAGAAAGCGAACAAACTGGAGCTGGGGTTTTGTTGGCCCGGTCGGGGTGTACTCCAGGGGGGATATCAGGTTACAGTTACAGGAAGTGATTGGAGGAGAAGTGCTACTGTTTACGTTTCACAGTAAAAGTTCAGTTTAAGTCACACAATGAATGAATTCATCTGGGGTCTCATTTATAAAACAGTGCGTAGGATCCATACTAAAAATGTACGTGCGCACAAAAGCCGAAAATGGCGTACGCCAAAAAAAAATCTGATTTATAAACCGTGCGTACGCACATCTGCACGCAATGTTCCCTTTATAAATCACACTCCACCTGGAAATGTGCGCACGTGGATCCGCCTCATATTCCGCCCTCTACACGCCCACATTCAACCATAAATGGTCCATGCAAAACACCTAATTAATGTTTCTGCATGTGAATGAGCCTGTTTGATCTTTACGGTAAATCACGGCAACTACTGAGAGGAAGACCGAGAAAAGGACTTTTTCTGACAAAGAGATCAAGGTGCTTGTAGTTGAGGAGGTCTCTGAACACTCGTTCCCTCTTAATTCTGTTATACATGTCATTTAGTCCTCAGTGCCGGTATATCCACCAGCACCATGCAGCATGTTACCAGTGTCACTGCAGTGTTTATATATTTACAGCAATTGATTTCATCGATTCACAACTTGCCAAAATGATCAAGACAATCAGTAAAATCCACCACGCTGGATATCATTAGAAAAAAGAAGTTTAACAGGTGAACACAATTTATTTATTATTTAAGTTTTTATAGTGAACTTGTACTGTATTATGATTAGGACTGATAATGATAATGAGGATATGGAGAGTAACAATTGTGTGAGAGCTGTCACTGGCTTTATTTCCACACTTTATTAATTTCCACTCTCCATACTGGTGAAGATGTGCCGGGTGGAGGTGACTGGAGGAGGCAGAGTGGCGCACCGCGGTGGCGCACTGGAGACAGTCTGATAGTTGCATCGGATAGCCGTTTTTTTCATTTTGTCTATATGTATACTGTATCTGTCCCTATCTAATAAAACATAAATAAATTAATAAGTCATGTCATCACTGCAGCGATTTTACACAACAACTTTATGAAAACGAATATGGTACTTGATGATATCTGCACACTATTAGAAGATATTATTAAAACTATTGGCGCTCTGTTCTGCCATTCTTTAATGCTATTTGATATAATCTTGGATTTCTACAACCCATGATGATGATTTCATCAGCTGCTCCACAGCTGACTGCGAGTGTCGGTAGTCCGATCCTCTCCTCTGCGCTCTGGAGGTGGAGGGACAGTGATGGTGACACAGCGCTGATGAGATATTGAGCAGAATTTGATTTGAGTTGGCTGATATATTTTACATTTGTAAGGTGCTTGTAGAATAGTTATGGCTCAATAGCACAAATAACACTGCTTTTAAATGTTTATGATGAAGTGGATAGGGCCTATAAGTATGAAGTGAAGTTAAATGTGTGAGAGGCATCATTATACGTATAATGACATTTAATGTCTACAGTCTGGCTTCAATTCACCACCTCACCATCTGCGTCTCCAGTTTCCTCTACCTCGGTGCCTCCATAATGTGCGTACGCACGGGTCAACGTTTCCGTACCGGTGCGCACATTCTCCCATCAAGTTTGTTTTTTTATAGATCACAACTATTGCGTGGGAAGTGGCGTACGCACATTTCAGGCCCCGTTTTGTGCGTACGCAACGGTTATAAATGAGACCCCTGATCTGTGGGGCTCCAATTAGACCTACAGTACAATTACTGCAGCACAGCTCATTTTAGTCCCCATGCCCTTCATGAGAGCTGTCTCTGTTCTTTTTACTTGTTCATCAACTATAAGTGCAACTTTCTCTTCCCTGTGGTTTAATACAAACTTCCATATGATTTGTTTTCAGAACAAACTAGCACTTTTATTTTATTGTGTTTATATTTAGTCCTTTGAATATATGGAACCCCAGGTATGTAGACATAAAGCCTGGAAAAGATGACTAGAAGAGATGTTGGAGCTGAATGAATCACTGCACACGTTGCAGTTACAATAGAGCATCACACAGGGCACACAGGGCAAAACAATCAAGTGCACCTCAAGTCATTAGCAAAGTCATTATGCTGTTAATTGATGTCAGTACACAGAACCTTAGAGGTTTCCTACAGTGTTTGAGTAGGATGGATGGGGTTTGTGTTAACTGTGAATTAAATGCTGTAGCCATACCAAAACAACATGAGTTTAATCATTTTAATAGACTCTCATATCCCAAACTAACAATTCAGGTTTACAAAAATGTCTCCAGAGGGACGTAGCAAAGGCCAAAGACCTTTAGCAGCCACCTTCAGCATCATTCTTTGGCCTTGAGCTTGTAAACCATTCTTATCCCAGTCAGTGTTACTGCACATTTCCAAGTAAAGTAGTTTAATGCTTCTCAACTGTCTGACATCTCACTTTTCTCGCCCTGTCCGATGTTGTTGTAGCAATGTCGCCACGTTCCCAGATCTCGATCACCTGGGTGAATTCCATGTAATCATAACCGATAGAGAAAATATTACAGATTAAAACCCAAATTGCAATAAACTGGAATTACTCCTTAAAGGGAATGTTAGTAAGAATCAGAAATGTCTTGTTAACAGCAACACCTGTGGCTGTTAAGTCAACGAAAGTCAGCGTTCTGTTGCTTATAGACATAGAAATGAATGAGCATCGCTCAAAACAGTGAGGCGACACACGTCAGCTAAAAGCACAATATCACTCTATATTTCAGCTGCTTGGCAGTAATGTTAGCTGACCAGACGAAGGTCTCGCCATGAATCAATGCTGATCCTAGTGTTGGCTTTTCCTGCCTCAGCCTCCCGACCGTGGCCGGAGGGAACAGGGGAGACGCCGGAGTTTTGGTCGGAGACGATAACGTTTCTCTCTGCGGAGCCCCGTCACTTCACAAGACACGGGAAACCTCTGTTGGTCTGGAGGAGCTGCAGCAGTTATTTCTGCACAAACGTCCACTAGACATTCACTAGATATTCTCAGAGCTAAACTAACTCTTCTGCAGTGTGGAGAGTGCGCGCATGCAAGTGAGAGTGAAGAGAAAAAGATAGAATGAGCGCGGTGTGTGAGTGAAGGCAGGCAGAGGAGCAGAGGAGCAGAGTACAGCAGAGACTCCGGTCCTGGAGACCAAAGCTACGGTCTCCCCCGCGTCCTCCGACCGCGGCCAACACTGTTTAACAGACGGGCTTCACTAGATACAACCAAGAGGTTTTGGTGCTTCCGTGTAGTTTGTGTTGGAGTCTTGTCTGAACAGCGTAGCCACACGTGAGCACGCATGGGACACCGACCCGGATTGATTTATACGTGTAAGAAATTACAAACAGTCCCTTTGAGATAGATGGATGGATAGATAATTTATTAGCCACACAACCAAAGCCGGTGGAATTTGTTTTTGATAGTTATTCTCTGCAGACAGATACATAAATACTAATACATAAATGGACAACATCAGACGATCATGGTAGTAATGCATGTCAGTGGTGTGTGAGGAGGGAGAAGTTCAGTGTCCTGATGGCTAATGGAAAAAAGCTGTTTGTGAAGTGTAGCCTATAGTCTCAGAGGAGAGTGACCTGTAGCGCCTCCCTGAGGGACGGAGCTGGAAGAGGTGATGAGCAGGACGTGAGGGGTCGGAGATGATCTTCTTTGTTTGCTTTACAGTTCTGTGAGTGTGTAGAGTTTCAACTGGGGGGGGGGGGGTGCCTATGATTTTGGATGTCTTGTTAACATCCCGCTGTAGTTTTTTCCGTGTTTGACTGTCAGTGCTGTCGTACCACACTGAGAGAGGAGGGGATGATGAACTCGATGGCTGAGCAGAACAGAACGAGAGGTTGTAGCTTGATCCAGTATTTTCTAAGCTGAGCTAAGGAAGTACAGTTGTCGTTGGGCTTTTTGCAATGATGTGTTCAGTCTTAGTTTTCCACTGAATGTTATTGCTAATGTGTGTTCCAAGGAATATTAAAGGAGTCAGTGGTCGTGATGGGGTCTCTACCGTATATCTCTGCAACATCACAGATCTGGGACAAACTGGCCGAAGAACATTAATTTTATTTAACACTTACAGGGATAGTTTGGGTGGATCCATAGTCAGTGTATTACCTACAGTAGATGACGGTGCCTCCGTGCTGTAACTCCGACCTTCATCTACTGTAGGTAATGCACTGACTATGGATAAGTTCCTCATACAACCCCACTTCAAAACACCCGAACTATCCCTTTAAATAGAGTAAAACCAGCACAAAGCCCTTCATCACAACACAATAAATCCTGGAGACAATGATACAGCGCAAACACATTCTCTCATTTGAAGGAAGAAACTACTGGAGAGTGAAATATTTATCACATTTAGTGTGATGTGAGGCAAAGATTTCATGAGCTATTTTCAGACGTCAAGCTGTGTTTTGGTTCCAGCTTACACTCGAGGGCCAGAAGTGTAATTTATTCATCAGTTACTTTCTTAAAATAAATGAACGTCTATTTTTCTCACACGACAGGACCATTTTTAAAGATGACCACACTTACTGCACTGAAGAATGTGTGACAATACGTACTCTGCCTCTCTCCCAGATGCTACCGACCATATTCACGTCTTTAGGGTATTTAGAAAAAAAGTCCTTGTTTCTTTCCTCTGTCCCAGTACTTCTGCTGGCTGTGAGGAGGAGACAGCCCAATGGTTTGGAAACAGGCTAAAATGATCCCCCAGGGTGATTGGAGAATAAAATACTGGGAATATTGTAATGTGGGCTACTGGGGGGGACACATTTTGAAATGCATAGAGCTGCAGTTTTATTAGAATAACTGTAATAAAAGTCTCTGAAAATAAATGTATTTCACAGTGGAACACAGTATAATGAAACTATACGGTACAGTACAGCCCTCCACTCATACATTTCTGTCTGATTTGCTTGGAGAAAGCTAGTCAGCAACGACTGAAGATACATTTTTCTGAAAGACATCCATATACTTCACATTTCCATTCAGTATTTCAGTGCTAAATAAAATATTGGTTAACGTTTTGAGTGTACAAAGTTTTGACATACAATAAATCCAACAGTCAGACCTTTGCAGTCATAATTGCTTTAATGTTTCCGACTCAAGCAACAGTTGCTTCCTGTGTAGCACCAAAGAATGCATTATCGTGCTAATACCACTTACCGATAGCAAAAATAGAAACAGAAAGTATTGTTGCTATGGTTGGCTGCGGTTTAATATATCTTGCACATTGATTTATGGTTAAAGTGGATGTTTCTTGTGTCCCATTGTACAACTTTAATGGACCCCCGGACAGCCAAGAAACAAACTGTTTCCTCGAATATGATATAATTATTAGTGGAAGAACAGACACCATATTTACACAGCTACTGAGTGTTTGCAACAGCAACTGTACAAGCTTTGCTAACGTTGGCAGCGTATTACCCGAGCCCCCTGGAAGTACGCCGGGCTTTGATACAAATTTCCGTAGTGGCCAAACGGCGGTACTACAACATCCGTGTCCGGGTACTTTATTACTTGGCAGTCGAGGCCATTTTGGCTTCATGTGCCACAGAGCAACTGTCATAGAATGAACGGTAGCCCGCCTCCAACGCTGTATCCATTTCTCTTTATACATCCATGGTAATGCCAGTATTGCTGGTATTATTTTCACCTTGTGAGTCTGCGTGTCTGTCTGTGGACAGATTTTGTCACCGTGATAGCATCTAAAACCAAGGTGCAGTCAGGAAACTTTATAGGTGTGTAGTTGAGATCAAAATGAAGGTTGATTCGAAGAAAGTAAGGGGTGGTAGGAAACAAGAAAGGGGCCATTGGCACTTTACGCCACTGGGTTAGGGGTTTCCAGCCCATTCTCTGAATGACCTGGCACCAGAGCATGTAACTGAGCTTCTCACACGGTACTGTCCAAACAGGCCCCTCAGGTCTGCAAGTCTGGGTCTTTTAACAGTTCCAAAGACCAGGTTGAAAACAAAAGGCGATCGTGCTTTTGCAGTACTGGCTCCCCGACTCTGGAACAGTCTTCCAACAAACACCAGACTATTAACCAGGAGACCCGTGTTCAAGACCGTTGTTGACCGGTGTTTTGTTTGTCACATGACGATTGTCATGTTTTTTGTCGACGTTTGTGTTTTCTGTAGTTGTTTCCGTACACGTTTTACTTAGTTTACTTACTTATTTTAAGCCTGATCATGACATTTCCCCTTACCTCAACTAAGTGGTTTTCTTGCCTGAACCTAACTGCAGATGTTTGCGTGGCCTACTCATGACACGTGGAATGTCCATGTAATGTTGTGGTATATATACGCCTTCCCGTGAGACCAGGTTTGTATTTCAGCGGCATCAGCAATATTTCATTTTCAACAACTTTTCCAATATGCTGGAAAAACAATATAAATCCTGTGACCACATGTTTGAATATGTATGACAGCTGACATCATTTCGCCCATAAGGAACGAGGATCCATTGATAATTTATTGTAAAGTGCACAGTCCACGTGGGAATATCAACCGGCGGTTTTCTGTTTCCTGAAAAATCGTCTTTGTGGACACGTGGAGGTTCGATTTCAGCAGAGCTTTCTCTCTCTGAGGTCGAGAAATACAAACTGTCTTCTCTGTGTTGTCACAGTCATTCACAGGGATAGAGATGCGAGGTGACACACACACACTGAACGTAGAGATGTTAGGATGGAAATGTGTCGTGGCATGTAGATCAGCTGTGATTCCTCGACTGCTTTGGCACCTGTCACTTTCTTTCTTTCATTCATTCTTTCATTCATTCTTTCTTCCCTGCCGTAGTTGTTCTGTTCTGTCCACCTTTATTTACAGTCGTCTTGCCCTCTCTTTAATGCTCTCCTCTTTCATCAGACACCTGTCACTATCCTGTCCTTTGCCGACCCTTCAGCCTACAAAACGTGTCCGCTTGCCTTACTGTCATGGCCTGTGTGTGCGTGTGTGTGATTAAAGAGACAGAGTGTGTGTCCAGCTGCACTGGAGTGTGTGTGTGCGTGTGTGTGTGTGTGTGTGAAGGTATATTTGTGTGTTTCTCGTTGTGTCAGCCATCCTGTCAGTTGAAAATCATGTGTAAGCCAGTGAAGGCTTGAAACTTCCTACCACAGGATCTGCAGGCTAGTCACTTCAGCAGCGTGTCTCTCACTCTCTCGCTTTGTAGACATGTCCGTCTCGCATGATTTAATATGTCCCCGTCTTACAGTATGTCTCCTTTGCTCTCTGTCTTCCAGTGACCTTGATCCTTATGTCTTTATTGCTGTTTCCTTCCAACGGTAAACTGTACAATTCAATGAAGCTTTTAATACATTGGAAAAATGTGCGTTAGGTACATTTCTACCAGCTGGGTTGCAATAAAAAGCTCCTTATAACATATTTGCTAATCGTGACCAAACATTCCTGCTCTGTGGCTAAAGCAAGTAACGCTTCATAATATTGTAAATAATAATATTGACATGATGGAATCTTATATGAAAAAGTATAAAATAAGAAGGCTCATTTGAAACACAAGTTTACTTGGACAGTAAAATGTACTCAAATCTGTGTAATATGAACTGTTTCCGCAACTCTACGTTGCTTTTTAGCCTCTTTTAGCTAATTGTTTTGGTTTTAGGCCTACAGCCTAATCAAAGCTGGTATGGTTGTGCATTTTTAATACTACTGTCGATACGATACCAATATCAGTATCAATCACAGACTGTATATAAGATGTGGACATAGTTACTGTGACATAACCCATTGGTTTGGGGACTACTTTTTTGAAGCCTCCAGTTTGTCATTTTGGCCGTTGCCATCTTGTTTTGGGGAAGCACAAGGCCCGGCGGGGCCAGGTACCGTTAGCATAACAAACATTAAGTTACCAGCAAACTCTAGCGCTACCATCTAGCTTGGTTAGCAAGGCGCGCCTGTAATTCACATTAACTGTGATATAAACTGTCAGCCAGCCTCAAGTGGCCATTTGAGGAACTGCAATTTGTTGCCGTCTTGGCTTCATTTTTCAGCCCCGGAGGTTTCTGCCTGCCTCGTCAATGTAGTTTCAAGCAAATAGGAAGCTGTTTTCAGCATAAAAGCTCTGTATGCTACCTGCTGAGCACCAAATAGCAGACAAAGTGAAGAAATTACTTTATTTTCACGTGTTGGTGGAGACAAAAACTTAGCTAAAAGGAGAGGGAATATTGGTACGGCATTTTAGTCACCAGTAACTCTAAATAAAACCTAATGTTGTTTTGTATGTTAATGTGTAGCGAGTTAGCTAACACATTAGTGTCATGTAATACAAAGTATTTCCAACATTACATCATGTTTTTATATATATATATCTACAGATAATATTTCTGCTTCAAGAGAATACAGACGTTTTTACAACATTGATCTCTCTTTCTGAATTACTTGTTCAAAATCTCCTGTCCATCTTGATCTCTGTGCCAGTTTCGCTGTAGCTCAGTAACCAGTCAGTCATGTCACAAACTATCCAGCTCTCGTGTCTTTCTTGGTTTCTGTCATTCAGTCACTTCAACATGTCCACCTCACACTTATGTCTGTCTGCCTTTGTTTGTCATGTTGTCCTGTCCCGCTTTGTGGTTGAAATTTTGAAGCTGTGGTTCCATTTATTAGATGTCCATGCCTAACGCGCTCAGCTGTTTTTCGTCTTTTTTTCTCCATCTGTCTTACTCGCTTTCAAAGTCTAAGTCTCTCCCCGCCTTCCTCCTTCTCTGTCTGTTGCTGTAATGAAATTCCACTGTGCTGGCCCATAACACAATGACACAAACCGGTGTAACTCTATACGGTGCAGTTTCTGTGCCAACTTAGAGAAATCAGTATTACCGGCATTGTCATTCTGAATGGTACGAAATATGGTGACAGTTAGGGACCCAGACTTGAAGAGGACCGGAAGTCCAGCTAACGTCCAGACTAAACATTTGATTGTGTTAGCATATTGTGCAGATAATGAAGAGGCTGTATCTTTTCTATTTGGTATCTTCATTTTGAACCTGAGGCCTGTTCCATAAACCATGAAAGAGTCCATACGCGTTGGAAGATAATTTGAGCTGGGGGGGAGCTGCAACCGAATATGAAAAATATGTTACGTTGCTTTATTCAATAACCTTTACTGCCGTTCCGCAGAGTTAAAAGGATAGTTCAGGTGTTTCTCAGTGGGGTTGAATGAGGTACTTCTCCATAGTCAGTGTATTACCTACAGTATATGACGGTCGGCACGTCCCCAGTTTGGAGCAACAAACAGGAGTTACCTGTCAGAGCAATGTACTTCTGTGGACGGGGTCACTGGAAAAACATATTTTAGCCACCTAAAAGAAAGGCCCACCTATAAAAATCCATATCAGTTTAAGTCTACGCTATATTTCGAATATTTTCACAATTTTACCGTCAGATTGCCCTTTCCAATGGGGAACTGAAGCCGTTGTATCCATCTTTGCTCTCGCCAAAGCCACCAGACTCCATTGAAAATATCTATAATTTTACCTCACAGAACGTGGGGGTTGCTGGTCTACCGCTGCTTTGATCGGTTAGTTGGTTTGTGCTATTATCTGACTTTGGTGAATTCAAACTAACCAAAGTCACACAATCGCTATATAGAGAAATGGGGGTGTGGCAGTATGCTGATTGCAAATAGCAGGCACGCGCCTGTCACACGCACGGTGGTAAGAAGAAAATCGGCCTGTGTGTGCATGTCTGAATCCAATAGTAATTTTGCATTTGCAGTTATTTTGTGTGCAAAGTAAGAACATTTCTACGCTCATATTAGTAAACGAGGCCCATCGTGTGAATCCTTGAGGTCGTGTTGAACGCATTTCCTTCCTGATTAAACATTTGCAAAGCCGACTTTTCCTAAAAGTTTGAAACCTGCATTGTTTAAATTTGTGTTTACTGGCTTGTGGTCGTGTTCTTCACTGCCTTCTGTTGGCGCATTCTCACATTTCTTGGCACATTACTGCCACTTGTCAATCATTGGAATAGCGTGAAACCATTGATAAGACTGTGTATCATGTCAACCGTGTGCATGGAGGTCCTCGTGTGCGACACAAACAAAACAGGGGCCCACTCATACAGAACAGCTCCATAGTCCTACATGAGGTCAGAAACTCCACAGGGTACCTTTAATACATCCGTGGTCTGTACAGCACGTTTGTTGTGTGCAATGAGCCTCAAATGACACTCACAATGCTCCATGACTCGGCCAGCGTGTGCTGAGACACCTCATGAATCCACAGAGGTATGTCTTGTTTATGAGAACCAATACAAATTCTTGCAAAATGCTGCACCAGATACAGCACAATGAGTGGACATGTCCCAGGCTAGTGGCTCACAGGTTACAGCACTTGTTTAGTTTGCCATCCAGGACTCATTTGCCATTTAATGGGAATGTTTAACCAACATCCAGTACAATGACTACATTCATTGTTAGTACAGGAGGCCCCTGAGGGATATGAAACCCTGACCCTGGCGGTGTTGGTGTCCTACCCACTGAACTATGAAATACCGTCTACTTTTATGATGTTAATACAATGTATTTGTTATAGATTGATTGATTGTCTTGACATTTTCGGCCAGTGCAGGCAGGTGAGAGCTGCTGACTTAGAATCTGAGAGAGCAGCATATGGCAAATATTAATTTCCTTTAACCTGGATATGTCTGAGTTAACTTGATTAGAGGTGGACTGTGGCCTCTCTCTCTCACTCTGTCTTCATTGCAGGTGCAGAGGTGCGTGTGTGTGTGTGTGTGTGTGTGTGTGTGTCAGTGATGGATGTATTGCAGATGGTCTCAGCTCCATCTAATTATGCTGTGGACACTGGAGGAAGTCCTGCACAGAGGTCACTTAGGACACACACACACACACACAGAAAGAGAGAATGAGAGAGTGTGAGTATGCTCGAGGTGCTTCTGTTAAATTTACTTTTTCTTAAACAGTCTGCAGTAGTTAGAAATGTCAGTGCGATCGACACACATGTACCGTATCAAGGTTACTGCACACACACACACACCGCACTGCTTTTATTCCTACTGACTCATCTTTTTCCATTCTCGCTGGACATTTGGAAATCTCCAAATGTTTCCACTAGGGCTGTCAATCAATTTAAATATTTAATCGTGATTAACTGCATGATTGTCCATAGTTAATCGCAAGTAATCATAAATTAATCGCACATTTTTTTGTTCTGTTCAAAATGTACCTTAAAGGGGGATTTGATTCTGAGAGTGGGCAAATATGCTGCTTTATGCAAATATATGTATATATTTATTATTGGAAATCAATTAAAAACACAAAACAATGAGAAATATTGCCCAGAAACCCTCACAGGTACTGCATTTAGCATTGAAAATATGCTCAAATACACAAACCATAACATGGCAAACTGCAGCCCAACAGTGTCAGTGTGCTGATTTGACTATTACTTGCCCCCAAACTGCATGTGATTATCATAAAGTGGGCATGTCTGTAAAGGGGAGACTCGTGGGTACCCATAGAACCCATTTTCATTCACATATCTTGAGGTTAGAGGTCAAGGGACCCAATTGCAAATGGCCATGCCAGTTTTTCCTCGCCAAAATTTAGCGTAAATTTGCAGCGTTATCTAGCCTCTTTCAGGACAAGCTAGAATGACATGGTTGGTTGGTACCATTTCCTTATGATGCCAGTATCTTCACTCTGGCTTTCAAACTGAGCCCGCTACAACCATAGAATCGCAAGTTGCGTTAATGCGTTAAAGTAATTAGTGGCATTAAAACAAATTTGCTTTATTATCGCGACAACCGTTCTTCCTGGAAGAGGGGATCTCTCCTCTGTTGCTCTTCCTGAGGTTTTCTTCCATTTTTTTCCCTGTTGAAGGTTTTTTTTGGGTTAAGTTTTTCCTCATCCGATGAGAGGGTCATACTGTAAAGGACAGACGGTGTCGTATCCTGTACAGATTGTAAAGCCCCCTGAGACAAATTTGTGATATTGGGCTATACAAATAAAATTGAATTGACTTGACTTAACTTTAACAGCCCTAGTTTCCACATTACCATGTGCTCTGTCTGCACTGCAACTATGTTTTAACATTCTACAAAGCACGATCAATAGCGGTGGTGTCCCAGAGTCAGTGCACCTACATGTTAACACAGCACAGTTACAGACTGAATGCTTCCAGTTTATGAGGGTGATAATGTACCCCTTTCACTGCCCAACAAAAACATAAAGCTGTTCTCAAACGCATTAAGCACTGCAGTGTAAATGTCTAGGCTTTACATCTAAGTTAAGCAGACTGCATCATAATAACATCATCCATCCTTGAAGTCCAAATGTTGCGAAATTTACTTTTTTATGGGAATACTCTGTTCGGCTACAGTTAGCCATCTGTTCAGCAGCCTCCAGCTCTACTAAATGGGCTAAATGTTGTCGTACAGTGGAGAGTCCCCTGCAAGTCCAAGTTAAATGATTCTCAACCATAACAGGAAAGTAATGAGCCTGTATCTACAGTACACCGCCTTTAGTGCCTTGACATTGCACATTCTGCTGTGCTGCAGCTTAAAATCACAGTGTACTGAACTGAGATTGATTTTTTTGCCAGCATCTCTTTGGATTCCCCCGGCATGAATAGGACAGCACATGATTTTACTCTATTTGCACAATTAATACAAATGAAATACAGGGAGGTTGGAAAAGTAGAAAAGCCACAACACTTTCACGTGTAGCATATAAAAACCCATTTTACTTTATAGGTTATTGTGATACAGAGCTACCAGCTGTAATAGAAAAATAAGCAATAGATCCAATATAAGTTCACGTGCAATACTATCCATCTTAACTCATCTAATTCAGCATCGAGTGTCACAGTTAAAGCACACAGCAATTACAGTTGAGAATGAAATACCTCCCCACAAATAATCAAGTACTATGGAAACAAACTCCAGGAGAGGACGTTTAAAGAGAGATCACCTCATTTGGTCGGCCGGTCATGACAATAACATGGTGGGAAAAAAATGAACAGAAAGTCAGTAGAGGTTTACAGCCATGCTCTGTGAGGCCATACTTTGGCACAGCGTTGCTTTGAGCGAAATGCTAATGTGAACAGGCTAACATGCACACAATGACAATGCTAACATGCTGATGTTTGGCGGGTATAATGTTCACTGTCTTAGTTCAGCGTGTTAGCATGCTAATATTTGCTTATCATCACTAAACACAAAGTACAGCTGAGGCTGATGCGAATGTGGGAATTAATTAGTTTTGCAAGTACTTGGCATCGACTAATGCAGTTCAGTGTCCTGTTCATTCAATCCAATGTAATCGTAGACTGTGGACGTAGTCACCGTGACGTTACCCGTTGGTTTGTGGGCTTTTAAAGCCTCGAGTTCGTCATTTTGTCCGTCGCCTTCTTGGTTTTTGGCCCTCACCATCTTGGTTTTTTGCAACCAGAAGTGACCAGGAGGGTGAGGCTTAGCACAACTGAAGCTATTGAGACCACAAACTCATGCTTACATTGTGTACTGAAGTAATAAATCATGTGAGAAATAGGGTCATTTTCTCATAGACTTCTATACAATCAGACTTCTTTTTGCAACCAGAGTCACCTCCTGCTGGCTATTAGAAAGAATGCAAGTTTAAGGCAATTCCTCATTGGCTTCCCTTTTCAGTCTCGGAGGTTGCCCACTGGTACTTGGTCTTTAATCAAAGTATTGGACAAATTAACCCAGCAGGTGGCGCTTTAGAGAAAAAGTCAGGAGATTACCACAAGTCATCAAGATTTATCTTCTGGGGAACATGAATATCGGTATCGGAATCAATCCAGTAGATGAGATATTTCGATGGATAGGTGAACATTTTTACTTGCTGGTGGTGTGGTATGAGAACTCAGGGCATCAACAAAGTCAGTATGTTTCTGGGGACCATTGATAACTGTTTCATGTCAATCCATCAGGTAACGTCAAGACATTTCACTAAAAAACAAAATGTCAACCTCCATTTTAGCGCCAGCGGAAAAGGCAGGGACCATCAAAGTCAGTACATCTGTCCTGTGGGATAGACACCAGGCACCCCTTGCATGGCCATGCTGCAACCCCACACAGGCTCAGATCTAGAACCAGCCTTGTGCAGCCAGTCCTGCCCCTCCAGATGACCAAACAAGAAGCAAGGACCAACACCTGGAAAGATGAATGGAAAATAATACAGACACCCAAGTTCTTGAATGGCTGGACAGAGGAATTATACCCGCTGAATGCCTTGCCAGAGGTCATGGTCTTTGCTGGGCCACCTGGAAGTCTAATACAACACAGCAGAAGACATGTGCAGCTGTAGATCAGTGCAGACTATGTTCCACCTGCTGGAACATGTGCTGATTCTCCCCCCAATGTAGCCCAGAATACCTGGCAGAACTCACCCAATCCAATCCGTTCTCACTCCCAACTCGCCAAATACCGCCGTTTCATAAGTGGGCATCGGAAACCGACATATGGAGGCACACTTTAGCAACAGTATTTGACGAGCCGGGCTTTTAACTAACTCCAATGTAAACCAACCGCGCGATGTTCGATGGTCGGAGCAAGGGACGTAGTATTAATAGTGTGAGAGTCCACTCAGGGCGGGCGGGCGGGTTGGTGGATAGGTCAAACTAACACAAGACTTTCAACCAGGAGACTGGTGTTCGTGTCCCGTGTGAAACTAAAAGTAACGTTGACTTATTTTATCACGTCAGTCTTTAGTCACATGACTCAACGGTATCGTCAGTCCTGTGAGTCCCGTGAGTCGTTAGTATCGTCAGCTCTGTGAGTCACGTGAGGTCGCTAGTCAGTGAAGTTAACATCAACCACGACCACTAAATGGTTGTGTTGTCTAAACCTAACTTCCTGTGAAAACGGAAGTTTATTTTGAAAGGACACTATGCATGTAACGAGCGTATATTGACCCTGGTCCTTCCAAAAGTAACGCAAGAGGGGTACCCCGTGCGTCGGTCTCCGATGCCGAGGGGCACTGACCAAGCGGCGGTATTTGAAGAGTTGGGAGTGAGAATGAGTTGCCCCATCAGCTGCAGCCTGCACCAGATATTGGCAGAACAGCAATTGAGATTGCTATGAACTCTAGAGCAGAAGACCATGGTTGTTTGAGTCAGTCAATACTGTTGACCTTGAGCAACAGGTTGAGTTTAAAGACATTTTAGGAAAACTTTGCATCCAGATTTACCCTTGAAGCGTCGGAAACAAGGAAGAAATGAACACGGCGTTCCCGAAGATAGATTTTTCCTCAGGGTCACCCAACATAGCACCTCATGTCAAGGTAATGGGAGAGTCAGTCAGTGTAACGGTGAAAATATCCTGTAGGAACGCATCATTTCTCCAGGTTTCATCATAATCTAATCAGTGGTGTCTGACATATCCTTTATGCATGACATCCACGTCCAGCTTCTTAGAAATAACACTGATTTTCATAAGAAACAAGCGACATGCCCTCACCCCCTTTGAAGATTTGTTCACAGAGAAACAAATAGCGATGACGTAGTGCCGACAAAATGAGCTGTTAAGATGGACAGTTGTTCTTGTCTGCTTAATTTATCTTTAATAAGGAAGGTAATGCCCCCTGCTACTGTTATGTCCCCGAGTAAAAGTACTTTGATCTATATCCAAGTACATTTACAGCTTAAACTCTCCAGGAACATTTGGGATTAGATGGTCATAAGAAATACAAATTCAACTCTCCAACTTTTAAATTCAAGTTAAGTGATTCTCAAGCGTAGCCTAGAGAGCAATTGCCCTAATTTTTTTTCCAGCAAAGAAAAAGCCAAGCTATTAATGGCTTAGCACAGATAAGCCCAAACGGTGTTAATAAAAGATTGGATAATGATTTTTAAAGAAAGGAGAGGGGACAGCACATAGGGGCAGAAATAATTAATCACCGTGAATGGAGGACGAGAAAAAAGAGATGCAGAGCAGAGAGAGAGAGGGGGAGATACAGAAGAGGCGAGAGAGGAGAGGAAATGAGAGAGGAAAATGACACAAGAGGAGGAAAGGGAAGGAAGGGCAAGAGGTTAGGAGGAGAGAGCGATGAGAGGGGGGGAAAAGATAATGCTAATATTATAAAAAGGAGACAGACACCGAGCAGCAATAATTAATCACCAAGACTGGATGGAAAGATGAGGAAAAGTAAAGCGACAGAGGAGGGGAAAATGATGGTGGAGACCAGGAGAGGTGAGGGAAGTTGGAGAGTAGAGGAAGTAACTAGTAATTGACAGTAGGAGCTCAAAGTTCAACATCACCGAAATTACAAGTAACCAAAAATAAAAGGTGCGATAGTCTGGACCTCAGTGCCCAGACGGTGCTCCTGTGACTCTGTGATCATGGTAATTAGACTGAGAGCAGCAAGGGAGTGTGATTTAGAGAAGAGAAGGGGATGCAGGCACAACACTTCTTTGAAAAAGGGCATCACAATAGATATTGCATATACTCTGTTCTGGCTCAAGTGGACATTCCACCAGAGCAATTCAGTGTCTGATTTCATCTGTTGAACGCACCTCTGCAACGTGTATCAAGTGTGATCAGGTGGCATCATGCTTTTTGCCCTGTCTACATGTATACAGATATTTTTAAAGATGGATATTTTCCCCTCCGTTTAAGAGAAAATTAGAAAGTTTTTAAGGATAAAGAAAATTGAAGGATTCCTGTCATCACTCTGCTGTCATCAATCGTCTCTTTACATGCACAAATGACGAAAGGGGGGTCATTCGGGTTGATGTCCACAGCCATTTCTGAGTGCTCCAAACCTCGCCTTCAATCGCCCAAAAACACATTCAATCACCGTTCTGCCTCGACGTGTTTAATGTGCTTCGGCCTCCTGAGAACGAGGGTGCTGCAATTTTTCAATACAATGTTCACATCATTTTTGTAAAATAATTAGTGAACTGTTCGGCATAACATTTTTGTGAACAAATACGATTAATGAAAGATCATTTCAAAGTTTTCTGAATCTGCTCTTTTAGGGCAAACATTTCCATAAGAATAAAATGTTCAGACAAAGACTGTGATATGTGTGAATAATAAAATAATCACTTAACTAGTAATAATAATATTCCAAAATTATGTTAAATTGCATAATTTTTAGACAAAAACCTTCAAATCTTCATGAGGACCTCAAAACCCAATATCTCCAAGTGTCTTTTATTCACTGTAGAGATTCAGAATGTGTCTCTTTATCGTGCTGTATAATACGTAGAAGCATCCTTACTGGGACACTGCTCCTAAAATCTGAATGATAACCGACTACAGGCTACAGATAGCACAGGAAAGCACTTTAACTATGAACACTGAACACACCACCTTAACCCTAGAACGTTCCAGTGTGAATATTATTGGAGTATTATAGGTCTACTATAGAAGATGCAGAGCCCAAGTATAATATAACAATAAAATCACAGCTGATTATGACAGACACAGTTTAAAATGCTTAAAGAAATAATGAATAAACAGGAAAAAGTCGCAAGAGATTGCTGATACCGGCCGATACACACACCAACATGTGAATCAGAGAAGTACTGGCACTTATTGTTTTCCACTTCAAGCACCGTCTTATAACAATGTAATGTGTCAACATGGGGATACGTATATAGACCGTTTGGGATGCGGATGTTACGTTGTGAACAAGAAATCTGTGTTGATATCGGCAGGAAGAGAGCTAGTTAAAGGTAGGTGCCACTGATTTACATTATGATGCGTTCAAGCTCTATTCAGTAAAAGTGAGTATTGGTAAATTCTAACGTTATCATGATGTGTTCAAATGTAATCTTTGTAAAATGTCGTTTTTGGTGAGAGACTTGAATAAATCCAGTTGTTTGAAGGAGATGTTTTCACAGCAATATAAATAAGATAATAGAGAAATATGACCTATTTAACTTCCTAACAAAAACCAGTATGCTAACGGTAATAACGATGTGAAATAAATGGGATTTATTGTTTGACTTTAGTTTTTTACCATGGTATCAAATTGGTATTGAGAATCGTGGAATTTCACTGGTATTGGTATGGACTGCTAAATTTCTGGTATTGTGACGTCCCTAGCGTAGGCCTATAGGAACTGACAAAATGCTTAAAATGTATTATTGCAGCGCCAAAAGGAACAGTGAAAAATTTGTGGCGCACCTAAATAATGTGCCGGTGCACCTCAATGAAAAGGGGCACCAGTGCAACCACTGTAAAAAGTTAGTCTGGAGCCCTGAGTATCAGGGGAATTAATGTACCACCATAAAGTGGGGGTTATAAACAGAACAGACTATTTCAGTTTACAACGCTGATTCACACATCAATCATAATGCTATTTCAATATGGAATAAAAGCATAAACTATTTGTTTGTTCATAGCATGAGGCTTTATGCAATCTCCTTGATTTGTATGCATATGCGTGTTGTTTTCTATTCAGAGTCCCACTGTGGCAGAAACAAACAAGTTATTACTCCTGCTGCTTTCCTTCTCCGTACCACATCTTTAAACAAATGGCAGATGGAAAATTAGATTTTATGTAGCAATCTTTTATTTACACACACACTCGCTCAGCTCCACATATACAGAGTCGGTAGAAATCTCGCTTCCTATTTGAATGGTAAATGTTCCCGGAGACTCTGAGTTGTCGGGTTGTTGTGGATGGCCTCGGTGCCGTACGTCTGAAAGCACAGAGGCAGCATGGTGGCCCGCGGTGATTAGAGTGTCAGCTCTGTGACTGGGAGGTTAAAAGTTCAGCCCTCCATGACCCCCCCCCCCAGTCAGCAGACATATCTCTGGCCATCTAACATACAGTAGCAGTGGCAGTTTCTTAATGGCCGGAGGAGCTTTTTCCTGGTTGAGAAAATCTTTGCAGTAGAAGAGGACGTTGCTCACTGCTTAGTGGCCAACATGTAAAAGATAGTGGCTGATTCCAAGTACAAAAGTATGTACGGCAAAACATATTAAGGAAATCATAATTAGGAAACAAGTCAGTGGCAATAATTAGTTATTAAAGGTACTGTTTGTAACTTCTTACACGTAGAAATCGGGTTGGTTTCTCATGCGCGCTCGCATGTGGCTACGCTGGTCCAGCACAAACTACACGGAAGCACCAAAACCACAAAGTTATATCTAGTGAAGACCGTCCTGCAAAACAGTCGACAGTCAGTCTGCTCCTCTGCCTGCCTGCATTCACTCACACACCGCGCTCGTTCTCACTCGCTCTAACTCTCACGTGCATGTGCGCACACTACACACTGCAGAAAACGGGAGTCTGAAGCAGGAAACACAGTATCAGCAGTGATTCATGGAGAGACCTTCGTCTGGTCAGCTAACATTACTGCCAAGCAGCTGAAATATAGAGTGATATTGTGCTTTTAGCTGACGTGTGTCGCCTCACTGTTTTGAGCGATGCTCCTTCATGTCTATGTAGAGCGAGCGCGAGCGCGAGTGCGAGCAACAGGACGCTGACTTTCGTTGAATTAACGGCCACAGGTGTCGCTGTTAACAAGACATTCCTGATTCTTACAAAGAGTCCCTTTAAGTATACAAAATCTCTATCTATAAATATATAAATATAGTTCAATAAAAGGTTAAAATGCGTAATATTCTCGACAGTTCGAAAAAATATATTGACGTGCAAATTAATTGCATGAAGGCCTTGTGATTGTTGATTAATTAATGACGAGCTAACAAGTAGTTCCTGACTAACCCTGATTCAAGGACTATGTATAGAATGTAATAACCAGCAAAGAACAGAACCAGTGTCTGATGATTAGTTTCTTAAAGAATGATACTGTATAAGGATGTGAATATTAATGTCAATGTGCTCTGAGAATTCTTCTGTTTCTAGTTGTGTCCTTGATGAGCGGACGTTGGATTCACAGTTAAATCCAAGTACAATAGCTATGGGTCATTCAGGTTTCTGTGGTTCCCAACTCGGGGTACCAGGACCTCAAAAAGGTGTCATAAGATGATAAACAGGATACCCCCCCAAAAGAAAAGATATTCGCACATAAAGATATTGTATATTTTTCAACCTTTCTCTAATCTTCGCTGTTTTTCCGTGACAAAAGCTGTTCGCTGAACCCCTCCCCCAGACAGCGATTGTCCAATCACAGGTTAGCAACCGTAACTACTGTAAGCATGACCGGCCAGACAGAATTTGTCATGTTTTGTGCATTGAGCTGTTAGGGAGTAAAGGCCTTTACACACCAGGGACGCTTTTTTTGCGTGCAATTACTTCGCACGTCCATTAACCGATGATGTTGTGCAGAAAAGACATACTAAAAACAAACTTCGGCCTTGGAAGGAGGTAATCATGAAGTAATGAGGTGTCCGTAGTGACCAATCAGTATGATGAACTACTTTATTTGAAAAGACACAACTAATATATATGTGGGCTAAGGATGTATGTAAAAAGGAAGAATGATGAATAAATGTAAACACTGGTTATGTTCTCCACAGACGACACTATCTTTATCGTAGTCCCTGATTCAGAGTTACTGGACTATAAATAATAGCGGTTTGTTATTTAATTATGAGGGATTTTTGGGGCCTTATTTTAAAGTGTCGCCAAGTAAATAACACTCACTGAATCCCTGCCAACTCCGGGGGTACAGTTCTGCTGCTGATGCTGCACTTTCACCTTCCTGTTGAGTTTAACAGGCACAAAGCCAATTTCTTGTACAAAATCTGTATAAAATATTGCATTTCCTTTAGAACAATTTATGAAACCATTGAGTCCCAAACTGCTGTACAGTACCGCCAAAAAGATGGACTCATTATTGAAAACAAGCTCTGTGAGCCACTCTTAGAACAGACCTAGTTTTAGTATTTTGAGTTATGTGTTTTAATTAAGAATTACCAGTGTAGGCTCGACATACATATAAAATTCATGTTTAACTGTCACATGCTGTTAGTGCCTCTATGAAAAACTCAAGCCAGTTAAATTGAGAGCGAAGGAACATCTTCAGTCAGAATGAATAAAGCAATCGTGCAACTATTTCCACCATGCTGATATTACAATACACACAGGGCTATGAATATCTTTATTTTATACAGCACTTAATCATCGTGTGTGTTAATCTGAGTTGAGAGATGCATTTAAAAAAAAGTAGTTATACCTTTATTGTCTTTATAAAAATAAAGATACTACTTCTAGGTTGCATATTTAGTAAAAAAAAAAAAAGTACTTAAAGCAGCGGTGGGTAGAAATGGAGCAAATATGATTTAAAATAGTTATTTTATTAAACGTTCACTAGATCCTGACAGTAGTGCATGAGACAGGTGAATAAAATCATGTTCCTCTGTGTCCTCCGATGCTCTTAACGGCATCTGCAAGATTTCACAGAACGGAGGAAAACAAGCAGTCAGAGCTGATCTAGAGCCTTGCCGTCTCTGAGCAGCTGTCAATCACTTGCAAAGTCATCAAACTAGGCAACGCTGATGAAATATGAATCAATATTCTGTTATTGTAATGCCTATTTCTTGCGTCAAATGTTTTCAGAAACATCTTGTAGTGTACTGTTTAGCTGTAAAATGAGAAAGTTTGTGATCCGGCAGCCATGTTGAGATCAGTTGAGGAAATACCAAGCACCACCCACCAGCCGGAACAAACTTTCTCATTTTACAGCTAAACAGTACACTACAAGATGATTCTGAAAACATTTGAGGTGAGAAATAGGCATTAAAATAACAGAATATTGATTCATATTTCATCAGCGCTGCCTAGTTTGACCGTTTGGATGGAGTTTGCAAGTGATTGACAGCTGCCTCTGTTGAATGAACAGCCAATAGGAATGCTCTCTCTCTCTCTGAAATGACCTGTGATTGACCAAAGTCTTCCATCATGGGCCAGATTTTCTAAAGCCTGAAAACAGAGCCATGATGAGGAGCAGAAGTCTAGTTTTCTCTCAGAACACTTGAATTACAATATGCTGAAAGGTTATTATGGAATTGTTGCCCAATGATACCAAAAACATTCTGCCTACTGCAGGTTTAATATCCAACCCGGTCTCACAGGAAGGCATATAAATACCATGACATTACACGGACATTCCGCGTGTCATGAGTACGAATTTTAGCGCTTTCACGTCATTTTGTACGCTGCTTTTCTCCTGTCATTTGTTTAAGAACTAAGAAAACCACTTAGTTAGGGTAAGGGAAAACGTCAGGGTTGGGCTTAAAATAAATAAGTAAAACATGTATAGAAACAACATAACACAACTACAGAAAACACGTCACAAACGTCAATAAAAAACGTGACAATCGTCATGTGACAAACGTCACTGACTTACAACTTGTAAAACAAAACACTGGTCAACATCAGGCTCGAACACGGGTCTCCTGGTTACAAGTCGGGTGTTTGTTGGGCCCATCAACCTCCCCACCCACCATGGTCTTTCTCACATTTTATACTATGCCACTAACTCTTTCTGTAGCATTTGTATTGCAGTCAGTACGAGATACCAGGCGTTCAAAAGACACACGGAAATCAAGAAAGGCATACTTATTCATGCTAAACGCCTCGTGCATTATCGTGGAATTTATACGCTTTTTCCTGTGAACGGGCTGCAACGTGAGAGTCTACAGCCATGCTGGCAGCTCTGTGATGTTTAGCAGGTATCATGTTTTCTTTGAAATAAAAGGTACGTTCTTCTCCTCCTCATGTTTCTACAAAACACAAGTGAAGGTTTGACTGTGTTTGAAAGGCCTCAGGGTGAGCAGGCTTATTGACATGTCTTCATAAATGCTTTATAGGTGTTTTGGTTGAGGTCCAGAGAGCAATACCACCTGTCTTTGTTAGAACATCATGTAGTTCTTGATAGAACCTGACAGCTTTCCGCCCTGTTGTGTTGTTTTATTTAAAAACTCTTTTGGTATCAATACTTCACAAATGTTTGCCTTTCCCCCCTGGTGATTACATTTAAAGTTCAGCTGTGCCAAACTTCTGTTCAGCTTTCACTGAACACTAATTACCCTTTAACTAAATGTAGATATACATACAGCAGCTATTTCCAAATCACCTTGTCTTATTGTAACCCTCTCTTGACTATAATATGCTTTGAGGCCCTCTACATTATAACCGCATATCTTCAGAAGAACTGTCCGAATTGTCAATATTTGAATGTCTTCATGTGTCACATTGTTAGATGAGATACCAAATAAATCCACCAGACGTAAACCTTTTAATCACTGTGTCCATTTAGTGTTGGGGCAGTCTGGCTGCCGTGGTAAAGCATTTCCATACATTTCTTCAGTTCCTGCAGTATAAAGTGTTATTATATTGTAGAGCAGGAGTCTCCAACGAGTAGCTCGCTACCCGTTTCTGACTGGCTCACTAAAGGTTCAAAGAATATGTACATGAATTTGACAGCACAAATTCACTTTGTAAACCTGTTTAAATTTCTATCCAATCTTTCTGACTGGTAGCATTTACGAACAGAGACGGTAAAGTAGCTGAAGAAGGCCAACGCAAACACAAAACGCCCTTCACCTACTGCAGGAATGTAACAGAGGCGATGACTGCGGTGGCTGAAATGTTATTAAAATACCATAAAAGTAAGACAGATATTTTGTCTGCTATTGGCGATGTACAACTCGGTGTTATGAGCAGCTCTTGGCCACTTTCATTTTGTTAAATTAGCCCTCAGAGGAAAAAAGGTTTGAGACCCCTGTTATAGAGTATTACACATATATTCTGTTATGAAAGATGACCAAGATGAGTTAATTCGTCTGATATAACAGGCTAGATGATGCACTATTTAGTAGTAGTCAGAGTCTGCAGCCATGCTAGCAGCTCTGTGAAGCTGTACTTAGTAGTAGTAGTAGTGGTACTTTGAGCTAAATAGTAAGGTTAGTATACTAACAAAAAATTTAATAAATAATGCCTGACAATGACATATATTTGACTTCAGGACATTTCTGACTACATTCATACTGTATCAATTTAGATATTTTCCAAAGTAAAACTCCCTAGGAGTGTAAGATTGCCTCTTCCCCATGGTCTAGTGTTAGAAGAGTTGACAAAAAATCACAATAAATCGTAATATTGAATCAGCACCTAGGTATGGTGATAGTATCGGATCAGGAGATAATTGTATCGTCCAAGCCCGTCTGTGGATGTGACATAATGTTAAGATGACTACAGGATTTAATGTGAAGCTTGTCCGAAATTCTTCTACAATCTCCACTTACAGAAGAACTTTAAAACTGTGTAGTCCTTCGCCTCCGCTCCACACACTCCTGCAGAAGCACCTTGTGTGCTTATTGCAGTGTTTTTCTTTGCATCTGTCAATCATCATTAAGAGAGTTCTGCGGCTCCGTTGAAGCTTGTTATGATCTCTCAGCCCAAGCTATTTATATGGCATCTGAAGAAAAGTGATTTGCTAATTAGGAGATTAAATTGGACAAAAAATAAAAACATCCAGTGAGTCTGCTTTGTTGACTTTCAGTTGACTTTCTTCTGTGGTAGACAGTGGTGCAGTCTCAGGCTTCTTCCATATCCATGTACGATAAATTAAGTGACACGTTAATTAAGTGAACTGGATGACTTGGTTCTTCTGAAAACTATGTCGCAAGAAAAGCCTCAAGACGAGGGCTTTAGCTGTAAATTTGGAAAAAAGGGCACAGAACAGACAGTAAGTTTACATCAGGGAAAAGAATATCTGAGCACACAAGCAATCAGAACTACCTTGGTTGTAACAGTAGGCTACAGCATTAAAAAGAAAATCCTGGCAAGGCTCGGTCAAAACTTAGTGTATGGTTGGACTGTATATGGTCAGTCTGAGTTTGTGGCTAAATTGTTACACAAATAGTCAGTGTTCATGTCTATAATGTACTGCAGTAGAATATCACAACATTGTAAAGCAATGTATGAAAAAATAAGAGAGGACCACTCGTACCGGCAGGTGGAACCGCTGACACGCCCCCCTGAAAAAATAAACAAAGGACTGTTCCCGCCTTTTCAATTTGAAGAGCGAGGAATCTGCAACACTCGGCTGTCCAATCGTGTAACCTTCATCACACAGTAACAGGCTTTTGCGTTTGTAGGGCTGGCCCTCTGCGGTCCAGCCACAAACCTGATTCTTAGATTTAAAGGTGCAGTATGTAGGATCTAGTGGAATCTAGCGGTGAGGTTGCAGATTGCAACCAACAGAAGCTTCGCCCATGTGCCAAGCTTGTTGGAGAAGTGGCCGATGAAAACGAGAACCCCCTGAAACGTGGCCCTCTCTAGAGCCAGTTGTTGTAAGAGTAGAGTGCTTAAAGTGTGTGTGTATATGGGAAGTGAGTGGTGAAGCAAGAGAGAGAGAGAGAGAGAGTGGCGGCAGCAACGGGAGCGAGTAACGTTATCGACTTCGGCCCAAGCAGGAAAAGTTAACAGAGTTTGGTTTGTCCGTTCTGGGCTACTGTAGGAACATGGCGGTGCAACATGGCGGACTCCGTGAAGAGGACCCTATGTCGATATAAACGGCTCATTCTAAGCTAACGAAAACAAAAAGCCTAAAAAGTGTCGTATAAAAGTAATACATTATTTTGATTCTATTGTCATATTCAACTAAAATGGCCTGTGTTGAACAGTAAAATATCATAAACGTTTTCAGTCCAAAATCGTGGTAGCTGCTGTTGTCAAGAAAACACGGGGATTTTCGTCTCTTTGCTTCTATACTCTTTCGATCTATTCGTACAGTAGGAGTAGGAATTACACAACATTTCTTAAATCGTACAGTGTATGCCAAGTTTTAATTTAAGAATACATTTATAGTGACAAACTTTCCCTAATATGCAACGTTTCTTATTCTTGAATGATTCTATCACTAACAAAAACATTAAATTATCACTAAATTCTTTCTATTAACTCAGTTGTTATGTTCATTGATAGATGTATAATTGCCTCGCCTTCAGTTTGGTAGTTCCCATGGTAGCTTCTTTATTCTCATGTCTTTCTTTAGAGACAATACTATTGTGCATCATTCAAAGCTTATTTCGACTTCTGAAAAGTGTTTGCATTTGCTGGATGGATTATTTTCCTTATGTATTATGTATCTCCTTAAAGGAGGGATTTTCTTCACAATGTAATTGTTATCCATTGTATATGTGCATATACTGTATCTTCGATGTGTTTTTGTGGCATTCTCACTGGGTAAATTCTCTTTGTTGTATTTATATCTGCATCCTCTTCTTTGCAGTTGCAATGAAGGATTATGGTTTTACCCAAAGGTTCAGTTTAGAAGTATATAGAAACTACAGGCTCACAGACTGGAGCTATTGTTACTGTAGGTGGCAGCCATGCAAGGATAAAGTTTAATTGGTCAACAGTACTCGAGCAGTAACCTCTATGTATGACCCTTTCTGCTGCTAGAGACACGAGCATAAAATTAGACCCGAGTGTCCTCGCTGTGACATTAAGGGAAATGTTCTGTAACTACTCCATGTGTTTCACTTTTCTTGGAGGATGAGAAGACATGGAAGGACAAGCTCAAACCTCACCAGCTGGCTGTCAACCCATAAATACACCTTTTGACGTCTCCCCCTGTCAAGACCTGCCCACAGGAGCGCCTGGAACTGTCACAGTGGAGCTGCAGTCCTGAATGTATTTTACCATCCCAAATTTTACTGTAGCTCTGTGACATGAGGGTGGGGGGTTGGAGGGGGGTGGGAGAGGGGTGGGAGGGGGGGGATGAAACTTTAATGATCCCTGTGGGTAAAGATACTTAACTTACCAGCAGGAAATGATCAAATGCTCTGCAGTGTTAACTTCTGCAAACTTTTGTCAAGATTCACAGCTTCTCGCACGGCTGACGAAAAAACTACTCCTTTAAATAAATTTAAAGGAACACTGTGTAGCGTTTAAGGAGATCTATTGGCAGAAATAGAATATAATATTAATAAGTGTTGTTCTTTAGTGAATAATCACCCGAAAATACGGATCGTTGTGTTTTCGTTAGCTTAGAATGAGCCGTTTATATTAGGGCTGTCAAAGTTAACGCCATAATAACGCATTTACGCAAATTAGTTTCAACGCCACTAGTTTCTTTAACGCATTAATGCAATCGATCTTTCGGAAGTTGTAGCGGGCGTAGTTTTAAAGCTAGTGTGAAGATACTGGTATCATATGAAACTAGAAAACATTGGTACCAGCTGTGTCATACTAGCTTGTCGCCAAGGAGGTTAAATAATGCTCCAAAATTACGCTAAATTTTGGTGACGAAATATTGTAATGGCCATTTTCAAAGGGGTCCCTTGACCTCTGACTTCCAGATATGTGAATGTAAATGGGTTCTATGGGTACCCACGAGTCTCCCCTTTACAGACATGCCCACTTTATGATAATCACATGCAGTTTGGGGCAAGTCATAGTCAAGTCAGCACACTGACACACTGACAGCTGTTGTTGCCTGTTGGGCCACATTGTTTTGTGTTGTTGATTGATTTACAATAATAAATATATACATACATTTGAATAAAGCAGCATATTTTCCCACTCCCATGTTGATAAGAGTATAAAATACTTGACAAATCTCCCTTTAAGGTACATTTAGAATGGATAAAAAAATGGTCGATCAATTTGCGACTAATCACGATAAAATATTTTAATCGATTGACAGCCCCAGTTTATATCTATGTATGGAGTGGGTCCTCTCCACGGAGCTGGCCGCCATTTTTCTACAGTAGCCCTGAACGGACAAACCGGCTCTATATAGGGCCTTTAATGTTTTTCACGTCGGCCACCGTAGTTCTCCTACAAGCTTGGCACACGAGAAGTTAAAGTTGGTTGCAATCTGCAACCTCACTAAATCCTACACACTGCACCTTTAATGTTACCTTGCATGGCGGCTGGATTCTCGCAATGTCACAAGATCACGCGAGAATCGCAGGATCAAATATCACAAGAAAATCCATCTTGTCAGGCTTCAAGTAATGCGTTTGTGTCCGGCAAGCCAGAACACGGACCAATCAGCGTCCTGCTACTGGCCTCTACTGGCGTGGCTTAGGTGTGTGAGACGACATAGAGACGCGACTGTTCATTCTAAACAACCAAACTCGGTCCAAACCGAGTACATGTCTGGACCGTGTGTAGTCAGTCTGTGAATTTGTGGCTAAATTGTTATACAAATAGTCAGTGGTCATGTCTATAATGTTAAATCCAGCGGTACATGTCCACCAGGTCCAGCGAGAACACTATGGGACGCGCTCCTCCACTCAACTGTCCGTTCAAGCGGTGTCGTACCCGATCGTAGAATGCACCTGATTGGTCCCTTGGTTTCAAACAGAAAGCAACATGGCGGCCTGCTCGTAAACTTTCTGTTATTCCATCTAAATGATCAACCAAAATCTACTTCTGAAAACATTTTAAGGGAGGAACAGGCGATGCCGCTGCTGAATCTGGTTTCATTTTAGAACTAGATCGTCTAGTTTCACAGCTCTGTCCACGTTTCGTGAGCCGGACGCGTCGCGCTGGAGGATTGATCCCGCTTTTTCATTTTGAAAGAGCAACGGCCAATGAGGAAACTCCAACACTCGGCTGACCAATCGTGTAACTTCATCACTCAATGACAGACTTTTGCGTTTGTAGGGCTGGCCCTCTGCGGTGCAGCCAAAAATGGCAGCTCCTAAAGAGGTCAACATCTGTAGATGCTGCCATTGTATCAGTTATTAGGGCATTTCTCGATGGAAAAGAGGGTTTCGCTCTTCTCCCGACTGGTTTCGGCAAGAGTTTGATTGACAAATGGCTCGTCCATTTACCTGTCAAGTGCATTTTGAAAGTGTCTACCCCTTTTCCAGACAGTTTCCAGTATGATGGCTTCTCAGATGGTTCTGTATGACAAACCATCTGGTGGGTCAGGTTACCTTTAATGGGCAGAGCCAAAGAATCAGTTTATTCAAATTTGGCAAATTTGAATAATAGAACATATAAAAAAAAGACCTTGTTTCATGCAAGGCCATGTAATCCTTCTTCTTCTTCTTCTTCTTCTTCTTCTTCTTCTTCTTCTTCTTCTTCTTCTTCTTCTTCTTCTTTTCAGTTAAGACACATTATCTGTGGATGCTAAGAAAAACACACCTAACCTCTGGCACAGGACAACACCCCCCCCCCCCCCCCACACACACACACACACACACACACACACACACACACACACACACACATACAATGATGTACACACCCACATGTTGTACATAAATGTAAATAGATTAGTTTACAAACTGCAGCCTGTTGTAAACTGTATCGTACAATCCATTCACTGTGAGGAAATGAGAGTCATCAATATTATGTACTGGGTTTTCCATTTGTGTGTGTGTGTGTGTGTGTGTGTGTGTGTGTGCGTGTGTGCACATCTTGTCTCATATTGATTCAGACTGCAGGCTACAAACCAGTCAGCTAACATGCTTCTGAATAAAATAAATCTGGCCTTGGAGGCAAAGGCTCCTGACACAGAGCTGTCATATCCCCTTATCCTCTGTCTCACACACACGCATACGCAGTGACGTTCATCTATGCACCGCTGCGATTGCAGCAGAACCACTGAATGATTAATCACACCTGAGTTGAGGCGCCTGTGTGTGTGTGTGTGTGTATAGGA
The DNA here is from genome assembly GCF_043250625.1 of Sebastes fasciatus. Lineage (NCBI taxonomy): Eukaryota > Metazoa > Chordata > Actinopteri > Perciformes > Sebastidae > Sebastes > Sebastes fasciatus. The sequence continues at coordinate 3,247,177 of NC_133804.1, forward strand.
CACAGAAAGAGAGCAAGACCAGATGAGGGAGAAAGATGTGTGTTCTGTCTCAACCCGTCACATGACCTGCCGCCCTTCTGACAGAAAGACGACACACACACACGCACGCACACACACGCACACCATCGTCTGTTAAACTAACCCGTTGGTGAGAAGCTCGGGCCAGGTTGTGCTACAGGCACCGTTGCTTCTCTTTCTGAAGGCAGTGATGTGCAACAGTTTTGGACAGGACGTTGCTAATGGGCAACAGTTGTACATGTTGTTGCCTTGCTGACATGAGACCATCCTGAAAACTCTCTGAGCAGAGATCCTCTCTGGCACTGATACGTGGTTAAAAGACATCAGTTTGCTAATAAACATTAATGTCAGTCAACGTTATTCAAAATGAAACGTTATTCCTCATTTTTCTTGCGTTCTCCTACGAATGTCCAGCAACACGTGTCAATATCCGCACGTTAAATGCATGCGGTCTTTTCAAAATAAATTTGTGTCTTCACAGGAAAAAACTTGGTTAGGTTTAGGAAAAGACTGTGGTTTGGGTTTAAAATTAAGTACGGAAGTTATGTGGCTAATAAGTCAATGTTGACGTCCAGTGTTGCCAGATATCGCGAGAGAAACAGGGGTACTCATTTATAAAACAGTGTGTAGGATCCATACAAAAAATTTACGTGCGCACAAAAGCCGAAAATGGCGTGCGGCAAAAGAAGAAATCTGACTTATAAAACTGTGCGTATGCACACCTGCAGGCAATGTTCCCTTTATAAATCACAGTCCACCTGGAAATGTTCGCACGTGGATCCGCCTCATATTCCGTCCTCTACACGCCCACATTCAACCATAAATGATCGATGCAAAGCACCTCATGAATGTTTCTGCCTATAAATGAGCCTGTTGATCAGTGAATCTTTACTGTGAATCACGACGACTACCGAGAGGAGTACAGAGAAATGTTTTTTTCTGACACACAGATCGAGGTGTTTGTAGGTGAGGGGGTCTCTGAACACTCGTTCCCTCCTCATCCTTTCATTCACGTAGACCTCAGTGCCGGTATATCCACCATGCAGCATGTTACGAATGCCACCGCAGTGTTTATATGTTTACAGCAAACAGATTGATCCATTCACAACTTGTCAAAATGATCGTGACAATCAGTAATATCCCCCACCTGGATATCATATGAAAAAGGAAGTTTGATAGGTGACCACAATATAATTATTTAAGTTTTTATGGTGAACTTGGTCTGCATTAAGATTAGGACTGATAATGATAATGAGGAAAGATGGAGAGTAACGATTGTGTGAGAGCTGTCACTGGCTTTATTTACTCACTTTGCTAATTTACGGGTGGAGGTGACTGGAGGAAACAGAGTGTGTGTGGCGGTGGCGCACTGGAGACAGTCTGGTAGTTGCATCTGATAGCTGTTTTCATTTTGTCTATGTATACTGTATCTGTCCCTATCTAATAAACCATAAATAAATGAATAAGTCATATCTTGTTCACTGCAGCGATTTATCACACAACAACTTTATGAAAACTAATATAGTACTTGGTGATATATGTACACTATTAGAAGATGTGGCGATCTGTTCTGCCATTCTTTAATGCTATTTGATGTAATCTTGGATTTCTACAACCGATGATGATGATTTCAACAGCTGCTCCACAGCTGACTGAGTGTCTGTAGTCCGGCCCTCTCCTCTGAGCTCCGGGGTAACGTGATGGTGAGACAGCGCTGATGAGATATTAAGCGGAATTTGATCTGAGATTTGAGTTGGCTGATATATTTTACATTTGTAAGGTGCTGAAGGAGTAGTTATGGCTCACTAGCATAAATAACCCTGTTGGTTTAAATATTTGTGATAAAGTAGATCTATAAGTAATGTGTAATATGAAGTGAGGTTAAATGTGTGAGAGGCATCATTATATATATAATGATGCCTCTCTCACATTTATTTTCTACAGTCTGGTTTCAATTCACCACCTCACCGTCTGCGTCACCAGTTTCCCACCTCCATAATATGCGTACACATGGGTCAAAGTATCCGTACAGGTGCGCACATTCTCCCGTCAGATTTGTTTTTATAGATCACAACTTTTGCGTGGGAAGTGGCGAACGCACATTTCAGGCCCTGTTTTGTGCGTACGCAACGGTTATAAATGAGACCCCAGGTCTATAGAAACAAGCACAAAAGAAGCAATCTTACCTACCTACCACAATATGAGAGACAGAGAAAGCCACTTGATCACTTCATATATATGTATGAATTTTTTTTGGATTGCATGCATTTCATGTCATTTTTGCATTGCATCCATTTTTAGCTTGTAGCTTTACATTTTTCTCATTAACTAAACTTAAAAAAGCTGAACATTATATTCCATATTTGCATCCAGTTTTAGTTTCTAACTTCTTACAAAAATGGCAAACTGCCTTCGAATCGTCCCCCACTTGAGGGTGAATCCGATCTTTAAGTCCACTCTCTTTTTCCCAGTCTTTGTTGTACTTTTTGCCATATTTCGCACCCTTAGTACCTGACATTGTTAGCTAAACTCCATCAACCCAGCGAAGATGTTGATGAAGAAGTCAGTGACTTCTGGTTTCATGCGGGGTATGAACACCTTTCTCCTGGGCCAAAGTCTGGTGTTTTTGGACCCACCCATCCACCCCGACCTCGTCTGTACGCAGCGTTTGTCACTCTTTATACTTCCTGGTTCACGATTACGTGGATTAAATATGCATTGATTTTGTGCTGAATTACAGTGCATTACTTCTCGTAGGTATAGCTACGAACGGTGTGTGAGAACACACATCAGTACTACTCTTACCACAAATCAATTACGCCTAGGGCACCCAAATGGCTAGCAGCGGCAGTGGTGGAAACAGCTTGAGCTGACGTGCTTTATGACATGGTGTGTTATCCTGCTGGAAGTAGCCATTAGAAGGTGGATAGACTGTGGCCATAAAGGGAGGTACATGGTCAGCAACAATACTCTGGTAGGCTGTTGCATTTATGCTCAAGTGGTATTAAGGGTCTAATGCACGCCAAGGAAATATTAATTACACCACCATCACCAGCCTGAACTATTTGCTAACAGCTTGAAACAGTCTGGCTATTCTCCTCTGACCTCTCTTATTATCAAAGCATTATTGCCCGCTGAACTGCAAACTCTCTGGATGCTTTTCACACCATTCTGTGTAAACTCTAGAGACATATTTGAGTCTATTTGCATTAACATGCAGGTGTACCATCAGCAGCCACATTCCTATTCAAATCAACGTAGCAGGATGGTCAGAGTGCAAGGTTGGGGCCAGAACATTTTTTCACCTCACATAGCCTTTATTAAGTGTATAATGAATGTTAATAATACACGTATACACGAGGCGTATACATACTGTCACTTATGAGCACAGGCATGCACGCACACACAGGCTATTACCTCCACAAAAACAAAGGTTATCCAATAGACCTATAACGTTGGGCCACCTTCACCTCATGTTTCATGACAGAAATAAACTATGACTGTTTAGTGTTTTATTTTGCATTGCAGTGTTAAGTCCTTCCATGACCAAACCATATGACTTAATTTTACTTCTAGTACAAGTATTTCAGTTTACTACTGAAGTACCTGGCGTTCCTTCACCAGATTTCACAATGGCAGCAGCGTCACAAACTTTCTAATTTTACAGCTAAACCGTGCACTACAAGATGATTCTGAAAACATTTGAGGAGAGAAATAGGCATTAACGTAACAGAATATTGATTCATATTTGATCAGCGCTGCCTAGATTGACCATTTGGTCGGAGTTGGCGAGTGATTGACAGCCGGCTCTCATAGACGGCAGATGGACAGCAGACCTCAGATCAGCTCTTACTGCTTGTTTTCCTCCAGCCTGTGAAATGTTGCAGATGCCGTTAGGAGCACCGGAGGACACAGAGGAACATGATTTTTTTTTCAGGATACCTGTTTCATGAACTACTGTCACGATATAGTGACCGTTTAATAAAAATAACTTTTTTTAATCATATTTGCTCCAATCTCATCTACTTCAGCTTTAAGGTACGATTAAAGTACATTTTGAACAGATAAATAATTTGTGATTAATCACGATTAAATATTTTAATAGATTGACAGCCCTACCTTTTTTGTTTTGCTTCAATTTACAACGTTAACCATGTTTAAAACTGTTTAAAACTGTTTAAAACTGTGACCGTAATCTGGGAGAAAATATGTTTCCCTCGAAACGTAATTGAGAATGCAGTTTACTTGTATGGGAACATAATTTTGTAGGAGACAGAGTTGTTGTGTCTTACACAAGTTCATCATTTAAAGTCATACAAAAAATGACTGTAAAGGTTTCTGAAAAAGTTGATTTAATTTTTTTAGAGGTAAAATTATCACCCCAGTGGTAGAAATTATTACATGAAAGGACTGAAATCTGTTCTCTTATAAATGGATGTTGTTTTAACCAAAATTAAAAATAATCTAGAATCAGCATGATCTGCAAATGTACACCACATGACATTTCACCAACAACTGAAAAAGACATTATCAGTGAAATTCATTTTATAAATACCCTGCCGTCAGATGGAAATTTTGTTTTTTCACTAAAAAATGACCTTATTTTATGAAAGACGGGTAAAAAGTAAATATTGGAGTGTTTGTGTGGCACTCTACAGGTAAGGCTACACGGATCATTTTATCCCATTTATTAAAGTCATGTGTCCACTCTCTCATTTTGTGCTTTTTGTCATGTTCCTGGAATTTTTATCACTTGACCAGATGGCTTCTGATTTTTCACCTCTAATCTCTAATTCATTCCTATTCTAGTATACCTGCAGAAATGAACACTGGTGTATTGTGAAGGTAACGCATCCTTTTAAAGTTTTAAATTGGCTTTTACATGGGTCAACAATAGGCCCCAGTGTGTTTGCATCTGCTGTGTGATTCACTATTAATGTGGTCTAAAACGCTCCAATCATTCATTTATATGATTTATATGGACCTGAAATGCATTACTAATATTCCAGGATGAGCCGGCTCACAGACGCTTACACACAGCAGCAGACAGAAGAAGAAGAGGAGAGTTCCAGATGCTGCACACACTGCTGTGGGCCACACACACACACACACACACACACACACACACATACAGTACACGTTAACGCAGAAGTGCTCCTAGCACTCCTAGTGGTGTTAATGCGAATCAAATTAATAAATTATTTTCTCTCCTTATCCACTCTGTGAGCTTAAGGAAATCCATTCTGTGTAATGGCTGTGGCCGTGAGGAGAGCACCAAACGATTACTCTGTGTCTAATAGCTCAGGGTGACCATAGTGGCTGAGAGTCACTGACACTGTTATCATATTCCTAATGAATAAGCTATAGCCTATACTCTAGAGCTTCAGTTGGAGCTAGATGCTTTTCAATATACAGGATACAATGTGCAGTAAGAAGAGTGAAATATCTCAACAGCTATCGGATGGATTGCCAATTAAAAAGATATTGATTTAAGGCTGGCCCACACTAAAAGATTTTTCAAATATTAACAAATGTTGAAAATGTGAGAGACGCCACACACAACGACATGTAATGTTACATTTAACAGTTTGTTCCTATAGTGTGTGCTGAGCAACGATTTGGCCAAAACAGCACACCACACACTAACAGATTCATTCATGAATAACAAATAACGAGTCCCGACAAGAAAAAATTTAAATCTCGCAAAATATCTCACGAGCAAATGTGACTTTAGTGTAAACAAACATGGCGGACGACGGGCAAGAAGAATTAGCGATGCTGGATAGATGTTGAAAGGATGAATGGATGAAGTCATGGAGACAAGTTAATTAAACACTTGTGTTGTTTCCACAAATCAACAAGTTGGTCCTCCATTTCTGAGCTCCATGTTACTACTACTTTATGCTTTGCGTTTTGCATTAGCTCATTCATAAGCCGCGGCCGCCATGACGGCGGTGGTTGTCCTTCCGCTTCAGTCAGCTTGGTTCTCAATTGGCTGTCGTTCTTTCCCACATGACTGCATCATCGGCTGTGCTCGGGGTTCCCCACACACAACAGGATATCCCATCGTAAATATTGAACATGTAAAATATTTACGATTTGAAATCAGTGCGGCCAGGATGGCCATATAGACCGTATAATATAGACCATAAATATGTAAATATGAACATAGTCTCCCTGACGTCAACCGTCATCTCCCTCACTGGCAAAACAAGGCTTGTCATCATTGAAGGCCATCTCAATGCAGGGAGATATCAGGATGAGATTCTGCAGCCAGTGGCGATCCCATATCTCCACAATCTGGGACCTAACTTCATCCTCCAAGAAACAACGCTCACCCCCACAGAGCCAGGGTTATCACAGACTACCTCCACAATGTGGTAGTAGAGAGAATGGAACGGCCTGCCAAGACTCCACACATCAACCAAATTCAACACTTGTAGGATCAGGTTAGGCATGCTGTACGTGTTAGAGTGACCAACACAACCACGCTGGCTGACCTGCAACGAATCCTGGTTGAGGAATGGAACGCCATCCCACAGCAACGTGTGACCAGGTTGGTGACCAGCATGAGGAGGAGGTGCCAGGCTGTTGTGGCTGCGTATGGATCTTCCACCGCTACTGAGGCTCCTGATGGTGTATTAAATGAATAAAGTGTAAAATTGCCAATATGTCTTGTTTGTTCCTTGTTACTGATAGAGAGTTCAATCATCCAATCCACCAAACAACTCAAAACAAGAGTCAATACCAACAGGAGAATACACTGTTTACCATTGATGGAGCATTTTTGGCAAATTTTTCTTGGGCGCTACCCACATAATCAGCTGTGCTGCTCATCCCACAAATGCATGATCCTTACAAGTTGGACATCATTGCGAAGATAAATAAACAGGCTTTCCAACGATGTAAAATACAATGCCAATTAGCATTGTAACAACAGAGAAATAATCGACCAAACACAAGTTTCCAAACTTTGTTTTTCCAGTTTATATGAAACACTTTACTGTCTACCGTTTTCTAGACTAGAGAACGGTATATTTGATCCTAAATACAATCTATTTACTATAAGTTCACAACGTCTGTATGACGATGAAGTAGAATAAATTAAATGTCCGTCTTAGTTTGAGCAGTTTAGAAGTAAATGTTTGTACCGGTAGTCACACAGAACTGACATTGGAGCGTGTTCCATGACGACACAAAGCGGCGTTGCACGTCGTCAGTCAGGGCGGCTGGTTAAGTCGGCATCGATGATGACTCGCTGTTGGAGGGTTTTATAACACACTTCCACTCACCAGTGATTGGTTTGGGATGGCACTTAATACGGCGGACCCTCCACGCGAACGCACAAACGGAGTGGAAGTAGGTAAGGAGAGGGTGTAGGGGCTGGTTAATCCAAAAATGGGCAAAGAGGTGGGTTGTCGGTGGAGCTGAGGCGGACCCGGATGACGCAGCAGAGCAGATAGCTAGCAGACAGCTAGCGACCTGGTTCGACTCCCACCTGTCACTCAAAGTGGCCACGCCCTCAACTATGCCTATCTTTAAGCCTTGATATCATTTAAACAGGTGAGTTGTATAAAAATTCACCGCCCCTACAGTTGTCATAGAGCGCAAAACCGTTTTTGGCCATAAGTCAAGAAGTCCTGTACTAATTAATAAAATTTTACACAAACTGATGACTGGTTGGCAGAAGCTTATATCCTGGTAATTATAGTTTCCTATTGTAGCTGTATCCGAGAAAGGGTTAAATCAGCAGCAACTGGACTTGGTTTAGATTCTTGGAGACGTTTCACTTCTCATCCAAGAAGCTTCTTCAGTTCTGGCAGACTGGTAGGGGGAACCCAGGTATTTAACCTCTGTGGGGTCGTTAGCAGGATAATAGAAACCACTCAGTACATTGGTGCTCCTAGGTGTGGCGACTATAGTTATGGGTTGTTAGAGTTTACTATAGTTGCTGATTTAACCCTTACTCAAATACCATGACCTGGATGACTGAGAACCTTCACAAACCTATTGTAGCTGTAGATTTTATGAAGTAGATTCATAAAGCCCTTGGTTAAGCACAATTTTTTTGCTCAAGTTGAAACATTTCAACTCACGTAGACGCTCCTTTCTCCACATCTGTGCCGTACCGGACTAATTTGGGTCTATTCGCTCCAATTTCCCTCTTCCTATAGACTTTGTATGCAATTGTGCCGTGTCTAAAGTTGACTTTGCTTTCTGTCTAAACACCTTTAATCTCAGACTAGTGCTCAATCCCCCCTGGTAGACTGAAAATTCAAGCATTTTCTTAAATTACACACCTTATGCCAAAATAAAATATATAACGTACAGCTGTTCCAGAGAAAAATAAACAGAAGACCAAAGCGCAGCATTAACAGGAGGTGCAACAATGACTCCCTCTGTACCAATACAGAAATGTGAGCTCCATGTAGGACATGGTACTTATTATCACCACTAATGGTGATTAGCACAGTACATGCATTTCCATGATGTGTCATAATGTCTGCATTCATTATTCCACTGTTAACATAGTGTGCCCAAACACCCTCGATTGCCAGTAGCTGCGAATTACAAGTCAGCTGCTGATTACAAATGTAAAAATAAAACACACACGCAGAGAGGCTGAATTCATTGAACAGGTTTCAGAGGACAGACCGTCTGGTTATGAGGCATTCCCTCGTTTCAGTTATTCCAATAAAAAATCTATTTGAAGGTTATTATAGTATGTATTTCTCAAGATTAACACCCCTTAAGCCCCACACAAAGGGACTTGTTACTGCATTTGTAATTCAGATTTATGAAAAGCAAGTGTGTGACACTTGAAAAGGTAAGTCAGAAGCTACAATATTATATCCTGTTATGGCAGCTTCCCTGGGAAATAAGCACGTCAAGACCCTGAGTCAAGGCGCTTCTCAGCTGTTGTACAATTGTTTTACAACAGTAGCGTGATAAATGGTAATAACAGCACTGTTACATAATTCCTTTAAACAGACAGAGTCAAAAGATGTGTGAAGTAGGTTATGTAACATCACAGCTAATCGAGCCATACTCCAGTTTACCGTCGTCACCCCTCTGAACCCAAACACCAAACTCTCTAGGTCCCTACGGTAGATGGCATCTGGGACTTTGCCTTTCCTGTCTCGCCAATCTTACTTATCTTTAAATCTTTTTGTAAATACATGTTAACAGTGCTCGAAGTGGACCGGTACTCACCGGTATGCGGTACCGGCACTTCTTCATTTTACTCCTTGGTTTACTGTAACTTTTTCTTGCGTACCAGAACTTCTCACGAGCTGCCGGTACTCTCCTCTGCCCTCTTCGATATCAGGTTCTCTGGGAGGTTCATAACGGCGCAACACCAGCGTATTTGCACAGCGCCTCATAACACCTCTTCCTAATTGGACGCGTTGCGAACGAACGAACGAACGAACGAGTGAACAAGCAGACATCAGATTGTTTCAGTTTTTCCCAGTGAAGATGTCCTAACCTGCTTCATGCTTCAGCGAACAGGCCGAGCGACATGTTGCTTGTTTGAGAAACCGCTCGCCCCTGGCTCTATTTATGCAAAGTTTGCACCTCCAACCTATTTTCACTGACAGTAACTGACAGTTAATCAACATCACTGTCATCACTCGTAGTATATCTGGACAATTTTTTGCACTCCATTCGGTAGAGTTTGTTCGGTCGCTGTATGTTAGGAAGAGGTGGAAGCCGCATGAACCAAAAAACTACGTGGGGAGCATCTGGACGAGCTGACCCACGGCATGGGGGTGGGGTGGGGGTGAAAACGAGGGTGCTGTAATTTATCAATACAATGTTCATTCCATTTTTGTAAAATAACTCGTTAACTTTTTGTTGTAACTTTTTTATTTGTAAAAAATATATAATTAATGAAACATTATTTAAAACATTTCTGAATCTGCTCTTCTGATTTATAGAATATGATTTTACAGGATAAACATTTCAAGAAGAATTAAATGTTCAGACGAAGGATGTGATAAATAATAAAAATAATCATTTAACTCACATTTTCTTGGAGGAGGAGCCCCAAACCCGGTATGTTTTTGACGTGCCCAGTCTGGCCCGGGGTGTAAGAATGGGAACGGATGGAAATAGGCGAGTGTTAATACTGCAAGGCTGATGAGGAAAAGTAGGAACAGGTGAGCAGGTGGGCAAGGAATGTCAGGTGATGGGAATGGCGGGAAAGGGGTTACTGCAGGGCAGGAGGGGGAGGCTGGATCTGAAGTGACAGGAGTTATATGTGACAATGTGAGAAACACAGCAAACAAGAGAATGAATGAACCAGGTGTTGGCTGAAGTTGTGACACACGTAGATGGAGAACCTCGATACAGCCAATCACATCTCCGATAAAGCAGTAACGTCAGTGCTCTGTCATATTCAGAACGGACAGTGATACCGGACCAGACAGCAGCCTGCTATACAACGACCATGTGATCAAAGTCACTGATAAAAAACTTGTTTTACCACATGACCATAAATCCTTGACATTTCACTACCATGCTTTGCCTTTGCAACGGGGTCGTGAGACATTTCGGGTAACATTTTCAGCTCTCGTTTGCAGTGAAATAATAAAACTAGAGATTAGAGCTTCCTCCGGAATAACAGCGTCCCGCTAAGCCTTTCTATTTCAAATGATTCACTCAGTGACTCACCCCCAAAGCTCAACGGGCCTAGAGATGGAGCTGCACCAAAGGGCCTATGGTATGACTCACACTCAGCCCCACATGCTTTACTCTTTGCGCCATTCCCATCACCAATATGCTATTCTGGAAATAAAAACATTAATTACAGAGATTTACAAAAGCCAGTAGCACATTGTAAAGACTGGAAAAGAGCAAGCAAAGGGATTTTATGTGATTCCAAAAAAAAAAAAATACACATAATAAGAAAGGAAACCCCTTCCTCTTCTCTGTGTTTGACATCATTCCTGTCCTTCTCCCCAACTCTCTGTTCCCAGCCTCTACAGCATGGGTGGACTTCATAGATGTCCAGATGTCCCATCCTGACCCATGTTCTTCATTGTCTAAGGAGAGAATTCTTCATGTGTTTGTGTACAGTATGTGTGCATGACGAAGACAGGGAAGAGAGCGATTGCATAAATATTAATGCTGTAGGGTTCAAATGGTCACTGGAGAGGAGTAAACCCAGTAAAGTACTCTACTTTGATATATTCTGCACATTAGAAGGAGAAAAGGAACCGAGTTAAAGGGGAACTCCACCAATTTTACACATGAAGGTCACAAAATTCACAAAAGGATTGTGCTGCTTTTTCGGCCATTAAACCTGCACAAATTAGACAAAAAAAAACAAACGTGCAATTCTCAAAGCACCCACAAAGAGTGAAATATACATAAATTAACTAGGGCTGTCAAAGTTAACGCAAAATTTGTTTTAACGCCACTAATTTATTTAACACATTAATGCAACTTGCCATTTTTACGTTGTAGCGGGCAAATTTTCAAAACTATAAGTACTGATACTAGAGAAGATACTGGCATCACATGACACTAGAAAGCCTAAGGAATCCATTGGTACTAGCTTGTTGCGAAGGAGGCTAAATAACACTCTGAACTTGCGCAAAATTTTGGCGAGGAAAAACTGGCATGGCCATTTCAAAGGGGTCCCTTGACCTCTGACCTCAAGATATGTGAATGTAAATGGGTTCTATGGGTACCCACGAGTCTCCCCTTTACAGACATGCCCACTTTATGATAATCACATGCAGAGTTTGGATATTTCTGCATCTGCTGCTTAAATATTGACCATCCTTTTAAAAATCTCTCTTGTGTGTCTCCTTACTCTATGAAAGTACCACACTGCATCAGTGGAGTACACCCTTGAGTTTGAAATAAAACTAATATGATGAATCAGAGATGATAGAGACATAATGAAAATTATTCTGAAAACAGGGCGTTCCTTTTGGCAGACAAGATTTGGCACCGTATAGTATTCCTTCTCGTGCCAAAATACCACCTCTAGTCACTATATCAATGGCTTTGGATATTCATGAAGTCACAGGGCTGCCTTGGGTAACAGCCAACGACTGTTCCATCTCGGCTGTCGATAATGGTTTGTTGACTTCAAGCCTGCTTTATGTCAGCGGCTTCCCTAGGCCTCGGGAGTGCATAGGCTGATGCATAGTTCTCTAGTTTGTATCCACTGTCAACTCACAAACAACCACAAGACATCATCTCGTCTGATGCAATAAACGGCTGCCATCGAACAAATCTGCAATGGCACTTCCCAGGCTACACCGAGAGGAAAAGAAAAGCAAGGGAAGGAAAACAGCACGACACACACTGAGTGATGCACAGCTATGCAAGAGATGCCGCAAGCTCCCTTCAGCCTAAAGCAGTCATGAGGGTGAAAAGGAGCTGAAGGCTCAGTGTAGTCCCTGCAAAAAGCCTGAAGAGGTAGAAGATGGATCGCTAAACCTTAAAGACATATGTGTTGTCGGCATTTATTGTAGCTACACTGTGGGTAAAATATTTGGTAAAGACTGCTAGATAATTGCCTTAATATGTCCCTTTTTTCTCTTTTCAATTCAAACACAAGAGAAAGAGCTGTCAATCAGATAAAAACGTGGAAATAAATTTAACAATGTTACAGCATTACAAAGACAAACATTTATTTGGTGCACCTCTACTCGACTGTAGATTCATTTTGCCTCATGACTCAGCCCTTAATGTTGAACGCTCTATTGAACACCAGGTGCAAAGTGCTGCATTGCGGCAAAAACATTTGGCCGACTAAATTGCACCTGATTTTACTTTTGTTCTTCTAACATCCAGACAAGACGGATTACATTGTCGGTAGATTCTGCTGGTTAAATGAGAAATGGACTTGCGTTTATATAGCGCCTTTCTAGTCTTCCAACCACTCAAAGCGCTTCACACTACATGTCAGCTTTCACACGTTCACACACACATTCTTAAACTGATGGCAACCTGCCCAGCAGGACCTAATCTAAATACTCATTCACAAATCGATGGCTCAGCCTTCGGGAGCAATTTGGGGTTCAGTATCTTGCCCAAGGACACTTAGACATGTGGACTGGAGCAGCCGGGGTTTGAATTGCCGACCTTCCAATTGGTGGACGATCCACTCTACGTCTGAGCCACAGCTGCCCGATTTTGGTTTGGTTAAACCAGGGGTCAGCAACCTGCGGCTCTTTAGCTCCTCTCCAGTGGCTCCCTGTGGATTTTTAAAAATGGAAATTAATAACTGTTTCATTTTTATTTATCATTGTTGTTGGTCTATGGTACGACGGTACGACGGACTATTAGGGCCACATTGAGGAAAAAAAATAAATCTGAGATTTTTAGAATAAAGTCATATTATTATAAAGTAATCATTTTACGTATTATTTTATTTTTTCTCATAAAGTTATGACTTTATTCTCGTAATATTCCGACTTTTTTTTCTCATTAAGTTATGACTTTATTCTCGTAATATTCCGACTTTTTTCTTGTAAAGGTATGACTTTATTCTCGTAATATTGCGGCTTTTTTCTCGTAATATTATGACTTTATTCTGGAAATCTCCGATTTTTTTCCCCTCAATGTGGCCCTAATACTTCGTAGTACATTGTCTCTTTGGCCCTCACTGCATTAGACTTATATACTATATACTTAGACTATAAACTGTGTTACCTTCATCACAATGATCAAATGTTTTGCGGCTCCAGACAGATTTTTTTTTTTTTTTTTTGCCTAAAATGGCTCTTTTGATAGTAAAGGTTGCTGACCCCTGGGTTAAACAAATAAAATACTGTTTGCTGGGGGTTTGACTGGAATGGCCAATATGCAGCTGAATTCTCTATTGAATATAGGTAATTATGGATGGAAGCTGTGAAATGAATGAGTGAATCATATCCTCATAACAAAAAATATTTCCATATTGTGTAAGAGACTGTTGAAAGAAGCCACTGTGCAGATCCATATGGTTATATTGGCTATGCAAAATGATGACAAAAAATAATTCAATCAATAAGAATGCCGTTTTTCCTTTTTGGTGCGTCATTTCATGCCATGTAGTCTGTACAGGCTGCAATGTAAACACATCCGCATGAATATGCCACGCTCAGAGCTAGTGAGGTAGAATGAAAAGTGAGAAAAACTGTTGTGGATGGGTCAAACAAACGCAGGACTAACAACCAGAGGATTGCTGTTCAAGATCGGTGTGCGTGCCCGAAAGTCTTGATGTTATTTTGAAGTTACATAAGAGATGTTTGTGACATATTTTCTGTACTTATGTTACGTTGTTTACCTACGTATTTTACTTTGATTACATACTTATTTTACACCCAACCATGATGTTTTTCCTAAACGTAACTAATTGGTTTTGTTGCTGCGGCCATAACTGTAGTTTTGTTGCCTAAACATAACCGTGACCGTTTCACGGTAACAACATGGCATTAAATGACATGTGAAAAGTCATTTCACAACGCTCATCCTGTGACATATAAATGACATGGGAAAAGCCTAAAATCATAGCCGATTGAATGGGCATTATCAGCGGTTATCAGGCCCATAGATATGGGTTAGACGGGGTCTGCTACATCCACTAGGAGGTTCAGAAGGCCGTTATCATCTATTCACATGGTTGATCACCGATACGAATACAAGAAGTCTCTAGTGGTTGTAGTAATTATGACGGGAGCAAAGGAGGAAGTCAGGTAACGTAGTAACGTAGAGGAGGTCATGTTCGTGTCCCATATGAAACCATTTCAACGTTGACTTATGTTACCGTGCTTTTGTTGCGTAACTTGCATACTTAACTGACGAACGTACTTATTTTAACCCAAACCACAATCTTTTCTTAAACCTAACCAAGTAGTTTTGTTGCTTCAACCTAAAGTTGTTTTGTTTCAATTCACAATGTTAAGTTTCACTTTCACAATGAGGTAAGTGCAGTTTGACCGGTGTGAACCATTAGAATGGTAGTGATAACCACTGATAACGGCCATTCAATCGGCTGATAACATTCAAAATGAGTGGTTAAAAAACAACACACTCTGGTAGTATTTATTAAGAGTTTAACCATCAAAACCTCAGCTAAATTGCTTCATCGGGAGTTTGTGTGTGATATGAACAAATTTGATTAACTCTCATCAAACATTTATTATTAGGGCTGTCAAAGTTAACGCAATAATAATGCAAATTCGTTTAAGCCACTAATTTCTTTAACGCATTAACGCAATCGATCTTTCAAAGGTTGTAGCGGACAGTTTAAAACTAGAGTGATGGTGTCATATGAAACCAGCAAACTCAAAGAATCCATTGGTACCAGCCAGCATGTCATACTAGCTTGTCACAGAGGAGTCTAAATATCTCTCCAAACTTACACTAGCACTCGCATGGCCGTTTTCAAAGAGGTCCCTTGAAATGAAAATAGGTTCTATGGGTACCCACGAGTCTCCCCTTTACAGACATGCCCACTTTATGATAATCACATGCAGTTTGGGGCAAGTCATAGTCAAGTCAGCACACTGACACTCTGACAGCTGTTGTTGCCTGTTGGGCTGCAGTTTGCCATGTTATCAATTGAGCATATCTTATGCTAAATGCAGTACCTGTGAGGGTTTCTGGACAATATTTGTCATTGTTTTGTGTTTTTAATTGATTTCCAATAATAAATATATACATACATTTGCATAAAGCAGCATATTTGCCAACTCCCATGTTGATAAGAGTATTAAATACTTGACAAATCTCCCTTTAAGGTACATTTTGAACAGATAAAAATGTGTTATTAATTTTCGATTAATATTTAAATCATGATTAATAGCATGATTGTCCATGATCAATTGATTGACAGCCCTATTTATTATTAATCACCACTTTTAATTCAGTGGGTATAAAAATCATTTTCTTTATTCTAACACTATCTAAACACCCCTCTTATTCTGAAAGTCAAAGGTCCATATTGGAAGTCGTATCATTCTCTTGAATGCAACTTGACTGGGTGCTCCTTCAAATATGTTTTGTCTGTGAATCAATTTGCGCACTAAGTTTATAATTATTTCTCAACCATATGTCCCCCAGGAGTCTCAGTAGATTATTGATGTGACTATATTGTGTGTCGATTTAGGAATGTTCTTTGAAATTCTTCAGCTGAGACAGAGATTTCTGTGTTAGAGAGACAGACAAAGAGAAAAAAGGAAACAAGGAATTCTGTTTATTCTATTAGCCTGCAGCGCTGTATGTATGAGAGAGGGAGAGAGGCGGTGTGTGTTCAGGTTAGTGGGCTGACCTCATTTCACTGAGGTTGGACGTGTCAAACGATTGGTCGACCCTTGCCTCCCCCCTAAGGCAGGTTCACAGACGACACACTCACACGGCGAGGTCTGAGGCTTCGCAGTAGTATACGGCGGTAACAGTTAGTCTGCACGCAGCTTACAGTAGCACTCGCTTTCTGTTCGCCTGCCGACTCGTCCCCCTCTGCTCTGCCGCCGCTGGTCCGTCCCCTGCAGGAGATAAAAAGAACTGTTAAGGCGTCTTTCATCTTGTCCAAAGCCTCTTCAGCACTAAAGCTTGTGCGCCGCTTCCCTGCAGTCTCAGACGACAGCTGACCTGTTTGCAGTTCCAGGCTAAACTGCGGGGGATCCAGCGGCAGCAGGAAAAGCCCTGAGATGGGCTGCGAGAGCCCAGCAGTGCCCGTCAACCTCAGGCCCATCTGTGAGCCTAAATGAACGAACTCCCTGTAATGTGAAAAAGAAACAGGCTTCAGGGCAACGCATTGCATTTACATTCCCTAGACCTAGACAGTGGGAAAACAAAGTAAGAGTCCAGAACAAAAAAAAAAAAAATTAGACTAGGGCTGTCAAAGTTAACACAATAATAATGCGCAAATTTGTCTTAACGCCGCTAATTTATATAACACATTAAAGCAATCCATTGGTACCAACCATGTCATACTAGCTTTTCACAAAAGAGGTTAAATAACGCTCCAAACGTGTGCTAAATTTTCACGAGAAAAAACTGTCATGGCCATTTTCAAAGGTGTACCTTGACCTCTGACCTCCAGATATGTGAATGTGAATGGGTTCTATGGGTACCCACGAGTCTCCTCTTTACAGAAATGCCCACTTTATGATAATCACATGCAGTTTGGGGCAAAAACATGCAGTTTTTTGAATGCACATCTTTAAATGTACATCAATACTAAAATGGTGTATTTGAATATTTCTGCATACTCGGGTCCCTTAACAGTCTTGGAATTATATAAATTAGGTATCACTGTAAAGCTGAGAGTCTTGTGGATCCAATGAGCCCAACTGTATTCATGTTTGATGATGTTAGTCCCCATAGTAATCATTTCATTTAGGTAAGACCATTTTTTGAAACTTGACCTCACTGTATGAAATGACCTGTGGTGACCTCTAGGATAATCACATCCTCATGAAACTTTACAACCACAAACTAGAGACCTAGAGCATTCAGAGGATGGATGGATCAAACTAGAGACCTATAGCATTCAGAGGATGGATGGATCAAACTAGAGACCTATAGCATTCAGAGGATGGATGGATCAAACTAGAGACCTAGAGCATTCAGAGGATGGATGGATCAAACTAGAGACCTATAGCATTCAGAGGACGGATGGATCAGACTAGAGACCTAGAGCATTCAGAGGATGTGTGGCTTTCCTAGGTACATTGACAATAAGGGGGTGTCTGAGCAGTTACCAGAACAGAAGTGCTTGCTATTCAATTGCCGAAATGCAATTCTTGCAGAAATCTCCAAATGTCAAAAGTTTTTGAGACCAAATCACAGCATGGCTTTTTCCTATGGTCTTGGTGTCTTGGTGTCTCAAGGTCTTGGTGTCTTAATGTGGTATTTTGGAGAGATTATTTATAAATGTTATCAATTCTCGAGTGGTTAAAAAAGGTTAAATTTAGCATCAAAACAGTGTAACAAATGGTATCAACCCCAAAACTATGGCAACAATTTATGAGACCTAATAGAGCATGGGCATGGACATCACAAACTTATCATGTTCTACGCTCTTATACACTTTCACAATTTATTCTAATTGATTAATTCATTTATGGATTAATTTGTATTTCTCATTAACGACGAGAACAACTTGACACGCACTGCTGAGCTGCATCTCAAATTAATCTTCAGGTTTCAGATGATGTACACCACTTCTATGTAATATCTACTGTTGACTTTTATCTTCCCCTGAACATCCACTGTCCCCCACCCCTAACCCCTCTAAAATAAGAGGATTGGTGAGGGGTTAACAGGGCATCGGTGGAAAGTCACATACAGCGCTGACAGATCATTGTTGTATCCTTACTGTTTTCCAGTTTATGTTTTTAATGCCAATATTTTGTATTCCTGTCATGGTGTTTCCATATACGCTGCAGTCTGGAAGATATTGCAAGAGCTTCAAGTTTCGACCTGAATGTATTCTTGCGATGATACTGTGAATGTTGCATCACCTTTATTTGCTCAATATGTTTTTCTAAATGCTGAATGTTTTACTATTTTGCTTTTTTCTTGAGATAAAAGAAGCACAGGACCTATTGTCCCTTCAGGCAGCAGAGCATTGCATTCACACCGGAGAAGTTTGAGCTTCCAGTAGGTGCATCTCTTCAGTGACAGGATCAGCCGAGCTCTGCTACTAAATATGTTTATAGGAGTTCTTTTAAACAGCAGGAAACTGACTCTTATACCATTCATCATGATCTAGACTAGAGGAGGTCGCCTCCCCATCCTCTGTGGCTTCACATCATTTGTTTCAAAAAGTAGGGTAATGATAACAGGTCATAGTCCTTGCATTCACTACAAGGGATGTGTTGAGAAAATTGTATTGTTATAAAGTACCTATGGTAAGAATAACCATCTTATTTTCTGATGTTTTTAGAGCAATACTCTTAATAAGGAACAGACTAAAGCTTTTGTCTCACCATGGGGGTGATGGTGACTGATGATGCAACATGGTCTCACGGGAAGGCGTAGAAATACCACAACATTACACGGATATTCCGCATGTCATTTGTACGCTGCTTTTCGCATGTCAGTTGTACGCCACATGCGATATATCGATTCTGTGAACAACGATACAATATTTGCCAATATCACAAAGTATTTTTAATAAAAAGAATAAAAATGGACCTCCTGTTGTTGAGGTCTGGTTGCTGGTCAATGCTGGTGAGCGGCTTGTCAATAAAATGAGAATAGCTGGTCCACCTTAACAGCCCACCTTAAATGAGCCTTTAAGCTGAAGTTGTTGCTAACTTTGGGGCTATCCCCCCCCCCCCTTCACTTTAACCAGCAGATAGCAGGCAAGACATGGCAACTTGGAGTTGTAGTATTCATTCACCGACAAATAGCCTAAACCAGGGTTCTCAAACTCGCGGCCCGCGGGCCAATTGCGGCCCGCAAGACGATATTTTGTGGCCCCCACCTTGATATGAAAGTTTAATGTTAGTGCAGCCCGCGAGTTTTTTTTTTTTTTGTTTGTTTTTTCAAAGTTATTTTTTTGGGGGCATTTTTTCATTTTTATTGACAGGACAGTGGATAGAGTCTTGGAAAGGGGGGAGAGAGAGAGTGGATGCGGAAAGGGCCACAGGCCGGATTCGAACCCGGGCCGCCGCGGTCAGGACCAAGCCTTGTTACATGGGCGCCCGCTCTACCAACTGAGCTAACCAGGCGCCCTCGGCCCGCGAGTTTTATGTGAATGGCACTTTGCCGCGTTGTGTGTGGAAGGTCCCTTTGTTGCGCGAGCCCGAGCTGAACGAACCTACCAATCACAGTGGGGTATATGGCTCCCGGGGGTGGGCAATCGGCCGGACTTGATGCAAGCAGAGAAACATTTCACAACAACTATGGCGGCGCCCATGTAACATCGCATAAGCTTGATTAAAGCTTGATTTATACTTCTGCGTTGAATCGACGCCGTAGCCTGACGTGCACCTCTCCAGAAATGTAACTAACGTGTAGTTACATTTCTGGAGAGGTGCACGTCAGGCTACGGCGTCGATGCAGCGGCGACGCAGACCGCAACAGCTGTGATTGGTCCAGTCGCTCAGCGATGCTGAGCGGCCAGGACCCCGGACAACCACAGAAAGTTCAACTTCTCTCTGCCTCGATCTTTTCAATGATTGTTCACACAAATCCACTCAGATATATTTTCTCTTTTCGGCGTTCCAGTAATGTCAGTAAAAGTTCTGTGGTTCAACAGTTATTAGTTCCAACTCCGCTCAGTTTCTGTTTGTAGTACAAGAAGAAGAAGAAGAAGAAGGAAACTCATAGAGACGCCGCCGCCAACTAGCGGTTTGGTGGTGTAATTGCAGAGCAACACAAACACAGCAGGCACAACTTTATTGCGGAGTGACACCAAGTGGAATGAATATATATCTTGTCACACAGCCCCAATCATGTCTTTTTCCAAGCCTGCAGTGAAGAGAAAGGCTGGTGACGAGCACAGACAATTTCAGGAAAAGTGGGAGACGCAATATTTCTTTGTTGAGCACAGGGGCACCCCGACGTGTCTTATTTGCACAGAGAAAGTTGCGGTGCACAAGGAATACAACCTGAAACGTCATTACTCAACTAGGCATGCTGAGGAATATGCAAAATACCAGGGAGATGATAGAGCCAACCGGGTTGCCAATCTTAAAACATGTCTACTGAGGCAACAAGATTTCTTCAAGAAAGCAACCAAAGAGAATAATGCAGCAGTCGAAGCTAGCTACGTGGTTAGTGAGATGATTGCTAAGGCGGGAAAGCCATTCACAGAAGGCGAGTTTGTCAAAAAGTGCATATTACAGGCTGCAAGTATAGTCTGTCCGGAAAAGAAGGGTCAGTTTAGCAACATCAGCCTTTCTGCCAACACCGTGGCAGAGCGCATTTCTGACCTGTCAAGTAACATTTATGATCAACTGCGTGAGAAAGCCAAATGTTTCCATGCATACTCAGTCGCTCTTGATGAGAGCACAGACATCACTGACACTGCCCAGCTCGCAATGTATGTCCGTGGTGTTGATGACAATTTTGAAGTGATGGAGGAGTTGCTCACAGTAATTCCAATGCATGGCCAGACCACCGCTCAGGAGATATTTCGCCAGCTGTGTGATGCCATTGTGGATGCCGGTTTGCCATGGAAGAGGTTTGTTGGAATAACAACCGACGGAGCGCCATCAATGACAGGGAGGAAAAATGGACTGGTGGCACTTGTTCAAAGAAAACTGGAAGAGGAGGGTGTGGAGGAGGCCATTGCTCTGCACTGCATTATCCATCAGCAGGCCCTTTGCAACAAATGCCTGAAGTTTGACAATGTGATGTCTGTCGTTGTGAAATGCATCAACCAAATCAGATCCAGGGGCTTAAAGCACCGGCAGTTCCGTGCTTTTTTACAGGAAATGGAGTCGGAATATGAGGATGTGCTCTACTTCACCGAGGTACGTTGGCTCAGCAGGGGAAACGTCTTGAAGAGATTGTTTGAGTTGAGAGCAGAAGTGAAAGCCTTCATGGAGAAGGATGGGGTGGCTGTTCCTGTGCTAAGTGATCCCAAATGGCTCATGGACTTAGCTTTTCTTGTTGACATCACGCATGAGCTGAATGTACTGAACAAGAAGTTACAAGGCCAGGGGCAGCTCGTCAGTGCTGCCTATGACAACTCGAGAGCATTCTCCACAAAACTTGTGTTATGGAAAGCCCAGCTCTCTCAGACAAACCTTTGCCATTTCCCAGCATGCAAGGCACTCGTGGATGCAGGCACACCATTCAGTGGTGAGAAGTATGTTGATGCCATTGTGAAGCTACAGGAGGAATTTGATCACAGATTTTCAGACTTCAAGACGCACAGAGACACTTTTCAAATTTTTGCGGACCCCTTCTCCTTCGATGTGCAAGATGCCCCTCCTGTGCTTCAAATGGAGCTCATTGACCTGCAGTGCAACTCTGACCTCAAAGCCAAGTTCAGAGAGGTGAGTGGAAAAGCAGACAAGCTTGGGCAATTTTTGAGAGAATTACCCCCCAGCTTCCCTGAGCTTTCCCGAATGTTCAGGCGGACCATGTGCCTTTTTGGGAGCACATATCTGTGCGAAAAGCTCTTCTCCACCATGAACTTCATTAAGTCCAAGTACAGGTCCAGACTTACTGATGATCATCTTCAAGCCATACTGAGGGTCTCAACTGCTTCCTCCCTCAAGCCAAATGTGGCTCAGCTATGTGAGAGGAAGCGCTGCCAGGTCTCTGGCAGCAAGGAGTAGGCAAGAGAAGCCATGTTCAGAAGAACCGTTCATGTTCTTCAATGTTCCATTCATGTTCAGGACAGTTCATGTTCAGAAGAACCGTTCATGTTCAGAAGAACCCATTCAAGTTAAAGAACTGTTAATAATGACGTTTGAGAAGATTGTTTTTTTTTTTAACAAAGCTTTTTTTGTGGAATACCTGATGCGGCCCAGCCTCACCCAGACTCTGCCTCCAGCGGCCCCCAGGTGGACAATATTGAATTCATTAAGCAAATTACAATATAGAGATATTTAAAAAGAACATGCATGTAAATGGAAGAAAACAATAAAGAAGTAATTAATGTTTGTTGTGTTTGTTGTGTTTGTTGTGCTCTCTCTCTCTCTCTCTCTCTCTCTGCCAACCACGGACCGCATACTTGCTAACGTTACGTCGCTAGTATCGCTCGTTAACACTGCTCGCTAACACCGCTCGCTAACACCGCTTGCTAATGCCGCTAGCACCACTCTCTAACCCCGCTAGCACCGCTTGCTGATGCCGCTAGCACGGTTTGGATGTTTAGGAATGAGGTGCGCTTGGATGGAAACGGTGAAACCAGGTGTGCCATGGGAATTCAGGCAAAAGAAACACTTAGTTAGGGTAAGGGAAAACATCAAGGTTGGGCTAATAAATAAGTATGTAAACTCAGTAAAACACGTACGGAAACAACCACGGAAAGCATCTCACAAACGTGAACAAAAGAACGGGACAATCGTCAAGTGACAAGTGTCACTAACGGGTCTCCTGGTTAAAAGTCTGGTGATTTACATTGCAGTCAGTACAGGAGACATGGCGTACAAATAACGCTGAGATCAAGAAAGGCGTACTTATTGCACGCTAAACGCCTTGCGCAGTATCACAGCATTTATAGGCCTTTTGGTGTAAACGGGCTGGATAATGATAATCCTTATTCGATCAAGAAAAAAGAACACTCCTTGATCTTACAAATGTTAAAATGTCGTTTACTTTTACTTTTAAAAAAGACATTTTTACAATTTGAGCACTACCACAAACTTAACGTGACTAAATGCAGTTTTAGCAACGGCATCAGAATATTATGAGAAGAATAACTAGTGTATAACCTTTGAAATGAAATGCAGTCTGCTAGCTGCTCTGTAAGGCTGTATTCAGCCACATCGGTGCTTTGAGCTAAATGCTAACAAGCTGCAACGACCATGCTAACATGCAGATGTTTAGCAGAAATAATGTTAGTTTAGCGTGTTATCGCGCTAACTTTTGATAATAAGCACTAAATTCTAAACGTAGCTGAGGCTGATGGGAATGATATATGTACTGCAGGTTTTGCTTTTTAGTTTTGATCATAAACCGCATGCAGTTTGGGGCAAGTCATAGTCAAGTCAGCACACTGACACACTGACAGCTGTTGTTGCCTGTTGGGCTGCAGTTTGACATGTTATGATTTGAGCATATTTTTTATGTTAAATGCAGTACCTTTGAGGGTTTCTGGGTAATATTCGTCATTGTTTTGTGTTGTTGATTGATTTCCAATAATAAATATAAAGCTTACATACATTTGCATAAAGCAGCATATTTACCCACTTCCATGTTGATAAGACTATTAAATACTTGACAAATCTCCCTTTAAGGTTAATTTTGAACAGATAAAAATGTGTGATTAATTTGCGATTAATTGCGGTTAATCTGGATTAAATATTTTAATCGATTGATAGCCGTAATTTGGGGTTTCTACTAGAACATTTTACATGCTTTAATGTTAAAAAAGGCTTTATTTTTCTCATACCGGCTGTGCTGCAGCACCTCTTTTCACCCTTTGTCTGAGCTGGTCAGCTGGTCCACTCTGTTGTGATTGGTCAACCGAACCAAAGTCTTCGGACTCTGCTCCAGCTCCGCTCTAACTAGCTTTGTTTGAAAGCGTGCCAAACTAGGCAAGTATTGTGCAAATGTGTTACTTGGTGACATCACCACGTTACTGAAGAAAAGGCGGGACTTCAAGCGAGGTATTTCTGTCAGTTCAGGAGCAGTGCTTCTGTGAGGGAGAGTAACTCCCTTTGGTGTGGACTTTGGGCTTTTGCCCACTCCCATGTTGGTAAGAGTATTGATTACTTGACATGTCTCCCTTTAAGGTACATTTTGAACAGATAAAAAATGTGCAATTAATTTGTGATTGATCACAATTAACTATGGACAATCATTCGATTAATCCCGATTAAATAATTTAATCTATTAACAGCCCTAATGTCAACACATGTTAACAATTCTGATAATATCTAAAGCCAACTGCTCTTAAACTATCTAGACATCTGACAGCTCAGTGTCTCAGTGTGCAGGCCAGTCGAGGCTGCCCGAGGTCTCAGTGGTTGGCACCGTTTGTTTACAGTAATTATCCTAACGTCCCAAAATGAATGCAACTTATTGGTGTTAAAGTGCTCCTCATAGCGCCTTTTAACTCCATTCACAGCCGACAGTGTTTCATTCTTGGCAGAGGCTTGACAGAAGCACAATAGCCGAACTGAGAGGCAAATGATTGGATGGAGCCTCTCGCCCTGACTCATTAAATCAGAGCAGCGGTGCTCTTGTCATGTCGAGCCTCGCCATCAAATAACCCTGCAGACCATTCCAGATATTGACCAGCATTTTGAGGAAAGCTCGCCTGCATTACACCCTCCTCCAGTTAGCTATTGCCTTATTTTCCGGGTCTCCCTCATCTGCTTCTGATGTTTTCCTTCAGCGGTGCAGCGGGGCATTCAATAAAACATCCCTCTCTGAGGATGCGTAGAGATTTATTGGTCCACATGGCCGACTGATGGAGGGAGCTAGAGATAGGGAGACCTCTGAATGTCAATTGACGGGAACACCACGTGCACACGCACACACACACACACACACACACACACAAATGGTTCCATTTATCTCTCTCAAACACACATGCACACTATCTCCTCCTCCTTGTTTCTCTCAAAAACACAATCATACTCTCTCACTTTATGATTATCACTAGCATGTGCCAGCCCAGTCGCACATCAGTTCCTGAAATGGTCACGAAACGTAATGTGTTGATTCGTGTACATAGACACGAATTTCAATTTTTTTTTCGTGATGGTCAGCACTAAAATTAATTTGTATGTAATCCATGTAATTGTGAACCAGGAAGTATAGAGAGCAGCGAACGCCACATAGGGAGGAGGTGGGGGTGTTTGAGTGGGTCAAAAATCACCAGACTTTCGCCAGGAGACCGGTGTTTGTGTCCCGTACTAAACCAGAAGTCACAGTTGATTTATTTGTTACGTAACTTCTGTACTTAATTTACGCCACTTCCGGAGTTATTTTAACCCAAACCGCGATCTTTTCCTAAGGCTAACTAAGTAGATTTTGTCACGTAACTTCCGTACTTAAGTTACGGCACTTCAGGAGTTATTTTAACCCAAACCATCATCTTTTCCTAAAGCTATCTACTTAGGTCTTCCACACTTAAGTTATAGCACTTCCGGTGTTATTTTTACCCCAAACCGCAATCTTTTCCTGAAGCTATCTAGGTAATTTTTGTCAAGTAACTTCCGTACTTAAGTTATGGCACTTCCGGTGTTATTTAAACCCAAACTGCAATCATTTCCTAAAGCTTTCTAAGTAGTTTTTGTCACATAACTTCCGTACTTAAGTTACGCCTCTTCTGGTGTTATTCAAACCCAAGCCGCGATCTTTCCCTAAACCTAAGTAAGTAGATTGTTGCCTAAACCTAATCAAGTCGATCTATTCCTAAACTTAACAGGGTAGTTTTATTTTGAAAAGACTGGAGCAGAAATTGATGCATGTGTTGCTGGATATTCGTGGGAAATTCATGTCTGTGTACACAAATCAAATAGATTACATTTCCTGACTATTTCACAAACTGCCGTGAGATTGTTTTGCATGTGCACACACACACTATAACACACACCCACCCACGCTCACAAACTGATTCTGTATTTCAGGCAGTGAAAGGTGCTCACGCTAACATTCGTATCTACATTCAAACACCAGCAGCAATTTACCTAAATGTCACCAGCAGCGCCATTTTGCTCGGCCACACGTACAAGTCTCAGTGCGACTGTACATGCACGCCACAAGTGAATAAAGTGTCTAATTGTGTGTGTGTGTGTGTGTGTGTGTGTGTGTGTGTGTGTGTGTGTGTGTGCCCTTTGCAGTAATCCATTCTCCAATGCAGAGTATTTTTAATTAGCTGGGAAAGCCTGGAGAGGAGGGGGTCTCTGGGTGTTCGTCAATTTACAGCATACACAGTGACATTAAACAAAAGCCTCAATATCACACAAACACATGCCCCTATTGACTGATCAGCACATGCATAAACACACAAGTAAATACATACAAACTCTTGAACACACTGCAAACACACGCACACAAACCACTAAAGCCTTGTAATAAAAGCTGCTATATGAGAGCTTTGTCTCAAGGTGAGACCAGTTTCTCACCAGTGATCCCCAACGGTCCCTGTTTAAGTGTCTGAAGGTGTGTGTGTGTGTTGCAGTAGTGTGTGTGCATCTGTGAATATCTGTATATTGAGTTACTGACATAATAAAACTCCCCTTGTTTGTCATTAGGGAGCTGGGGGCACTCATCAGCGCCGGGGTTCATCCTCCTCATTTTATTAAGGGATTTGTAACCATCGCTTTGTGGAAACTATCTGTTTTGCCAGTGCTTTCTCTGAATGCCAACAAGGAGACATAAAACTGGGGTTTCCAGAGAATAGTTTTTGGACTTCAGGGCTTCACAGTTTTTCATGACGATAAACCAAATGTCTTTTTCCATTATTAAGACATTTGTTATACTCTGTTCTCGGTAAGTGCAGATATTCAGGCAGTTTCACACTCCTCTAAACGGGAACCGAGAAACAGAGCAGTAGTAATAGGAGGGTTCCTTTGCGCGTGCATGTGAAATGCGCGTGCATGTGAGCGTACACGTGCGCGTGCACGTGTGTGTGTACGCGCGTGCGTATGTGTACGTGGGGATACAGGTGAACCCTTGGTGACCCTGGTGACCTTTTTGTAACCCTAGGGCTGATGTTAATTATTGGTAGTTGTCCAAAGGTGTCTGGTGTATGTGTTATCAGTTGCTCCACAGTAAACAAAAGAAGACCCCATCCTGTGGATCCTGATGCAGATAAAAAATACAGTTGTATCCCATATATGTGAACTCCGTTGTATCCAAGAGGTGTCTTTTTTATTACCGTATCATTAAAAGTTCAAACAAACCCCTGGTCCCTGTGACCAAAATGTTTTTGCTTTTTGGTGTTGCCACAGAAGACCCATACTGTTGATCCTGAGTCAGATAAAAAAAAAAAAGTCGGTTGTATCCAAGATGTTATCAGTTGCTCCGTAAACAAAAGAAGACCCCACCCCCCCCGCCTGTGGATACTGCTTCAGTGAACAAAACACAGTTGTATCCCTATATGTGAACGCCGTTGTATCCAAGAGTTGTCTTTTTTATTACAGTCCCCATAAAAGATCAAGCAAACCCCGGTGTGCTGTGGTCAAAATGTTTATGGCTTTTGATGATGTGGTGGTTGGTACTGTTTGCAGGCTATAGCAGCATGGATCCTGTAACCATATGTTTGTTTGTGAGAGGGTGTATGGATTAGCGTTGTTCGTAGTCGATATTAACATGTATCCAGGACAAATGGTGTGAGAAGGGAAGTATGTCATCTCCTTTATGTCATCTCCTAAAATTCTTTATGAGATGTATCTGTGAGAGGGGGTGGGGTATGGGGTGGTATTGTTTGTAATAGATATCAGCATGTATCCAGGGACAAATGGGGTGGATGTGAGCGGGATGGGGGTCATCTCTTGTATGCCATCTCCTAAAATTCTTTAGGAGATGTATCTGTGCTGTAATGATTTGTTAACATTTTAAATTGGTAGATGTGTGTTAGTACACCACTAATTTTGCTTGTAGTCATCTCCCAAAAAAAAAAAAGCGGTGCAATGTCGGTAGAGTTACAATATAGTGGGTTTTTAAAAAAAAAAAAAAAAAAAATGTATGTAGTGTGAATGGGGCAACCTCAAGGCCTGTCAACCATGCGTATTCATGAGATGTCACTAGCTCCATCTTTTACCTACACTTTGTGTATATAGTCAGCATTCAGCTGAGGTCGTGTTTACCAAACTTCACAACTTTTGAAGAGGACGCTTTTCCTAACGCCACTCTTGCATTTTGCACATTAGGTACAGTGTTCTTTTCTTTGGATGCTTCATTTTTGGCGTCTGTGAACATAGAGCTGATGTGACTTGCCAAAAAGCCCCAGTTTTGTCTCATCTGTCCAAAAGACATTCTCCAAGAAGCTTTGTGGCTTGTCAATATGCATTTTGGCATATTCCAGTCTCACTTTTTTATGATTTGGTGTCCTCCGGGGTTGTCTGCCATTAAGTCCACTTTGGCTCAAACAGGAGAAAATGGCTCATGGACTACTACTAAAACACTATGAATACTATAGAACTAACTAGCATTGTTAGAAAAATAATTATTAATGGGACAAATTTCTTGGGTATTTTAGCGTGCGATCAACTGCCTAAACACATCAGGCTGCTTGGAGATGGTCTTATAGCTTTTACCTTTAACATGGTTGTCCATAATTTTCTTTCTAATCTCCTGAGACAACTCTCTCCTTAGCTTTCTGTGGTCCATGTTCAGTGTGGTACACACCATGATACCAATGTTTAATGTGTCCCTATGGTCAAATTATTTTCAATCTTTTCTAGGGGTACCATCATTTTTGTCCAGGCCAGCTTCATTAGTTTGTTTTTTTAAATGATTCTGAACCAAAATTCAAAAACATTAGCTGATTTTCATTAGTTCATTTTCAATACATTTTTATTTATTATTACTTTTTTGTCAGTTTCAAGTTATTTCAGTGACCATTGTTTTTTTTATTCTTTCTTTAACGGAAGGGTACCAACAATTTTGACTATGTGTGTAGATACACACACACACACACACACACACACATACAGTATATACATATGTCTATATCCACACCCGCTTACATATAGATATCCACTTAGACACAGCCAATGTTTAATGTGCCCCTATGGTCAAATTATTTTCAAGCTTTTCTAGGGGTACCATCATTTTGTCCAGGCCAGCTTCATTAGTTTGTTTTTTTAAATGATTCTGAACCAAAATTCAAAAACATTAGCTGATTTTCATTAGTTCATTTTCAATAAATTTTTATTATTACTTTTTGTCAGTTTCAAGTTATTTCAGTGACCATTGTTTTTTTTTTTATTCTTTCTTTTAACGGAAGGGTACCAACAATTTTGACTATGTGTGTAGATACACACACATACAGTATATACATATGTCTATATCCACACCCGCTTACATATAGATATCCACTTAGACACATTCGCTTACACAGTTATCTATTCTATTTTACAGACAAAAAAAAAAAAAAGGACATATTTACATCCCTTTAGTTGACCTTTTTGTCGACATTACTTATTAATTAATTTTGTTTAACTCCAATCCTCAC
Organism: Sebastes fasciatus; assembly: GCF_043250625.1. Classification (NCBI taxonomy): domain Eukaryota; kingdom Metazoa; phylum Chordata; class Actinopteri; order Perciformes; family Sebastidae; genus Sebastes; species Sebastes fasciatus. Next base: position 3,276,968 of record NC_133804.1, read on the forward strand.
CCTGACTCAAAGTAGCCCACCCATGATCAAAAATGATATTCTGTTCTTTTATTTCTATTAACATCCCTCTCAAGAACCCACTGATGTTTCAAAAACATTTTGAAATGTTCAGTGTTTAACTGTTGTCTTTTTATAGCTTTAAATATAAATGCTTTCCCCATCGTAATGATGATGTTGTTCAGGTCTTTTCCTTTTTTTTTTTCAACACCCCTTAAATCACCAAACATTATAGATAAAGGACAACTATAGAAATTTGATTTGTAGACTGAGATCCACTTTTTTCAACGTTAATCCAAAATAATGCAACTTCCTTACAATACCAAAAATAAATGAATGTCTGACTCCTCTTCCTCCTCACACAAACTACATATGTCACCTTGTTGGATGCCCCATTTTAATTTTTTTTTAGCATTCTCTTAGTAGGCAAGAATTTGTAGATTAGTTTTAGTTGTAAAATTCTAATGGAGACATCAAAAGAAGTTGTGTAAATACATGCATATACTTTCCTCCATGGGATACATTTGTCTAACAAATACCCCCATTTTTGACTGGATAGCTACTGGTGTAGCAGAAATGTGTTTAAGTTGCATGTATAACTGATATATTTTCTTGTTTATTTTTGTCTTATTCATCCATGTTGTGTCCTTAATGTAGGGGTAACATGCCACTTGTTTTGTACATAATAATAGCTTCCTTTTCCAGATCTGAGGTATAGCTGCACAGAGTTGATTAAATGTAAAAAGGTCACAAACATTACCGTATACTATTTTAAATTCATCATAAGTCTTGATTTCGCCCCCACTATTCAAGAGGTCATTTATAAATAATATTCCTTTTTTCAAACATTGATTCAATAAAGATACGGTGATCATTAATCAAAATATTTCTATTATACCACAACACTTGGCTCTGGATTTCATAACTTCACACTGGTTGATGATATTGGTATTGAAACCAACTGACTATGGCCTCGTCCAAAAAGCCGGATAAGTATGGAAATGACTTTCTCTTTAATATAGTGAACTGAAAAGCAGTTAACTGGAGGTAAGGATAGAGTTCGTTGTGGAACAGAGGATGAGCAGACCTCAATCATTTTGCTGAAAACCACTGCGGATTTAAGATACATTTTGGTATAAGGGATGCTTTTAGTGCAAAGTTGAGTGCCTTAAGGTTTAACAATTTAAGTCCACAGTGTTTGTAATCATTATACAGATAAGCTCTTTTAATTTTGTCAGGCTTCCAACCCCATATGAAATTGAACACATTTTGCTCATATTTTTTAAACAGCTCCTCTCCTGGGGTAGGTAATGACATGAGGATATAGATAAACTGAGGAATCACTAAGGAATTTATCACGGTTATTTTTTTCCATATAAAGTTAAGTTAGTCATTCCCCAAACTTTTTAATTTTCTGTCTACTGTATGTAGCTTTCTATCAAAGTTTTCCTTCGTGATAAGGTCCATGTCTTTAGGGATATGTATACCAATGACATCTATTGGGCCATCTGACCATTTTAGTGGGCAGATTACTATAGATATTAAAATTTGTACCTTTCAGAGATCCAATTCGCAGCACAGTACATTTATCATAGTTAGGTTTTAGTCAGGAAATTACTGAGAAGTTATTCAACTCTTTAACTAATGCAGTAAAGGATGCAACATTTGGTTGATTTTGAAAGTTTACATTGACCGCATACATTGATATTGTTGATTCCAAACTATTTATTCTCAAACCTTCTATGTTGTTATTCATTCTTACTTTTTGTGCTAAGATTTCTATAGCTATAATAAATAGATACGCAGACAGTGGACATCCTTCTTTCAATCTTCTATATTGCTTAATTGTTTCAGAAAAAAAACATTGTTTATTATTTTACACTTTGGATTACTATACATTACTTTTTATCCAACTAATTAAAGAGTCTCCAAAGTTAAAATATTCTAAACATTTATAAATAAAATCCAAACGTACTTTATCGAAAGCTTTCTCAAAGGCAGCAAAAAAAAAAAAAATGAAAGCAGAGGTTTTTGTTGAGTCATAATATTCAATTATTTCAATTATTTGTCTAATACTGTCACTGATAGATCGACACTGTAAGAAGCCACACTGATCTGGATGAATAATATTGGGCAGTACTAGTTTTAATCTGTTTGCAAGACATTTGGCTAATATTTTAGCATCGTTACATTGTAGTGTGATTGGCCTCCAATTCTTTAGAGTAGTGGGATCTTTATACCTTCCACCTGAATCTTGTTTCAATAATAGTGAGATTAAACCTTCCTGTTGAGTTTCTGTAAGTTTGTTTTTTGCTATATGACCAGTTGAAGGTGTTCAGCAAAGGTGTTTTAACAGACTCATAGAAGGTTTGATAAAAGTTTACAGGTATGCCATCGGCTCCTGGACTTTTTACCTTTTTTCAAAGGAGTTAATAGCTGGATGTAATTCCATCCAGCGTAATAAGTCCCTCACAAGATTTTTTTCTTTCTCTGTTAACTTTACGGTATTATCGTCTTGAGAATTGGGGCTAGTATTTTGAGGCAATAAATCCTCTGGTGGGCTCTGTAAGGAGTACAATTTTGAAAAATAATTATGTTGTACCAGCAAAATTTCCCTCGGTTTTTTCAATGATTTTATTTCCTACTAAAAGCTTCAAAACATTTTTCTTTACAGTGTTTTTTATACTGCAGATTTAAAAAATATTTGGTTGATCTCTCCCGATTTTTCCAGCCATTCTATTCTATTTCTCAAATATGATACGTTGGCTTTCTCTGCACATAGTCTTTCTAACTCTCTTTCCTTGTGCTCAAGATTGTCCAGTAGAGCTTGTGACACATTTGTATTATTGTCTACCCGTTCTGTTAAATCTTCTATCTCAGCTATCAATATTTTTTCTGTCTCCAAACGATTTTTATTTTTCCTTGAGCTGTATTGAATGCAGTGTCCCCTTAAGGTGTATTTTTAAAAGCATCCCATATAATCAAAGGATCCGCTGTATCATTATTCACTACAAAGAAATCTTTTATGAATTTGTTTGTTGTATCTATAAACTCTTTATCCTTCAATAGCTTCTGATTTAATTTCCAGTATCCTGGACCCCTATGAAACGTTGTGGTACAAATGCTCAAGGTTATAAGATGATGATCTGACCTAAATCTCTCTTTAATCTCGACTTTATTCATTTTTGGAGTCAAAGAAAATGATGTTAAGAAATAATCTATTCTGCTAGCCTGATTTCCTCATCTCCATGTATATCTTGTTTGCTTTGGATTTCGCAATCGCCATATGTCAATTAAATCTAGTGAGGTCATGAGGCCAGAAATAGCATTATATGCTCTAGAATGATAATTCTTAGTTTGTATGCCTTTTCGATCCAGATCTACATCCAACACAGTGTTGTAGTCTCCTGTCATTATCAAATTTTTTATCATGTAGTTTTTCTTTTCTTGCAACATGTTGAATATATCTTGAAAGAAGAGTGGATCATCAGAATGAGGTGCATACAGATTTACTAATACAAATTCTAGGCTATCCACCAATATATCTTGTATAATATATCTACCTGCTTGATGTATTATTGTATCTTTGACCACAATATCTACTTCCTTTTTATACATTATCATTATAACTTTAGAATTTGAGCATCCGTGTGAAAAGTATATGTTATCCCCTCCACTCTGTTTTCCATTTAATCTCATACAGTTGGGTAGAGTGAGTCTCTTGTAAACAAAATATATCATAGTTTTTATCCGTAAGCCAACTAATAAAGTGTCCCCTTTTCTTCCTATCAGCTAAACCGTTACAGTTGAAGCTTGATATTACTAACTTAGACATATTTGATCTTCAGTGGATTCTATACTTTCATGATTCTTGAAAAAAAAAAAAGGATGGAAATAATAATAGTGACACCAAAACAACGGGAAGGGGCTGAAAATATATCATCAGAGGATGGAAGAAACAGGAAATATTTTCAGCCCCTTCCCGTTGTTTTGGTGTCACTATTATTATTTCCATCCTTTTTTTTTTTTCAAGAATCATGAAAGTATAGAATCCACTGAAGATCAAATATGTCTAAGTTAGTAATATCAAGCTTCAACTGTAACGGTTTAGCTGATAGGAAGAAAAGGGGACACTTTATTAGTTGGCTTACGGATAAAAACTATGATATATTTTGTTTACAAGAGACTCACTCTACCCAACTGTATGAGATTAAATGGAAAACAGAGTGGAGGGGATAACATATACTTTTCACACGGATGCTCAAATTCTAAAGTTATAATGATAATGTATAAAAAGGAAGTAGATATTGTGGTCAAAGATACAATAATACATCAAGCAGGTAGATATATTATACAAGATATATTGGTGGATAGCCTAGAATTTGTATTAGTAAATCTGTATGCACCTCATTCTGATGATCCACTCTTCTTTCAAGATATATTCAACATGTTGCAAGAAAAGAAAAACTACATGATAAAAAATTTGATAATGACAGGAGACTACAACACTGTGTTGGATGTAGATCTGGATCGAAAAGGCATACAAACTAAGAATTATCATTCTAGAGCATATAATGCTATTTCTGGCCTCATGACCTCACTAGATTTAATTGACATATGGCGATTGCGAAATCCAAAGCAAACAAGATATACATGGAGATGAGGAAATCAGGCTAGCAGAATAGATTATTTCTTAACATCATTTTCTTTGACTCCAAAAATGAATAAAGTCGAGATTAAAGAGAGATTTAGGTCAGATCATCATCTTATAACCTTGAGCATTTGTACCACAACGTTTCATAGGGGTCCAGGATACTGGAAATTAAATCAGAAGCTATTGAAGGATAAAGAGTTTATAGATACAACAAACAAATTCATAAAAGATTTCTTTGTAGTGAATAATGATACAGCGGATCCTTTGATTATATGGGATGCTTTTAAAAATACACCTTAAGGGGACACTGCATTCAATACAGCTCAAGGAAAAATAAAAATCGTTTGGAGACAGAAAAAATATTGATAGCTGAGATAGAAGATTTAACAGAACGGGTAGACAATAATACAAATGTGTCACAAGCTCTACTGGACAATCTTGAGCACAAGGAAAGAGAGTTAGAAAGACTATGTGCAGAGAAAGCCAACGTATCATATTTGAGAAATAGAATAGAATGGCTGGAAAAATCGGGAGAGATCAACCAAATATTTTTTAAATCTGCAGTATAAAAAACACTGTAAAGAAAAATGTTTTGAAGCTTTTAGTAGGAAATAAAATCATTGAAAAAACCAAGGGAAATTTTGCTGGTACAACATAATTATTTTTCAAAATTGTACTCCTTACAGAGCCCACCAGAGGATTTATTGCCTCAAAATACTAGCCCCAATTCTCAAGACGATAATACCGTAAAGTTAACAGAGAAAGAAAAAAATCTTGTGAGGGACTTATTACGCTGGATGGAATTACATCCAGCTATTAACTCCTTTGAAAAAAGGTAAAAAGTCCAGGAGCCGATGGCATACCTGTAAACTTTTATCAAACCTTCTATGAGTCTGTTAAAACACCTTTGCTGAACACCTTCAACTGGTCATATAGCAAAAAACAAACTTACAGAAACTCAACAGGAAGGTTTAATCTCACTATTATTGAAACAAGATTCAGGTGGAAGGTATAAAGATCCCACTACTCTAAAGAATTGGAGGCCAATCACACTACAATGTAACGATGCTAAAATATTAGCCAAATGTCTTGCAAACAGATTAAAACTAGTACTGCCCAATATTATTCATCCAGATCAGTGTGGCTTCTTACAGTGTCGATCTATCAGTGACAGTATTAGACAAATAATTGAAATAATTGAATATTATGACTCAACAAAAACCTCTGCTTTCATTTTTTTTTTTTTTGCTGCCTTTGAGAAAGCTTTCGATAAAGTACGTTTGGATTTTATTTATAAATGTTTAGAATATTTTAACTTTGGAGACTCTTTAATTAGTTGGATAAAAAGTAATGTATAGTAATCCAAAGTGTAAAATAATAAACAATGTTTTTTTTCTGAAACAATTAAGCAATATAGAAGATTGAAAGAAGGATGTCCACTGTCTGCGTATCTATTTATTATAGCTATAGAAATCTTAGCACAAAAAGTAAGAATGAATAACAACATAGAAGGTTTGAGAATAAATAGTTTGGAATCAACAATATCAATGTATGCGGTCAATGTAAACTTTCAAAATCAACCAAATGTTGCATCCTTTACTGCATTAGTTAAAGAGTTGAATAACTTCTCAGTAATTTCCTGACTAAAACCTAACTATGATAAATGTACTGTGCTGCGAATTGGATCTCTGAAAGGTACAAATTTTAATATCTATAGTAATCTGCCCACTAAAATGGTCAGATGGCCCAATAGATGTCATTGGTATACATATCCCTAAAGACATGGACCTTATCACGAAGGAAAACTTTGATAGAAAGCTACATACAGTAGACAGAAAATTAAAAAGTTTGGGGAATGACTAACTTAACTTTATATGGAAAAAAATAACCGTGATAAATTCCTTAGTGATTCCTCAGTTTATCTATATCCTCATGTCATTACCTACCCCAGGAGAGGAGCTGTTTAAAAAATATGAGCAAAATGTGTTCAATTTCATATGGGGTTGGAAGCCTGACAAAATTAAAAGAGCTTATCTGTATAATGATTACAAACACTGTGGACTTAAATTGTTAAACCTTAAGGCACTCAACTTTGCACTAAAAGCATCCCTTATACCAAAATGTATCTTAAATCCGCAGTGGTTTTCAGCAAAATGATTGAGGTCTGCTCATCCTCTGTTCCACAACGAACTCTATCCTTACCTCCAGTTAACTGCTTTTCAGTTCACTATATTAAAGAGAAAGTCATTTCCATACTTATCCGGCTTTTTGGACGAGGCCATAGTCAGTTGGTTTCAATACCAATATCATCAACCAGTGTGAAGTTATGAAATCCAGAGCCAAGTGTTGTGGTATAATAGAAATATTTTGATTAATGATCACCGTATCTTTATTGAATCAATGTTTGAAAAAAGGAATATTATTTATAAATGACCTCTTGAATAGTGGGGGCGAAATCAAGACTTATGATGAATTTAAAATAGTATACGGTAATGTTTGTGACCTTTTTACATTTAATCAACTCTGTGCAGCTATACCTCAGATCTGGAAAAGGAAGCTATTATTATGTACAAAACAAATGGCATGTTACCCCTACATTAAGGACACAACATGGATGAATAAGACAAAAATAAACAAGAAAATATATCAGTTATACATGCAACTTAAACACATTTCTGCTACACCAGTAGCTATCCAGTCAAAAATGGGGGTATTTGTTAGACAAATGTATCCCATGGAGGAAAGTATATGCATGTATTTACACAACTTCTTTTGATGTCTCCATTAGAATTTTACAACTAAAACTAATCTACAAATTCTTGCCTACTAAGAGAATGCTAAAAAAAAATTAAAATGGGGCATCCAACAAGGTGACATATGTAGTTTGTGTGAGGAGGAAGAGGAGTCAGACATTCATTTATTTTTGGTATTGTAAGGAAGTTGCATTATTTTGGATTAACGTTGAAAAAAGTGGATCTCAGTCTACAAATCAAATTTCTATAGTTGTCCTTTATCTATAATGTTTGGTGATTTAAGGGGTGTTGAAAAAAAAAAAGGAAAAGACCTGAACAACATCATCATTACGATGGGGAAAGCATTTATGTTTAAAGCTATAAAAAGACAACAGTTAAACACTGAACATTTCAAAATGTTTTTGAAACATCAGTGGGTTCTTGAGAGGGATGTTAATAGAAATAAAAGAACAGAATATCATTTTTGATCATGGGTGGGCTACTTTGAGTCAGGGTGAGGATTGGAGTTAAACAAAATTAATTAATAAGTAATGTCGACAAAAAGGTCAACTAAAGGGATGTAAATATGTCCTTTTTTTTTTTTTTTTCTGTAAAATAGAATAGATAACTGTGTAAGCGAATGTGTCTAAGTGGATATCTATATGTAAGCGGGTGTGGATATAGACATATGTATATACTGTATGTGTGTGTATCTACACACATAGTCAAAATTGTTGGTACCCTTCCGTTAAAAGAAAGAATAAAAAAAAAAAACAATGGTCACTGAAATAACTTGAAACTGACAAAAAGTAATAATAAAAATTTATTGAAAATGAACTAATGAAAATCAGCTAATGTTTTTGAATTTTGGTTCAGAATCATTTAAAAAAACAAACTAATGAAGCTGGCCTGGACAAAATGATGGTACCCCTAGAAAAGCTTGAAAATAATTTGACCATAGGGGCACATTAAACATTGGCTGTGTCTAAGTGGATATCTATATGTAAGCGGGTGTGGATATAGACATATGTATATACTGTATGTGTGTGTGTGTGTGTGTGTGTGTGTGTATCTACACACATAGTCAAAATTGTTGGTACCCTTCCGTTAAAGAAAGAATAAAAAAAAAACAATGGTCACTGAAATAACTTGAAACTGACAAAAAAGTAATAATAAATAAAAATGTATTGAAAATGAACTAATGAAAATCAGCTAATGTTTTTGAATTTTGGTTCAGAATCATTTAAAAAAACAAACTAATGAAGCTGGCCTGGACAAAAATGATGGTACCCCTAGAAAAGATTGAAAATAATTTGACCATAGGGACACATTAAACATTGGTATCATGGTGTGTACCACACTGAACATGGACCACAGAAAGCTAAGGAGAGAGTTGTCTCAGGAGATTAGAAAGAAAATTATAGACAACCATGTTAAAGGTAAAAGCTATAAGACCATCTCCAAGCAGCCTGATGTGTTTAGGCAGTTGATCGCACGCTAAAATACCCAAGAAATTTGTCCCATTAATAATTATTTTTCTAACAATGCTAGTTAGTTCTATAGTATTCATAGTGTTTTAGTAGTAGTCCATGAGCCATTTTCTCCTGTTTGAGCCAAAGTGGACTTAATGGCAGACAACCCCGGAGGACACCAAATCATAAAAAAGTGAGACTGGAATATGCCAAAATGCATATTGACAAGCCACAAAGCTTCTTGGAGAATGTCTTTTGGACAGATGAGACAAAACTGGGGCTTTTTGGCAAGTCACATCAGCTCTATGTTCACAGACGCCAAAAATGAAGCATCCAAAGAAAAGAACACTGTACCTAATGTGCAAAATGCAAGAGTGGCATTAGGAAAAGCGTCCTCTTCAAAAGTTGTGAAGTTTGGTAAACACGACCTCAGCTGAATGCTGACTATATACACAAAGTGTAGGTAAAAGATGGAGCTAGTGACATCTCATGAATACGCATGGTTGACAGGCCTTGAGGTTGCCCCATTCACACTACATACATTTTTTTTTTTTTTTTTTTAAAAACCCACTATATTGTAACTCTACCGACATTGCACCGCTTTTTTTTTTTTGGGAGATGACTACAAGCAAAATTAGTGGTGTACTAACACACATCTACCAATTTAAAATGTTAACAAATCATTACAGCACAGATACATCTCCTAAAGAATTTTAGGAGATGGCATACAAGAGATGACCCCCATCCCGCTCACATCCACCCCATTTGTCCCTGGATACATGCTGATATCTATTACAAACAATACCACCCCATACCCCACCCCCTCTCACAGATACATCTCATAAAGAATTTTAGGAGATGACATGAAGGAGATGACATACTTCCCTTCTCACACCATTTGTCCTGGATACATGTTAATATCGACTACGAACAACGCTAATCCATACACCCTCTCACAAACAAACATATGGTTACAGGATCCATGCTGCTATAGCCTGCAAACAGTACCAACCACCACATCATCAAAAGCCATAAACATTTTGACCACAGCACACCGGGGTTTGCTTGATCTTTTATGGGGACTGTAATAAAAAAGACAACTCTTGGATACAACGGCGTTCACATATAGGGATACAACTGTGTTTTGTTCACTGAAGCAGTATCCACAGGCGGGGGGGGTGGGGTCTTCTTTTGTTTACGGAGCAACTGATAACATCTTGGATACAACCGACTTTTTTTTTTTTATCTGACTCAGGATCAACAGTATGGGTCTTCTGTGGCAACACCAAAAAGCAAAAACATTTTGGTCACAGGGACCAGGGGTTTGTTTGAACTTTTAATGATACGGTAATAAAAAAGACACCTCTTGGATACAACGGAGTTCACATATATGGGATACAACTGTATTTTTTATCTGCATCAGGATCCACAGGATGGGGTCTTCTTTTGTTTACTGTGGAGCAACTGATAACACATACACCAGACACCTTTGGACAACTACCAATAATTAACATCAGCCCTAGGGTTACAAAAAGGTCACCAGGGTCACCAAGGGTTCACCTGTATCCCCACATACACATACGCACGCGCGTACACACACACGTGCACGCGCACGTGTACGCTCACATGCACGCGCATTTCACATGCACGCGCAAAGGAACCCTCCTATTACTACTCAGAGCAGTTTGGCAGGTGCATCAGGGGAGCAGAGATTACTGTTGTGGATAGATAAAAAAGAAAAATACTTTTGAGGATATTGTGTAAGTATAAGCTTTATATAACGTGCATAATGCGTAAGAATGTGACAGAAACTGAGATTGCATCAAATGACATACACATATATACCGAAAGACAAACAGGACAATATAGGTTGGTGAGAATATCAATGTACTGTAAGTTTGCAGAGGAGAGACAAAGCTATAGCTATCTTATATGGTAGCATATAACAGCTTTAACTGAAATATGAAGTTCCCAAGACATATTTGTATAGAGGGGTTAAGGAATGAGTCCTAATACCCGAAAATGAGTTGGCATGTTTTTGCTTCCTGTTCCCGCGTCTGGAAGTCAATGGGTTTTGTGAATGGGTTTTTATTAGGGCTGTCAAAGAAAACGTTATAATAACGCGTTAACGCAAATTAATTTTAACGTCACAATTTTCTTTAACACCTTAACGCAATCGATCTTTCAGAGGTTGTACCGGGCTATGTTTTAAAGCTAGTGTGAAGACACTGGTATCATATGAAACTAGAAAAAACCTAAAGAATCCATTGGCATACCGTGATTAATTTGCGATTAATCATGGACAATCATGCGATTAATCGGGATTAAATATTATAATCGAGTGCCAGCCCTAGTTTTTAGTTAGATGCCTGAAATAAGGTCTGTGGTTAACACAAGCTTAAGAGATTTTAATGTTTTGTTCTACGTTATAAAATTGGATTGGACATCCAAAATGCAGTCGATCTGAACGGACCCAAACAGAGAGATCATACAGACAGCAGCATGATGCACGGAGAGTAGCAGTACATGTCATTTTTCCTGCACTTTACAAGTCACACTCTTTTCACACAACACATTTTTCTCTGCATAACATAATCAGAGCTGATAACGAGTCCGTCTGGACCCATTCTATATTGGACAAATTGACACAGACCTGAAATCCACAGCAAAAGTACTCTTGCTTACTTGGAACGAAAAGGACCCGTGAAGACCTCTTTTTGAGACGGTGATGGACTTTCTTGTGCTGAGTTGAGCGCCTCAGGGACGACTTAAGGGTTCAGTGTGCTGGGAATGAGCTAGTTAGTACAACATCTCGTACTCAGAGGTGGAGTGAAAAGCTTGCCATCAAAGCTTCCTTCTTGCTGCAGTCTCTCTCCAAGAACTTAATTTTTCACTTTGCAAACGTAGCTTTAAGCCCAACCATGATGTTTTTTCTAAACCTAAAAGTGGTTTTGTTTGAATCCACAACATTAAGCACGAGGTTACAGCCTGTTCTCATTCCCAGCCATCAAATACTGAGGCTTTGTCACGGCCGTCGGCGTGTTATACTGCAGCACAAGGCACCCTTTAGCGGCTGTATGAAACGCACCGGGCGTTCCATTAACTATAACTACCCATCCGCAGCAACAGTAAACGCTCCGAAAAAGTGCGCTGGGAGAGTGATGACGTAGTTTTAAGAGCGAAAAGACAAACACTGGTCACTGTTTGTGTCCGGTCTGTTAAGTTTCCCTTTCATGTTACAATCAGCTGTTCGTTTGTGTCCCGTGTTCACAACGTTCAGGGTCATTTTCACTGTGCAAATGTAGTAGTTTTAAGCCCAACCATGTAGTTCTTTCATAAACCTAATTATAGTGGTTTTGTTGCCTAAATATAAAGTGACGTCAAGGGTAACTGTAGTGGTTTTGATGGCAAAAATATGGTGACTCCAATAGACGTGATGCCAAGATGCATGACGCCGACGCCAAGGGGGCGTGACGCCAACGCCAAGGGGGACGACAAAGCAGCCGTATTCACTAGTTGGGATGAGATCGTGTTGATCATTCTTAGAGGCATTTACTGTTAATTTAGTGCTGCTTCAGTACCAACTACCCAACCACAAATCTGTTCAATGCTTTGAATTCTGGGGACAAAAATTGCAGAAGAACAAATACATTTTATGCCCACACTTCTCCACGAGTACACATAAGAAAAAAGATTGTTATATTTCTTCCTGCAGCCAAATCTGTTTACTACTTCACATTATAAAGGTTAGTTGGCTTGTTACTTCCACACAGGTGGCATTAAGCATATGCAAGTTAACACCCTGTAATCACCTGAGCAGAAGTAATGCAGCAGCAGCCTGAAGTCAGCCAATCAGACATAATATAACACTCGTGTCAAGCATGTAGAGAACAGTTCCCTGCAGATCCACTTTTATTTACTTGAAAGTCAACTTTTAACTTTGAGTCACAAGTTGAAGTATGAACTTTGTTTTTTAGATCTTAACGGATCTCATTCTGGGTGTGTTTATGTGTGTGTGTGTGTGTGTGTGTGTGTGTGTGTGTGTGTGTGTGTGTGTGTGTGTGTGTGTTTGTGTGCTCAGTGCCCCATGCTGTGGGTTCCAGTCCTGTTATTTCACTGGCCATTAGAGGAATGGTGACCACTACAGCAACACACGCGCACACATACACACACACTTTCACACCAGGAAAGGCTTCACATACACAGGCGCACACATTAGAGCAACACCTACGCATGAGTTCACACACACAGTAGGAACTAAATGTTGTACATTTGCTTCCTGTAGCTGAAGTCCTCTCCTGCAGTACGGCAGCCTGCTGCTTCTCCACTGTCCTGTGACTGGAAGGTGACCAGTTGGTGCTGGAGGCATAAGTGAATTCAAAGACACAATGAAATGAATTCAGACTGTAGCTACTGACATCCACGATACAAGGTCACGCAGAGCTTTGGCCCTTTCAGGCAACGCAACGCACTGCTTTGTTGTTGCCTTCCAAAATGACACATACAGTTTAAGAGTTCTCTGATCTGACTCTTGTCTCCTTATATCTATAAGTAATCCTTGTTAGTATGATCCTAGGGATGTCTTCTTCTGATTTTTGCATTCTATCAAATGTTAAAAGGTCAGCTAAGTAATTTATACAACCAAAGAATAAAATATTAGGGCTATCAATCCATTAAAATATTTAATCGCGATTGAAAGCAAATTTTTTATTTGTTCAAACTGTGTCTTAAAGGGAGATTTGTCAAGTATTTAATCCTCTTATCAACATGGGAGTGGACAAATATGCTGCTTTATGCAACTATATGTCTATATTTATTATTGGAAATCAATTAACAACACTAAACAATGACAGATATAGTCCAGAAACCCTCACAGGTACTGCATTTAGCATGATACATTATGCTCAAATCATAACAAGGCAAACTGCAGCCCAACAGACAACAACAGCTGTCAGTGTGTCAGTGTGCTGACTTGACTATGACTTGCCCCCAAACTGCATGTGATTATCATAAAGGGGGGACATGGTTGGTAACGATGGATTCCTTTTGTTTTTCCTAGTTTCATATGATACCTTCACTCTATTCACTCTATAATTCCGTTAATGTGTTAAAGAAATTAGTGGCGTTAAAACAAATTTGCGTTAACTTTGACAGCCCTTAAAAATATATGATAGATGTGTTGGAGATGAAGTAAGCCTGCAGTGTTTTGTCCAAACCACTTATTGTGGCTTTTTTCTTGTACAATTCCTTCTTTTAGAGCTGATCCACTGAAAATGATCATATACTGTTGTGTTCACCATGTTATAGCAAACAATAGTTCAATTCAATTCAGGAGAGACACAATTGAAGAGGTGCACAAGGAATAATACAAATGTATGGAGACATCAAGAACTCCCAGCAAGCATGCCGATCACAGGGACGTCCCACACAAACACACATGGACGTACTGAGGAGAGATGCTGGACAGTGCTGGCGAGCTAGCCAGATGTATGGAGGACTGAGACAGCTGGAAGCTCCACTTGAAAGCCCGTCTGAGGACGACCCAATGACATCAATTCTGATAGTTGTATTATCACTCTGTCCATCCACCACTATTGGTTTTGTGTTATCAGTCCTACCCCCCAGCCGGTCTCGGCAGATGGCCGCCCGCCCTGTGCCCGGTTCTGCTCCAGGTTTCTTCCCAGTAATCGGAGAGTTTTTCCTGGCCAGAGCGCGCTTGGTGGATCATGTTGGGTCTCTAAACTATGGTGTACGGTCATAGACCTGCTCTATATATAAAGCGTCTTGAGATAACTTCTGTTGTGATTTGACGCTATACAAAAATAAATTGAATTGAATTGACAAAGTACACAAAAGGAAGTCTTTGGGAAGGCGTCTCACGGCCAAGGCGTATAAATACACAACATTACACATTCCGAGTGTCATGAGTACGCATTTTAGCGTTTTTCGTATGTCATTTGTATGCCGCGTTTTGCGTCTCATTAAGTGTTTTTTAATCGCTTCTTATACTACATCACTAACTCTCACCGTAGCATTTATAAGCGGATGCGTTTACATTGCAGTTGGTACAGGATACATGGCGTACAAATGGCACGCGGAAATCAAGAAAAGCGTACTTATTGCACGCTACACGCCTTGCACATTATCATGGCATTTGTACGCCTTTTCGTGCGAACGGGCTGCGCGATTAGACCCCATTGTGGCGTCATATTTTGAGGGGTAATGACGCCATTGCCTGTTCAGGAATATTTCCCCAGATGGAGTCTAGACACTGGTGGTGGTGAAGGGGTGAAGGATGTGATGTGGAGCGAGACTTCTGATGAGCTCACTGGAAGGAACAATTGGGGAAGATTGGTTCTGATGGAGACCAGAGTTGAATGGGGTGGAGGAGAGTTGCATCGATCAGACACTGAAATGATAGCTGACGGCAGGAGAGAAAGGAACTGTTTTAACAGGTTTTTGGCCCTAATCTAGATTTTTATTTGACATTTGCCTGGTTTGTTTGTGACTACTGTAGATAGCACAAAAGCAAAGTAGTATTATAAAATAATGAGGATAGTGATGGGAATAGTAATTTTCGCTTAATCCTGTGTTATCTTGCAGGTTGATTCATATATTTGATTGTGTGTACAGAGGCAATGCTGAGCTTGGGTTTGGTTCTTAAAGTCAAATATCAGTAAGCAAAATAACAGGAACAGGAATGTTTCTGGCCCCCGTCTCTCTCTCTCTCTGCCCTTTCCTTTTCCATGTGTCACTGTGTTTCAGTAACTATTTGAACTGGTGGTCAGGGGTCACCAACTGCTCTGAAACAGCCAGATTTCTCACTCTGGAATTTAAATTTGTCTCCTCTTCCTCCTGTACTCGCACGCTTTACTGTGTTTGTCCTTGCAGCATGTTAAACATTTGCTTTATATTCAGAGGAAAAACATTTCTTTACCAAACAGCATTGACATTGAGTGTTCTTATAGTCTGGGACAAGTTTAAAGATGATTAATATATTCACTCAGAGTGAAGAATGTCAGCTTGTCAATGTAAACAGGGAGGATCAGAACTAATTATATAAAAGCTAATAAGGGCATGGGGTTGGAAAGTCTTTGGATAATCCAGTTTTAATCAGATTTCTTTTCATTCTAGTTTTCTTCAATTGACTTAGTTAATATTGTTACGCCTTTCAAGCTTTCCATTTTCATAAGGCACATAATGCAGTTTACAATGATAATGAGGGGCACATCTACCCGTCGAAATTCTCAGAAATATTTGGAACAGGTTCTTGACTTTAGACAGAGGTTGACAAAAGTAGGCTTATCATTCCCAGCCAGCTAGCGTTGATGTCACCAGTTGATTTTGCAACCGGATCTCACAGAAATGCGTAAAATGGCCGTGACCTCTTAACAGCGTATTACGTTGTGTTATTACACGGCTTTGTTAAATACTCAATTCTGATTGGTCAATGACATTCTACGGTCTGTTATTTCTTTATAGCAGACCGTCGCTATGTATAACATATCGTTGCTATGGGCACAGTTCTGATATTGGCCTCTGGAGGACCATTTTTGTGTCAAATTATTGATTTTTTAAGTAAGTAACCGTGTAATAAGCGGGATAATGTACAGCTAGCAAGTCATTGTTGTGAAATAAACCCCAACAGGGCGATGCAGGACGCTGTACATTATCCCTTACACGGCACACTGTTAAATGCCAATGGAAAGTCAATTGGGATCCATCGTCGTGGTGGACACACACATTCCCAGGTTCGATGGAAATACGTTTTAATCAAAGTCAGCATAGGGAGGAGGTCCTGGTGGTTGGATGTGTCAATCATAGGACTTTCACCCGGGAGATGTTTGTGTCCCTGTGAAACCAAAATCATGTAGGCTACATAAGTTATATAACAAACATACTTATTTTAACCCCAGCCATGATCTTTTCTTTCCTAAACCTAACAAAGTAGTTTTGTTGTCTAAACATAAATTGTTTCTGTGGTGGCGGCACATCATTTTAACACATTATGTTAGCACCACATAATGCCCTGTTACAAGGTTGTGATCATTTCACATATTGCTATGAGATCACGTTGGGATTTTATCAGCTGTAGCTAGCTAGCTGATTAAGCTAATGTTAGCTTCATGAGTTGGTTGGAAATGCCGTCTCTGGCTCACTTCGTGTTTCCAGCTGATTGATTTTACAACCCTGTCTCACTCCCAACTCGCCAAACCCCCCGCTGATTGGGTAGCACCCCTCGGCATCAGAAACCGACACACGGAGGTACTCTTTAGTGACAGTTTGTGACGAACCACGACCACGACCGTTTCCTAACCCTACCCAAGTGGTTGTGTTGCCTAAACCTAACTTCCTGTGAAAACGGAAGTTTATTTTGAAAAGACACTATGCATGTAATGAGCGTATATTGACACGCCGTCCCTGGTCCGTCCAAAAGTAATGCAAGAGGGGTACCCCATGCGTCTGTCTCCGATGCCGAGGGGCACTGACTCAGTGGCGGTATTTGACAAGTTGGGAGTGAGAATGTGTTGCCCATACACATCACCTCAACATGTTAATAAATCTAATCCAATCTTGACAGGCCTGTTGTGCCTAGTTATGGTTGCTAAGTTATGATTGGACAATGGCTGTTGTTCCATTGGGAGAAGTAATAATTACATCACAAATAAGGCCAGAACTACCTAAATCTTCACTTCAAACCCATGTCCAAAAGCTGAGATCTTGGAAAGACTGTAAAATCCCGTCCATGATGCATCTACGTGTGTGTGTGTTTGTGCATGTGTGCATGTGTGTGTGAATTACATCCTTATCTTGTCCCCATAATAACCATGTCTCCAGTCTGTAAGGAAATAGGATTAGTTTACACACACTGACTATCTCTGGCCAGGGTCAACACACACACACACACACACACACACACACACAGATAACAGCCAGAGGCTAATATCGCTGAGCTAAGAGTTCACAGCAGGATGTGACTATTAACGTTTTTCATGTTTCACTTGTTGCCCAACAGCGGAAGATAGCATGTTGCTCTGAAGTCAATAAATAGGTGCAGCCATTTAACCTTTGGACGTGCACAGTCTTATATATGAGATATTAGCTGGTTTGCCCCATGCTGTTTGCTGTCTCTGCCTCACACGTGAGATGCAAAACTCCTCAAAAGAATAATAATAGCATATGATGCAACAGTTTGTGTAGGTGTGACCCTGAGCAGAAACCATTGATTACCTCGGAGGCTGGCGCCGCATTTGCACATCACAGATATCTGAGAATGAAATAAATCTTCTGACGGGCTGCTGTTAAACGTAACAGCAGATTGAATCAGCGGGAGCCTTCGCACGAGGAGAGTGTTTGCATGTCACCTGGAGGGTTGAAGCGTTGGACCTGATAGGAAAATGTGGGAGGGGAGAGGGAATGGTGTTGGAGTTTCTTATCATAACTGGTACTGCTGAAGGGCCCTTGAGCTCCATGTCTCACTGCCAACTGAGCCGCTGGGTAGCTAAAAGTAGACGACCCAGTCAACTGTCCTTGGATAAATAAAAGATATACCAGTGGGCAACTCCGGGGTCTGAAAAGTTAAGCCAATGCGCAAGGGCATTGAACTTGCATTTTTTCGAATAGCCAGCAGGGGGCGACTCCTCCGATCCCATATCTCCACAATCTGGGACCTAACTTCATCCTCCAAGATGACAATGCTCGCCCCCACAGAGCCAGGGTTATCACAGACTACCTCCACAATGTGGGAGTAGAGAGAATGGAACGGCCTGCCAAGAGTCCAGACCTCAACCCAATTCAACACTTGTGGGATCAGCTTGGGCGTGCTGTACGTGTTAGAGTGACCAACACAACCACGCTGGCTGACCTGCAACGAATCCTGGTTGAGGAATGGAACGCCATCCCACAGTAACGTGTGACCAGGTTGGTGACCAGCATGAGGAGGAGGTGCCAGGCTGTTCTGGCTGCGTATGGATCTTCCACCGCTACTGAGGCTCCTGACGGTGTATTAAATGAATAAAGTGTAAAATAGCCAATATGTCTTGTTTGTTCCTTGTTACTGAAAGAGAGTTCAATCATCCAATCCACCAAACAACTCAAAAGAAGAGTCAATTCCAACAGGAGAATACACTGTTTACCATTGGCATAGCATTTTGGCACATTTTTCTTGGGCGCTACCCACATAATCAGCTATGCTGCTCATCCCACAAATGCATGATCCTTACAAGTTGGACATCGTTGTGAAGGTAAATAAACAGGCTTTCCAACCATGTAAAATACAATGCCCATTAGCATTGTAACAACAGAGAAATAATCAACCAAACACAAGTTTCCGAACTTTTTTCCCCCAGTATATAATGTTAGCTTTTTACTTCTGGTGATGGCATTTACTCTTCAAAAATCATAAAAGTGGTGTTCATTTGTGGAGATTATATTGCTGGACAAAACATGTAAGTATCATGAACGTTTGTTTGCCACAGAGCTTATTTTCTGCAATAATCACTACAGGTAGCTTTAATAATATCTTTATGTTTTTGCAACATTTGTTCATAATAATCTTTTGTGATCTCATAATTAATGTCAGTCTTTTTTTTATATATTTTTTGTACTTGTCCTCCTTTTTCCTTATGGTTGAATGTTGACATGTAGTGTGAAGTGCTTTGAGTGGGCAGAATACTAGAAAGGCGCTATATAAATGCAAGTCCATTTACCGTTTACCATGTGTCAATAAACCTAGAAGTTTCAAAAGGTTTTCTTCATACAAGTAACAATTTAGATTTTCCAATCTATAGGATTTAATGCAAATGTAAGCAAGGCATCGCTGTCCTTTCCTACTGTTGTCAAAGCTTTTTAGTTTCTACCTGGAGGGCGTTCTTTGAAGCTAGATCTAAGGTGTGGGCGATGTAACATCCAGAGCCAACTGGGCCCCGGCCCCCTCTGCCAACGTGTTCTTTGTGTTATCTGTCACCAAGGTGACTTGTTTCTTCTCTTTTTCCTCCCTCAGATGTGCATCTTCGGGCATTATCTGAGTATTTTTTGTTCCTGTACGCTCCTCATTGAACTCCCCTGTCTGCAACACACAGTGTTTTTTTTGTAATGCGTTATGATCGTAGGTGTCAGGGGCACATTATGTGGTCACTGCTACATGCTGTGCAGATTTCAGGGAATCCCCAGCCCTCTCATCACTTCCTCAGTTGCATGTTGTGTGATCTACTGTCTGTTGAAATGAAATCACAAGATATTTTGTACCTTAATTCAGAGTATTTGCAGTATTTTAAGCCCTTACTATACTACGTCAGATGAAAGGGCCAGATGCACGTAACCCTAATGTTTGTTTCACATTTCTCCCTCCACAATCTCCCTCGCCCCACTGGGGAGGCGCGACTCGCAATTTGAAAAACTCTGCTGCAGGTCAACAGGAAAGTGTATACTGTTGAGATGTCATAAAATGACACTTAAATCTTAAATGCAAAACAAAGGCCTGCTTCAGATTTTAGAAAATCATCTGCCAAACTGAGCTGCAGTAAAACATCCACACCACCACTGTAAAGGTATAATACGCAGGAATTTTCTAAAGAACAATGTGTAGACTACAAAAATGACTTATGACCCACCAGAAGTGTGTGGTGGTCTCTGTATCTGCAGAGACCCTGCAGCCCTCTGCCTGTAGGCTATTTACTCTTTTCTTCTTATCTTGCTGTGTTCGGGACGCTTCTGGCCGTCACCAAAGAGCGTTTGTGCCCCGCGTGGGGTTGTAACCCCTAGCCAATAACAGTGTGCAGGGTGTGCAGCCGGTTCAGGTTGTCAAATACCGTCGCTCTGTCACGCCCCCTTGACGTCAGATACCGAGGCACAAGCACAAGGCCCCATTTAGCGTCCGTATGATGCAAAGTGGCCATATCTCATATATGAGAACAGGTTGTGTGTTTTTATGTGCATTCACATTCCCATAAGCAACGGTTAAATATAAGGATGATAACAGATCAACTATGTAAATTCAATTCAGAAATCATATATACTAGGGCTGTCTAAGTTAACGTGCTAATAACGCGGTAACGTAAATTTGTTTTAACGCCACTAATTTCTTTAACGCAACTTCCGATTTTTAGGGGGATAGTTGGCCGAGGTTCTTAGGTTCCAAGCTTGCTCAACTGTTATTGGAGCACAGAGTGAAAAGGGGCAGGACTTAGGATGGGTCAATTGGTAATTGTGCAAACTGTGGAAATTGTGCTTACTCATTTGCATAGATGTGCGAAAACGTTTGCAATTTGTTTAAAAGAATGAGAAATTCAAATCTGTTGTGAGCAATTGCCCAGTGGTTTGGAGGCTTGCGCATGTTGTTATGCACATGTTAAATATTCATTATCATTTGAGAATTGTGCCAAAGCAACTGACAAAAACTGTAACACAAAGTCAGATTCAGGAAATCAGTGCAGACATTCAGTTCTGTTTTTGCACACCAAAATCAACCTAAAAACTAGATGCCATGGTTAAATTGGAAGCACGGCCACATGAATTTGCCATTAGCATGATGTATATTCTGCAGTAAGACCTCACCAATATCCTCCTTGTTATGTTTGATTGACAGAAATATTACAGATTCACAACAGTGGTAACGGATTTGAGGATATAAAAGTACTGCTGCATCACCTTCAAGCTGTTTGTTTAGACAGACTAAAATCATGTTCCTTCATTTCAAATTTCATGTAAAAAAAAGTGTGGTTTCGGATGAAAAACACATGGACAGGATGCAAACATAAGAAAAGCACACGACAGCCATAATTGGCGTGGTTTCATTGACAGATGTGAACTCCCAGCTGTCCCTGGGACTGAGGAGCGGACAAACAAGCATCAGCAGACAAACACGTCGCTGGATCAATTACTGTATGAGGAGCTCAGGGAAATGTTAGACACCATCCAAATTATAGATCCTTACAGCTGAGTAAAGCTTGCCTACTTATTTTGCTGCCAGCATGCCCTTTTCAAATCAATCTCATATATTCCTCATGCTTGTAGCAGAGAGCTGAGAGATTGCTTAAAAGTTTGTGAAATGCACAAAGCCAAAGGACATTATTTTCACCTGTCTGAGGTAAAAAAAAAAAAAAAAGTAGATGCAACTAATTAGGCAATTAAAAGAAAACTTTAGGGTTAGACAAATAGTTGGGTCGTGGTTACGTAAGAAAAAGGACATCTACTTTTGCCTGTTCTGCCTTTGCCCCCCTCATGTAACCTTTTCATGGTGGGAAAACTCATGTTGTTAAGCCAAAGCCAATATATATTTTAAGGCATCTTGTGGAAAGAAATTACATCATAAATACCATCATTCTACACTTGTTAAATACTTTTAATTAAATACTATTTATTGAATTATTAATTATTTAATTAAGTGGACAGATGGGTCAAAAAACACAGGACTTTTGTCCAGTGTCCCGTCTGAAACCACAAGTCATAGTTGATTTATTTATCACATAACTTCCATACTTAAAGTGTCAGAAGGCAGTATATTTTCGGCATCATTGGGCTAAAATTCCATAATAACCTTTCATCATATTGTAATTCAAGTGTTCTGAGAGATAACTAGACTTCTGCTCCTCCTCATGGCTCTGTTTTCAGACTTTAGAACATCTAGCCCGTGACGGGAGACTTTCTACCAATCACAGGTCATTTCATTGAGAGAGCGTTCCTATTGGCTGTGCTCCGGTCATGTGACCGGAACTTGGCGTTCCTTCACCAGATTTCACAATGGCGGCGGCGTCACAAACTTTCTCATTTTACAGCTAAACCGTGCACTACAAGATGATTCTGAAAACATTTGAGGAGAGAAATAGAACATTAACGTAACAGAATATTGATTCATATTTGATCAGCGCTGCCTAGTTTGACCGTTTGGTCAGAGTTCGCAAAGGATTGACAGCCGGCTCTCATAGACGGCAGATGGACAGCAGACCTCAGATCAGCTCTGACTGCTTGTTTTCCTCCGGTCTGTGAAATCTTGCAGATGCCGTTAGGAGCACCGGAGGACACAGAGGAACATGATTTTTTTCAGGTTACCTGATTTATAAAAATAACTTTTTTTAATCATATTTGCTCCAATCTCGCCTACTTCAGCTTTATGTTACAGCACTTCCTGTTTTATTTAAACCCAAACCACAATGTTTTCCTAGACCTAACTAAGAAGTTTAGTTGCCTAATCCTAACCAAGTCGATCTTTTCCTAAAACTAATTTAGCAGATTGTTGCCTAATCTAACCATGTCAATCTTGGAAATTGACACTCATTCGTTGGAAGTCGCGCTGGGTGTCACGGACAAAAACAGAAATTTGTGTCTACTGCATGTAAACGAATCAAATGGAATCAATTTCGTCAATTTTGGATTCAACTGCTTCTACTTTTAAAAATATAAGTAGAGAAATCCTGAACAATATGTTACCTATTAGAGCCTGACTGATCTGGAATTTTGAGGCCAATTATACAGATATCAATATTTGAGAGTTTGAAAAAGTCAGATAGAAATGAATTGGCAGATATAATTTTTTTGAACAAACACACAGTGTAAACAAAAAAGTTTGATAAGGATCTCTTAAATTATAGCTCATTTAACAATTTTAGCAATACTGTGAAGATGTGTATTTAGTGTAATGGGAAATTCTACCGTTGTAAAATAATTTTGTCAGTGCTCTCTGGTGGGCAAACTATGGAGACACTGTTTCTTCTGCATGTCTGTACTACATTTCTTGTAAGTTCACTGACATACTGATACAATACAGTGTATCTGTAACAAGCTAAATTCAGCCAGTAATATTGTCCCAGCCAATGTATTACCTACTGAAAATGCAGCCCAGTTGCAGAGCAGTTCGTGAAATAGTCACAAAATTTTATATATTGATTCTTTTACATAGACACGAATTTCCAATTTTTTTTGATGATCTGCATGAAAACAATTTGTATGTAATCCACGTAATTGTGAACCGGAAAGTATAGAGAGCGGCGAACGCCACATAGGGCTGAGGTCGGGGTGGATGGTGGATCAACACAGGACTTTCACCCAGGGAGACCGGTGTTTGTGTCCCGTAAAAAAAAACACAAGTCAAAGTTGATTTATTTGTCACGTAAGTTCTGTACTTAAGTTACAGCATTTGCGGTGTTATTTAAACCCAAACCGTGATTGTTTCCTAAGCTAACTAAGTAGTATTGTTGCCTAAGCTAAACCAAGTCAATCTTTTCCTAAACCTAACTAAGTACTTTGTTTCCTAAGTCTAACCAAGTCAATCTTTTCCTAAACCATACTAAGTAGTTTGTTGCCTAAACCTAACCAAGTTAATCTTTCCCTAAGCCTAACTAAATAGTTTGTTGCCTAAGCTAAACCAAGTCAATCTTTTCCTAAACCTAACTAAGTACTTTGTTTCCTAAGTCTAACCAAGTCAATCTTTTCCTAAACCAAACTAAGTAGTTTGTTGCCTTAACCTAACTAAGTCAGTCTTTTCTTAAACCTAACTAAGTAATTTTATTTTGAAAAGACTGGAGCGGAAATTGACACGTGTGTCACGTGTTGCTGGACATTCGCAGGAGAAAGCACAACAAATACGTTGTTGAAAGTTGTGCTGAGTGTCACGAGAAAAAAAAAGGGAAAAAAGATTAAATTTCGTGACTATTTCACGAACAGCTATGAGACTGTGTTGGAAAATGTGCTTAACTTGTGTGTAACAACATTTCAGGATCCAATGTGTATACATATGCAAGTCTTGCATGAGACCTTTTATTTTCCTGTTGTGTGATAGATGCTGATGTGCCGTCTAACTGCGCTTTGCCCTTCAAACAGCTGAAATGAATGAGGCAGAGGATTGAATAATGCATTTCTGTCCACATCCAAATGGTATTACATGTCGTGTTGTGGCTAGAATTGTTTTGTATTTTTCCCCATGTGATGCATCTCATTCAGTCTGACCTGTCACCAGGGCTGGACTGGGACAAGAAATCAGCCCTGGCATTTTGGCCCAGACCGGCCCCATCACCGGTCATTTGTGCTGTGTGTACCACGTTTTGTTGAAGGCTCTGTTCGAGGAAATCCCTTCAAATGTGGTTGTTTTTTCCATACTTGCCAATCTTGAGACCTCAAAAAAAGGGAGGATTTTAAACCAAAGCGGGGGGTCTGGGGCCCTCCCCCAGAAAAATTTGAGTTTCAGAGACTTTGTTTCCTGAATTCTGGTGACTTTAAAACAATAAAAATAACAAAATGATAAGTACACCGTAACAGCATTTTTATGTTAAACTTCCAATTTTACCTTTAAATCTCAGGAAAGAAGACTGAATAATTCGCCCCGCTGGCATAAACTTTCGTGTGAATATCTAGCATAAACTAATATTCATCAGTTATAATTCATTTTTTTGCCCCTGCTGTCCCTTTTTTAGGATTATACATGCTGTACAGTGCCAGAAACAGGTTTAAAAAAAAGTAAATTTGACAGTCTTATCGGACCTATCACACTCAGACTCTGATGGGGGGGGCAGTGCCAACCCCGGCCCCCACGTTGGCCCCGTCCCTGGCAGACACACATAAGCAGACAGACAGACAGACAGACACACACACAGAGAGAGAGGGATGGATAGTAAACAGCAGAGGATCAGAAGAAGCAGAGAAATGCTCTTCTGATGTGAACAGCCAGGCTTCAGCTCGTGTGGAGATTAGTAGCGCGGCACTTCCGTTCACTACGGGAACCCACGCGGCGCAAAAACGCTGTCTCTGCGCCGTTATCTATCACCATTATGAATCTCCCAGAGAAGCTGATCTGAAGAGGACAGAGGAGATCCGGCAGCTTGTGAGAAGCTCCGGTACGCATGAAAAAGTCCCGGTACGCCAAGGAGTAAAATGAGTACAATACTGCGTACCGCTACGTACCGGCCCACTTCGAGCACTGATCATCACTCATGACAGATGTTGAGCCAGGCAGCCCAGAACTGCTTACCGCCATCTCTACACTCCCTCCCTCATCTCTCTCCCTCTCCTCCTCACTGTTGCCGCCCGGCACAGAGCGATTGGGCCACACTAGTGTCAATTAAGGAAAAGAAATGGGCCGATTTACCTGTTTTATGGGCCCAAAAAAAAAGACATACGTCGGCCCAAAAGGACGTCAGCCCACTGGGAAAACGCCTGGTATGCCAGTTGGCCAGTCCAGCCCTGGCTGTCACTGTTTGGCAGGGAAATGTCTGAACACAGGCCTCTAAGCTGGAGCTAATACATGCATCAATATTAATAACATGCATCAGTATTAATACTGGTGAGCAAATCATACAGTAGCAGTGTGTGTCAACATTTATCCTTATCAAACTTCTTACCTCTATACTGCAACACTACATTCTTTATTTCCATGTCTTCTTCATGGATCACAAACTGGTGCAACACAGTCTCACGGCAGTTTGTGAAATATTCACGAAATTTGATCTATTTGATTCGTTCACAGACACAAATTTCCCGTTTTTTTGTGATGATCAGCACGACTTTCAACAATGTCTTTTTTTTGCTTTTTCCTACGAATGTCAAACAACCTGTGAGACAAGTATCAATTACCGCTCCAGTCTTTTCAAAATAAAACCACTTAGTTAGGTTTAGGAATAGATCAACTTGGTTAGGCTTAGGAAAAGAACATGGTTTGGGTTTGAATATCACCGGAAGTGCCGTAATTTAACCCTGCAGTAGACAGAATGTTTTTGGCATCATTGGGCAAAAATTCCATAATATCCTTTCAGTAGAGGTGTGACGAAATATCGTGGCACGAAATATTGCGATATAAAAACGTGACGATATGCATGGTCGAGATGAAAAACTGAATTGCGATATCTGGGAATAATAAGTAGGCTACTACGTACGTACGTACGTACATACGTATATACGTACATACGGGCTCCGGGGCTAAAGCTGCAGCCTCTTCCTGCTGCTATGCAAGGCCTACGGAAGGAGGCTGAGTACGCGTCATATCTTTGGGGTACAACACATGCGCAGTAAAATCTGGTCTGCCCTCGCCGAAATTGAACCAATCGCAACGCACGGCCGCAGCTTCAGTTACACTGCATGTGTCATACTCCATACCCCAAGAGCCATGTCCACCCGTGTCCCAGCCTCCTTCCTATAGGCCTTGATGCTCTGAGTCGGAGCTCCACACACAGCGCAGTCAGTGAACAGCTGATCAGATGGAGACGAGTTGACAACTATGTCCGTCGCTGTAAGTGCAATAAAACTTTGCAAGTGTTAAGCCAAGATACGTTATTCCACCTGTTCAACAAGCATAAACACGATGAAGCGGTTCAACATGTAGGAAAGCGACGTTTCATTCTGCTCTGTCCGCAGTCTCTCATTCACCGCCGCTATGTTTACACAAGCAGAGCGCGTTAGCTCGGCGGCTAACAGCTTACTGACTTTAGTTCCTCTAGTAAGCCGTGTTTCAGTGTTTGTGTCCGGGGAGTTTATTGTGAAGGGAGGAACGGAAGACGTGAAGCGGTGATGCGCTGATATTGACAAAGGAGTAGACTACAGAGCCTCTGTGTTATTAATATATTATGTTCATAAAGTATTGGAGCAACGTAACCCTCTGCTACTCAAGCTGAAACTAAAGCTGGCAGTAGGCGATGTAGTCTCACTGTTTAGGTTAGTTTGTCATGTAACTGACTGGTGAACTGATCAGCTGGCTGAGACAAAGCCCCCCCGCCAGCCCTAACATTACCTGCAACAGTGAGTGACATCAGCAGAGGACAGGAGGAGGGACTGATACTGACTGATGGAGGACAGGAGGACAGGAGGAAGGACTGATACTGACTGATGGAGGACAGAGGACAGGAGGAAGGACTGATACTGACTGATGGAGGACAGAGGACAGGAGGAAGGACTGATATCATAACGAATGGAACTATAGGGCAAACAACAGCACTGTTTTGCATTTTGTGTCTTTTGAATAAAAGGCTACTTTTCAGTCATATATTTTCATCATTCAAGTTTTGTTAAAATTATTGTTATAATATCGTATTGAGATCGTGAGCTGAGTGAATCGTCACACCCCTACCTTTCAGCATATTATAATTCTGCTCCTCTTCATGGCTCTGTTTTCAGGCTTAAGAAAATCTATCCCATGACGGAAGACTTTGGCCAAATTCAGAGAGAGAGCGTTCCTATTGGCTGTTCATTCAACGGGAGCAGCTGTCAATCACTCGGGAACTCTGATCAAACGGTCAAACTAGGCAGCGCTGAATGTGACATTCTGTGCACCGCTACGTATGATTTAGGGCGTGGCTACCTTGTGGTTGACAAGTTGCTACCATGGTAAAAGTTTTTTTTTTTAGCTCTGTAATTGTTTCAGAAATGACTTTTCAGTAGTAAATCTGCAACTCTTCATTATGGTAAACTGCATGGTGTTGCTGAGGTAAAGCTTGAGGTGTAGCAACAGTAACTAAAAATGCCTGGGTTTAGTGAAGGGTCAATTAGGGTCTGGATTAAAAAGATGTGGACATTGTGGACATTAAAGTGCCTTAATAACGTGACTTGGAAATTGGTCAATTTAAGGAAAGACTTAATTTTCTTGATCATGAAAAACTTAACTAACTAACGTAACTCGATATTCCCAAATTGAGGTTTTAGACTTATTGATTTATAACTTCCACCTTCCTCTGGTCTGTTGATCTCTTTTATTCTCTCTGTCTTTCTTTTCTGTTTGTCTCTCATTCTCCCCCCTCTCCTGCCCACGCTATAATCCAGCCATCTAGGGAAGCTCTGGACAATAAAGCTGTCAGGAGTCAATCTCACCCGATAAACCAGCTCTTCCTGCTTTATAGCCAATGGGGGGACGGCGCTTTCGCTCCCGCTCCATTTCATTGGCTGGGCTCTAGGAAGTGTTTGGATGGTGTTTTGTATATCAAATCCTGCTCTGGGAAATGGGTTTACAGTGCTAGACACACCATGCCAAGTACACGGGCATGCACATACACACGTCATCACGTGCACACACATGCATGCACTCAGTACTTTATGCCAATGCTTTCTTTCACACACACACACACACACACACACACACACACACTGCAGCAGTGATGATGTACGTGCATACATTGTGCACATTTGTGTGTGATAGATGTGTCTCATTTTGTCTGTGAGCTGCTCCTCTGGTACCGTGGATCAAACAGCCGTATACACAAACAACAAATAAAAAGAACAAGAAGCAAAAGGCAACCACAATAACATTATCAACAACAAGAGCGATGACAATAACAAAACAGCAGAATCATCATTAGAGGAAACCATAAAAGACTGATGATGGCTTCAATGATTAAAACACACTACAGTGAGCTCCACATCCAGTCAGTGACTGTGAATTTATTCAGAGACAATTCTCTTACTGATGACATACTGAGGAAACTGTGAACTTTATTTTTTCTATAGTTGCTATACATCATAATCTCTTTGCATATGCTTGTCCAGAAAGTGATGTAAACCAGTGTTGATAAACCTCTAAATTATACCGTAAATGGTATATAATAGAGGTAATGCATCTTATCTAATTGACGCTTTAGATTTAAAGGGTCACACCGCTTTTTTTTACACATTGATATCAGTTTACACTCGCAGATTATTACTCAACTTGTGAAAATAGTCCTCTGTGGCTCTGGAGGGAGCTGGCAGAATAACTTCTGAAAGGTAACCCTTAACAATTAAATAACGATTAAATACGCAGTATCGGCCTCGTAATACTGAACAAAATGTATTGAGGCAGAGTAGTGGTAAAAAAAAATTGAGAAATTTTGTATTTTTTTAATTTTCTTTTTCTTTTTGTATGCACTCCAGTTACAAAAATAAGCACCAGTTATTGCAGTGATACTGGGATCTCAAAATGATTTATATTAGGGCTGTCAATCAATTAAATCATCACGATTAATTGCATGATTGTCCATAGTTAATCGCAATTAATCGCAAATTAATCAAACATTTTTTATCTGTTCAAAATGTACAATAAAGGGAGATTTGTCAAGCATTTAATGCTCTTATCAACATGGGAGTGTACAATTATGCTGCTTTATGTAAATATATGTATATATTTATTATCAGAAATCAATTTAAACACAAAACAATGACAGATATTGTCCAGAAACCCTCACAGGTACTGCATTTAGCATAAAAAATATGCTCAAATCATAACATGGCAAACTGCAGCCCAACAGGCAACAACAGCTGTCAGTGTGTCAGTGTGCTGACTTGACTATGACTTGCCCCAAACTGCATGTGATTATCATAAAGTGGGCATGTCTGTAAAGGGGAGACTCGTGGGTACCCATAAAACCCATTTACATTCACATATCTGGAGGTCAGAGGTCAAGGGACCCCTTTGAAAATGGCCATTCCAGTTTTCCCCGCCTAAATGTAGAATAAGTTTGGAGCGTTATTTAGCAACCTTGGTACCAATGGATTCTTCAGGTTGTCTAGTTTCATATGATGCCAGTATCTTAACTCTAGCTTGAAAACTGAGCCCGCTACAACCTCCGAAAGATTGATTGAGTTAGTGGCATTTAAACAAATTTGCATGAATGCGTTATTATCGCGGTAACTCTGTCAATTGTGAGGTTTTGCTCTTTCAAACAATTTATAGTTTTTCATTACTGAATGAGGATTTAAAGGTGACCTATTATGCTCATTTTCAGGTTCATACATTACTTGGGTTTCTATTAGAACATGTTTACATGCTTTACGTCAAAAAAACGCTTTATTTTTTTCATACCGGCTGTGCTGCAGCAACTCTTTTCATCCTCTGTCTGAAAAACTCAGTTTGAACTGGTCAGTTGGCCCACTGTTGTGATTGGTGAACCGAACCAAGCTCTTCGGACTCCGCTGCAGCTCCACTCTAACTAGCTTTGTTTGAGAGCCTGCCAAACTAGCCGCTAGGCAGGTATGTCTTACTTGGTGACATCACCACGCTACGGAAGAAAAGGCGGGAATTGAAGCGAGGCATTTCAGGCAGTTCAGGAGCTGTGTTTCTGTGGGTTGGTGTGAAACTTTGGTTGCCAACCTTTTCTTTTTCTTGTAGTTCCTTAACATGAAGCAATGTCTTCTTATGTCACCTCAGTGTATGTCTAAAGGGGAATTCCACAGATTCTACACATCAAAGTCTGTTTACAGGTCTTAGGGAGTACTACTGCATATGTGTAAAAAGTTGGACAAAGCCTCCGGGAGGAGCTGCATGAAATCTTATACATTGCCTCAAGTGATTTCTATTTGGTCCGCATTGATTGGTACTAAAGACTCCGAGTTTGAAAATGAAAAGTGGAGTTAGAAAGAAGGACGACTTCTGTAGCCTCAACTCTGCCTGGAGCTAGCGGCTCAAGGCTACATTAGCTGCTACTAGCATCACACTGAATCTACAACCAAACTGTAATGGCTCCAGGTTTGTTTGTTTTTTAAAGATTATATTTTGGGCATTTTATGCCTTTTATCTGATAATAATAGTGGAGTGAGAGAAATATGGGGAAAGACAGTAAAGGGAATGACATGCAGCAAACGGTGTGGCCAGCTGGGAATTGAACCGGGGACTTGCTGATCAAGGCATTTGTATGCCAGCCCGATCAATAACAATGCTTTTGGTGTCATGTGTATGCCATGTAGTTTGTACTGACTGCAATACAAATACATCCACAAAAATATGCTACGCTCAGAGCTAGTGACGTAGAATAAGAAGTGAGAGAGTCTGCTTATTATGGGTGGATGGGTACAACAAACACAGGACTTTCAACCGGTGTTGGTGTTATTTGGAAGTTACGTTAGTCCCGTTAGTGATGTGTTTTTTGTACTTCTGTTACGTTGTTTACGGACGTGTTTTGCTTAAATTACGTACTTATTTTAAGCCCAACCATGATGTTTTTCCTAAACCTGATTAAGTGGTTTTGTTGCCTAAACCTAACTGCGACTACTACCGTAGTTTTGTTGCCTAAACATAACCGCAGCTGTTTCACGGTAAGGACGTGGCCTTAAATGACACGTGAAAACCTGTTTCCTTTGGCGTATAAATGACATGGGAAAAGCCTAGAATGTGCTTTCATGACACACATAAATGTCGTGTTATTTATACTCCTTCCCATGAGATCGGGTTGGGTATGCGCCCTCACCACTCAGCTATCAGGTTGCCCAATGGCCCAGGTCTTGACAAGGAAGAAAAATGCATGGAATAAAAAAGACGACATCTCCTTCCTTCTCTCTTCTGCAACAATTGTGATACTTTTTTTTCTAAACTGCCCATCGTATGTCCGACAATGTTATAGAAATACTAAATCGATGTGATACTCTTTAGGAGGTGCATCTCTAGGAGGAAGTGCTTTAGGAATTAGCTTCAATAGAAGAAGGATTTCCCTCGTCAATGTTTCATTTCATATCACCATCGAGTATTTCACAAGAAAGAAAATCAATCATCAAGCCGTTGTGTAGTCTCGCATAGCCAGACCTATCTCCACAGCGGTGTGTAAGCACGAAACAAAGGTCTCACTCCACACAATATCATTCTGCTATAGAGAGGCGAAGTCCCGCCCCTTCCGGTGGACCACCATGGGACCATATTTCGGAAAAATCTGAACGGTATTCAACGGGGAGAGATAAATATTTTTTGATTCCATTTGAATTGCGCCATGAATCACACATATGTTTGTCAATTTAAAAGATGATTTTGCAAGTCAAGAAAGTCTCAGTTTGTTGTAAAACTGTTGAAGCATCAGACTGTGAAAATACGTAATTAGAAACACGACACACCCAAAAGTTGCGTAAGTGACGTTTCTCTCTCTGAAGCTACAATGCCTGTGTGTTTCACACTGGGATGAACTCACACCAGCAACGGGTCTGATCGTTCTTTCTCTTCCCGGCTGATAAAAAGACCAGAAGTCGCTGATAAAACACATCAGGTCAGATAACGTTACATTTGTGCGTGGTACATAGCTAAGTTAACCAGCTAGCTAGAGTTGGTGACGTATATTGTGTGAGACAAGAGATGTAGTTCACTGAGCGGCTTCACACAAAACTAAGTGACACTACGACAAACTGAGACTTTCTTTACTTGCGAAATTATCCTTTAAATTGACAAACATTATATGTTATGTTATAATTATTTGTCTCTCTCCGTTGACTACCGTTCATATTTTTTCCGAAATAAAGTCCCATGGTGGTCCACCGGAAGGGGCGGAACTTTGCCTCTCTATAGGAGAAAAAAACGCTCTGGCTTGTTGTATTTCTTTAAACCTATCACAATCGTCTTGGGCAACTCTTAGCACTGGATGCAAATTAGAAGGAGAGGAGAATGCTGCATAAAGCCTCATCCACACTGGGAACGTACAGGTTCGAGCAGCCACACTGACGCACGTCTCAGTTGCGTCTCTTCTACAGATTCGAGGTCTCGCCTATTTATTATGCGTGCCGCGCTCGGTTCACAGCAACAACGGACAGTGAAGGTGATCTATTGACTGTATATTAACGTCATACCAGCAAGATTACTACAGTTTTGATGTCTATCTGTAGAATATGTTATGGAGATGAAAAAACATAAAGACTTATTTCATTTCAAAATAAAAGCCCTCAAGCGTTTTTTTCTGTGGACAGAATTCCCTCATTTGTTAACACAAGGCTTTTATTCTGAAATATATGCCGGACAGTGTTGTAGAACATGCAGTGACTTGAGAGCTCCATGAATGAATATAGTACGGGTTTTAGTGGGGATTATTTTATTATTATTTACAAATAACCACATTCCGTCTAAAATAAAAATATAAATGACATTTATGATGAAATGAAATGGCCATTATGAAACTCTACGTAGAAAGAAAGGGCTAATGCGTGAATCACGCAGCCGTCACGCGACGCAGCCGCACGCGCTTCTGACGTCCCCAGTGTGGATGAGGCGTAAGATACATGGCCAATTGCAGACTTATACCTGCAGTCTACATCACTGAGTCAACCTAGTCGTCTTGTGACCCATTTGAATCCATCTTGTGACCCTTGTGGGGGTCACGACCCCATGTTGGGAACCACAGATGTATACTAAAGCAATTCACCCTGAATGACACTCAGTATTCTGATTATAGTAGCCAGTGTTGATGGCTATTATATTCAATGTTGCTGATGTTTTTGTGTTATACTCTTACTCCTTTAGATATGGAACGACTCAGTGAATACGACATTACAGTCCCACTCTGTTACTGCAGTATAGCAGCTTTGTAGGAGACGAAGCTAACTGCTGAGTTGATGTTGTCAGTTCAATGAAACAAAGACATTTATTCACAATCAAATATCCTGATGTGCTGATGCGAGCACAACATGTGATGACTTAATGTGAATTCCGATGTATTTCCAGGCTATATGCACAGTTTGCTTACTTTAAAAAAAAATATATATGTATTTTGAATTGCACTGCAATATAGAGGCTGAAAAATTTAGATTGATTATGTTAATGCTAGTTCAGCTCAAAAGATGTACCACTTTTCAGCATCATAAGCATTTATACTTTAGTATATTTTCTTTATGATTTTGACATAAAGGTAGGTAGGTAGGTACTTTATTAATCCCCGAGGGGAAATATCTGAGTTACAGCAGCAAAAGATCAAGATCAAGCACACAACAAGATTAAGAATAGAATAAGAATAAATAAGATAAAAAAATAAGCATTAGCAATAAATACTCTTAAAAACTGGTTAGCAAGTGCCAGTACTAATGTCCAATTGTGATGCATGTCTGACTGCACTGCTGGATGGATGAGTGACAGTGTGTGTGTGTGTGTGTGTGTGTGTGTGTGTGTGTGTGTGTGTGTGAGAGAGAGAGAGAGAGAGGGGGTAGTTATTTAGTTAGTCCAGAGATGAGTTGTACAGTCTGATGGCAGTGGGCAGGAAGGACCTTCTGTGAGGCTCCGTGGTACACCGAGGTAGGAGAAGTCTTTCGCTGAATGTGCTCCTCTGTCTGGGCAAAGTGTGGTGAAGTGGGTGGGTGGTGTTGTCCATAATAGCCAGCAGCTTAGCCAGCACTCTCCTCTCAGCCACCGTACCCACTGGATCCAGGCTGACTCCAAGGATCCGACAATTGCAGAGTCATCTGCAAATGTCTGTAGGTGGCATGACTCTGAGTTGTATCTAAAGTAGGATGTGTAGAGAGTGAAGGAAAGTGCCTTGGGGGGCCCCTGTATTACTGCCCACCGTATCTGACACACAGCGATGCAGCCTCACATACTGTGGTCGGCCAGTCAGGTAATCAGTAACCCAGGTCACCAGTGGAGCGTCCACCTGCATTGTTCATAGTTTGTCTCCCAGGAATACAGGTTGGATGGTGTTAAAAGCACTTTTAAACAGATTTTAAACTGTCTCAACTCAATATGTTGTTGTGTTTTACCGCTGTAGCCTATACTGTACATTACAAATGTATCAAACCTTTCACAGTTTCTAAACAAATGGAATACTGACATTTTTGACATTGAAAATAAATTTAAAAGAAACAGAAAACAAATTATTTTGATCTCATACCAGAGCTATATTTTACATTAATTTACATATACAAGCTGATGAAGGATAATTCAAAAAGGTTTCAGAATGTGACTGAATGCTATTTCAATCATTGTCGCAGCACAAGCAGTGATGCTTTCTTAATCTGAGGCGATTGTTGAAGTTCTGTTAAAACCTGCAGACTTCAGTGTTCATTGTTGAAGTTGTGTTCATACATGTGGGAAACACTCTTCCATTTTTCGTGTAACAAAATCATCTAAGCTTAAAGGGAAGGTTAATATCTTTTTGGAGGCAGGGATGAGTCTGGCTGTTTTGAAGAAAAGCATAGATAAGTTTCACTTTCAGTTCAGTTCCCTGTCGGAAAGAAGAAGGAAAGAGCTGTCTGCAAGACAAGATGAAGTGGTGAAAATATTCTAAATATAGTGTACACTTTACGTGAATATTCACTGTCAATGTGCTAAATGACTAAATGCTGCTGGTGACAGTGATAGCATGGCTAGCTAACGTTAGCTTGAGTTTGAGGCTGCTGCAGTAATACAGTCACACATTAACATTGTAGCAGCATCAGACTGTCGTCTCCAACTGAATCTCAGCCTATAGATCAAACAGTTGTCTGTTAACACGTTGGTTATTTACAGACACTTAGCCTAACGGGATTCAATCAGATATGTAGAGATGTCTACTCCGGCTGGTGGGCGGTGCTTGGTATTTCCTCAACTGTTCCCTACATGGCTTCCGGTCTCATTTTTAGTACACTACAAGATGTTTGTAAACATTGTATGCAAGAAATAGGCATTACAGTAACAGAATATTGATTCATATTTGATCAGCATTGCCTAGTTTGACCATTTGGTCGGAGTTTGCGAGTGATTGACAGCTGCTCAGAGACTCCAGATCAGCTCTTACTGCTTGTTTTCCTCCGGTCTGTGAAATCTTGTAGATGCCATTAGGAGCACCGGAGGAAACCGGAGGACACAGAAGCACATGACTTTTTCACCTGTCTCATGCACTACTGTCAGGATATAGAGACCGTTTTATAAAAATAACTTTTTTTTAATCATATTTGCTCCAAGTCTACCCACTGCTGCTTTAACTTTAAACAAATTAATTCCAGATCAGTCACTTTAATTATTCTTTTTTTTTGATTCCATACATGAATCAAAAATAATTGTTTGATTCTAGATGGATTTTTGAGATTTTAGTAACTGATCAAATCATCTTCATGGAACTGGTGGCTGGTTCAAAGCTGGTTCAAAGCCGATGCTCCTGCCTCTTTGATATAAACTTTCATCAGGTGTTGCGATTATGAATCTCCGTTATGAATCTCCCAGAGAACCTGATATAGAGAGGGCAGAGGAGAGTACCGGCAGCTTGTGAGAAGTTCCGGTACGCATGAAAAAGTCACGATACACCAAAGAGTAAAATGAAGAAGTGCTGCTGCGTACCACTGCGCACCACTGCGCACCACTGCGCACCACTGCGTAGCGCTTAACCGGCCCACTTCGAGCACTGGATAACAAATAAAACAACTTTGACTTCTGATTTGATGCAGGACACAAACAGTATCCGGTGTTTTTTGACCCACCCGTCCACCCCGACCTCCTCCCTACGCTGCTCTCTATACTTACATGGATTATATACGAACTGATTTCATGCTGACCATCACAAAGAAAAGTGAAATTTGTGTCTATGTACACGAATCAATACATTGAATTTCGGGACTATTTCACAAACTGCTGTGCGACCGGGCTGGCTATTGTGTGGCTGACCCCTGACCTTTGACCTCCCTGCAGAGGGCTCCTGCAAGCATCAGTAAAGTGCGACAATGATATTATGTTGTTTTCTGACTCCACACAAGTGTGATCCCTGCTGTATTCTCAGCAGGGATCATTTACATCTCGTCACAGTCATTTTGAAACAATGTCTTACCGTCTTTTTTTTTTTTTACATATTTGATGGATGTCAGCATTAAATAAACATGTCTATCGCATGCAGAACATGAGGAGACTATAAATTATTCACCGCAAACAAAAATCACTATCCCAAAATGAGATGCGAGAGCGTTTTTGTTCTCCTCTTTACCTCTCTGTTTCCCTCTAATGCTCTCCCTCTCTTCTGCTCTCTCTCTCTCTCTTAGCCCACTCTCTATCTTTGGAGTGCCTGCCAAATTCTCTATGATATTTCCCTTTGAGAGGGATAAAGAGAGAGATGAGAGGGAGGGAGGGAGGGAGGGAGGGAGGTATGGATGGATCGAGGGAGATTTGGGGAGAGAGGGAGGGTGCAGTGGGACTCTGGGAGGAGGCAGGTAGGAGAGAGATCGACTGAGGGAAATGGTAAATTAAGGAAGGAGGAAAGAAAGAAAGAGAGAGAGATGGAAGAAGAAGGGCAGTTCAATATATCAATCATTACTTTTTATCACCTAGAAGAGAGGAACAGGGAGTCCGAAGAGGAGAGCTTTTTAACAAATCCTTTTTCAAAAGACCAAATAGGTCCACGCACACACATTTTCACTACAGGTCCTTCTCCCTCGCCCTCTCATACAGACCTTGTGTCTCTTTCTCACACCCACATACATGTATTTACTCTCACATATCAGTGCTGGGATTGAAAAAAAAAATCCCATATGTGACTGTGCCAGAAGAGAAATATTCATTAAAAAAACTAATTACCTTTCTCATGTACGCTGCAAATTTTCATGGGAAATGTGAAGATGAAAAAGCCGGAGTTGGCTGAGATGGTGGGTGGAGGGACGGACGTGGGCAACAAGAAGTGAAGACAGAGTTGGAGGTGCGTGAACTTCAGGTGAACACCAGCTGAGCTGTGGTTTTACACTGAAACCTGGACGACCGTAATTAAAAACTAGGGCCGTCAAAGTTAACGCCATAATAACGCTAATAAGTTTTAACGCCACTAATTTATTAAACGCAATCGATCTTTTCTGTCAGCTTTTAAAAGCTAGAGTGAATACTTCATATGAAACTCTAAACTCGAACCATGTCATACTAGCTCGTCACAAAGGAGGCTAAATAACGCTCCAAACTAATTTTGGCGAGGAAATGTTGTGTCTGTGGCACCTCTATCCAGTAGTACACTTCTACATCACCTCAGCAAGGTGAGAAGTTAATTGCAGAATCTGTGAGCTTGAATTTTCCACCTTTAATATGGTACTAAAGTTCAGGAGTGGGTTGGCTACGGATGCATTTTCATTTATACTATGGACTAATGATGTGAGGGAGCATTTACACGATAAACATTATATCATATCTTCTAAAAATCAGCTCTGCAAATAAATATTTAAAGCTGAAGTAGATGAGATCAGAGCAAATATGATTAAAAAAAGTTATTTTTATAAAACGGTCGCTATATCGTGACAGTAGTGCATGAAAGAGGTAACCTGAAAAAAATCATGTTCCTCTGGTGCTCCTAACGGCATCTGCAAGATTTCACAGACGGGGGAAAAACAAGCAGTAAGAGCTGATCTGAGGTCTGCTGTCCATCTGCTGTCTATGACAGCTGATCTGAGGTCTGCTGTCTATGAGAGCCGGCTGTCAATCACTCGCGAACTCCGACCAAACGGTCAAGCTAGGCAGCGCTGATCAAATATGAATCAATATTCTGTTACTGTAATGCCTATTTCTCTCCTCAGATGTTTTCAATCATCTTGTAGTGCACGGTTTAGCTATAAAATGAGAACGTATGTGACGCCTCCACCATTGTGAAATCTGGTGAAGGAACGCCAAGTTCCAGTCACATGACCGGAGTACAGCCAATAGGAACGCTCTCTCTCAATGAAATGACCTGTGATTGGTCAAAGTCTCCCGTCACGGGCTAGATGTTCTAAAGCCTGAAAACAGAGCCATGAGGAGGAGCAGAAGTCTAGTTTTCTCTCAGAACACTTGAATTACAATATGATGAAAGGTTATTATGGAATTTTAGCCGAATGATGCCAAAATATACTGCCTACTGACACTTTCAGCAATAAATACACGCACTATTGTAATAACTGCTCTCACTGTCTCTACATCTTTCCCTTTTTATCGGGCCTTGCAGCCTGTCTGAATCTCTACCTTTTCTGTGTATAATATCGTCTCTTTCCACACTCACCGGCTCTCCTTCCTTCCCACTCTCATTCCACTCTCTGTCTCCTCTAAATGAAACCGTTTATGTAACACTAGAAATGTAATTCGACAAGCAGACGCTTTACCAAATTTACATAACATGATCAAACATGCTCTGTTTTGGTGAGTGTGTGTGTGTGTGTGTGTGTGTGTGTGTGTGTGTGTGTGTGTGTGTGTGTGTGTGTGTGTGTGTAACACCGGATCACACATCCAGCGCGCGAAAGCAAGAAACAGGTTTGACCAAAGCAGTCTTGATCAAAGACAAACAGAGCAGGTGGTACAGAAAAGGTACAATTACAGTTTGGACTGCTAAGGCAACATAGATAATGAGGCAGAGAGCACTGACAGGTGGGCAGGTGATGAGCTGAGGCAGGAAGCTCTACTGATGGCTGCTGGGCAGGTGAGGAATGGCAGGAGAGGTTCGTGTGAAACTATAACTGTGGTGTGTGCGTGTGTGCGTGTGCGTGTGCGTGTGCGTGTGTGTGTGTGTGTGTGTGTGTGTGTGTGTGTGTGTGTGTGTGTGTGTGTAATATTCATGTCTAAAACAAATTTTCCCTCCAGTATCCATCCTCTGTCCTCAGGCAGAATTATTCTGGAACAGAAGCCTACTGACTATACCAGCCCTCTAGGTGTGTGTGTGTGTGTGTGTGTGTGTGTGTGTGTGTGTGTGTGTGTGTGTGTGTGTCTGCGTGTGTGTACGTGTGTGTGTGTGTGTGTGTGTGTGTGTGTGTGTGTGTGTGTGTGTGTGTGTGTGTGTGTGTGTGTGTGTGTGTGTATTCTTTGCATGATTTTATGCCTGTTAATGATACTGTCCCGAGTCTGAGGCATCGTTTTATCTCTAGAGTACTAATTGTAGATTAACAGACTTAACTTGGTACAGGAGTACAAACAAAGCCTCGGGCAACACATTTTTACAACCTTGAAACATTCAAATGAAACATGAGGTAAAAAAAAACACTGAGAGAAAGCGCCTGTGATACAAAATGAAGAATAAAATAAACAAAATAAATACTGGGTGCACTTCACAGCACCGAAACTGCACTTTTAAAGGTTTTTAATCATCTTTTATTAACTGTTGATTCTGGCAATTCAGCCATTCTTATGCTTTTAGATCTCACAGCTGCTTTCGACACAGTGGACCACAACATTTTAATTTCTCGTCTGGAGCACTGTGTTGGTTTTAAAGGTACCGCTCTTAGATGGTTCAAGTCCTACCTGGCTGACCGTAGTTTTTCTGTATGCCTTGGTGATTTTACATCCTCCTCAGCCCCTCTCCCATGTGGAGTCCCCTAAGGCTCTATACTTGGTCCGATTTTATTTTCCCTGCACATGCTTCACCTGGGGTCCATTGTTAGAAAGTATGGAATATCCTTCCACTTGTATGCGGACGATACACAGCTTTACCTGTCTTTGAAAAATAATAACTCAAACTCTTTCGGCACATTGCTAGCCTGTCTTAAAGACATCAAAGACTGGATGGCTTTAAATTTTCTCAAGTTTCAAGTCTCAAGTTCTTTCAATGACGAAAAAACTGAAGTGATTATTTTTGGACACAATGGAGGCAGAAACAATCCGAACATGGACCTTTCTCCTCTTGAACCCTTTGTTCTTCCATCTGTAAAGAACCTAGGGGTCATAATGGACAAGGATTTTAAAATGGACAAACTCAGTTGTGAAATCAAGTTTTTTTCCAACTGCGTCTTTTATCCAGCGTTAAGTCCTTTTTATCTTTTAACGGTTTTGAAAAGGAAATACATGCTTTTATCACCACACATCTTGATTATTGTAATGCACTTTACTTTGGTGTTAACCAAGCCTCTTTGTCTCGCCTGTAGCTCGTTCAGAAGGCGGCTGCTCGTCTTTTAACTGGTGCACGTAAACGTGAGCACATCTCCCTGATTCTGGCTTCTCTTCACTGGCTCTCTGTGTGTTTTAGGATTGATTTTAATATTTTATTATTAACATATAAATCGTTAAATGGGAACGCTCCGACTTATCTCTCTGATGTTTTAAAACATCTTTTATCAAGGACACTCAGATCCACTGACCAGTGGCTTCTGACTATCCCGAGGTCTAGGTTGAAGCTCAGGGGGGTGACCGAACCTTTGCAGTTGCAGCTCCAGAGCTCTAGACCGCTCTGGCCCCACATGTTGGGCTGTCCCCCACACTGCCTGTTTTTAAATCAAACCTCAAAACGCACTTTTATTCCTTGGCTTTTAGCTCGGCATGAGAGTTGACTATTTTAATCCTTTTTCCTTTCCTATTGGTCTTAAGTTTTTATTATTTAAATATCCTGTTGGTTTTAAGTTGGTCTTAGTTGTTTTATTGTGTTGTTTTTATGTTTTTATGTATAATTGTACAGCACTTTGGTCAACTTTTGTTGTTTTTAAATGTGCTTTATAAATAAATTTGGATTGAATTGGATACTGTATTTTACTACTCTACTTTAATCCACACAAATCCACCCTGTGCATTTGCACTTTTCCATTTTTTTAAAGTTAACTTCTCACAAGAAAAGTGTTACAACTTTACATGTAAAGTTTTCAGACACTTCACAAATTTCACAAACATAGTAATAATGTAAATAAAAAAGACATAAAAACATTATATATAAAAATAAAAAAAGAAATAGAAATAAATAAATCTAAATATATAAGGGCTGTCAATCGATTGTCCATAGTTAATCCCGATTAATTGCAAATTAATCATACATTTTTTTTCCTGTTCCAAATGTACCTTAAAGGGAGATTTGTCAAGTATTTAATACTCTTATCAACATGGGAGTGGACAAATATTCTGCTTTATGCAATTGTAGGTATATATTTATTATTGGAAATCGATTAACAACACAAAACAATGACAAATATTGTCCAGAAACCCTCACAGGTACTGTATTCAGCATAGAAAATATGCTCAAATCATAACATGGCAAACTGCAGCCCAGCAGGCAACAACAGCTGTCAGTGTGTCAGTGTGCTGACTTGACTATGACTTGCCCAAAACTGCATGTGATTATCATAAAGTGGGCATGTCTGTAAAGAGGAGACTCGTGGGTACCCATAGAACCCATTTACATTCACATATCTGGAGGTCAAAGGTCAAGAGAACCCTTTGAAAATGGCCAAGCCAGTTTTTCTGTAACAAAATGTAGCATAAGTTTGTAGCGCCATTTTACCTCCTTCACGACAAGCTAGTATGAAATGGTTGGCATCAGTGG
Source organism: Sebastes fasciatus (assembly GCF_043250625.1). Lineage (NCBI taxonomy): Eukaryota > Metazoa > Chordata > Actinopteri > Perciformes > Sebastidae > Sebastes > Sebastes fasciatus. The sequence goes on from NC_133804.1 coordinate 3,319,647, forward strand.
TTTCTACAGGTTTTTCTAGTTTCATATGATGCCAGTATCTTCACTCTAGCTTTAAAACTGAGCCAGCTACAACTTAAAAATCACAAGTTGCGTTAAAGAAATTAGTGGTGTTAAAACAAATTTGCATTTTGTGAACTTTGACGGCCCTAGTTTACATGTAAAGCTTTCAGACATTTCACGCTGCATGTAAATACAGTATAAATTCCTATATATAATCCCAAAAAGCAATAATGCATTATATATTTGGCAGTAGACCATCAGGGACATTTATAAACATTACTCACTGGGAAGAATCAGACCAGACTTCTGACGGCTAGACATAAGTCCCCCTTTAGTTTGTAGTTAACAGACTTAATTCAAGTGTCTTATGCCTGCAGTCAGGATTCATGCACGTTCATTGTTCATTCTTAATTTGTTCCCAAGATTTGTTTTTCAGGAGTTGATTTTTTTAATAGTTGGCAAAACATTTTCCTCGGTACAAACCAGTGATGAGACAAGGTGAGAAGGAGAGAAAGGACTAGTTTTATATGTAAACAGGACTGTGATGATCATAATGGTTATCATATGTGAATGGATTATATTCATAGTTTTTGCCACAGTATTTATCTGTTTTTTTGTTGTTGTTTTTTTTAAAGAGATTGTGCCCTTATAGGCAGAGAACTGATGAGCGATGAGTACACAGTGTACCAGACTCAAAATCCCTCATCATTAGCTGCTAGAGCACAGACACACAGTACTCATGAGAAATCCACAATGGGGAATATTTATGGTCCTGTGGAGGCCGATTTGTCCAGGAAGGATGGCTGGATGTGTGCACCAAATGTAATATCATTTCATCTGCCAGTTGGTGTTGCAGTTAAAGTTGTCAATATATACAAGTGACACAATTCATCAACCAAAATGCACACTCAAATTAAATGAAGATATGAGGAAAGAGGAACAGCGTGAAACTAGAAGTGCACTCGGAGAGCGCAGACAAGGCAGGTTTCGAAAAGTTGTCTTCGCTCTTGGTGTGACCGCACCATCAGAGGGCTGTTTGCATGCAGGATGTCACCAGGGAGAAGCAGCTGTCAATCAAATTCGATTGAACCAAATCCTCGCAGTTTTACTAAAGCAGGTTAGCTGAATTTTTGACTTTTAAAGATCCAATAACAATAACTTGATCTTAGATCATTGCTTAATTAGTCCTAAATGTTGTAATGCCCTGTAGAAATACTCCGAATATGAAACCGGCTTTTTAGGGGCTTTAAAGTAGCAGTGCAAAAGTCTTATTGCTTTTACATTTGGTTTTCATGGTCTGCACGAACTCTGACTCACATAGTGTTTATTGTAATCGTAAGTCATTTTGTTAAAGCGTCAAGATTACTGCTGGGATCACTACTTGCTCCATCTGCAGTACAAGGAACCCACTACTGCTCAATCAGGGAGGAAATATTCCTTTAACAGCTTTATTCCTGGCAGCGGGGATGCTCAGTTGCAGGGTATCAAAGGTTCATGTAAACAGCTTAAAATGAATAAGACCTTAACCAGGCCTGCAGCCAAGTTACTCACTGCAAGTCATCACAGCCTTTAACTCTCACCATTATAAGCTCTCTTTGTACAGCGTGGTGAGTGTTTAATGAAATATTAAACTGACAGCAAAAATCCATCTATATGGGTCATAATCTCCTCAAGTAGGGGTCAGACGCCTAATATTGGGAGTATTTGGGATCCATGGCGTTAAGAGATGTACACAACAAAAAGGCCTCTAAGAACATAATTCAGGCTAAAAGGAATCCATCGCTGTGAGCACAAAACGGCACAGACTGGTTACACAAGCGTACAGCTGCTAAGTGGCTGTGCAAGCGAGGCGGAGAAAATCAAACGGCTTTGGATCAAAAGACAAAATATAATTTTTCCTCTGTCTCAGATCACTGTGTGTGTGTGTGTGTGTGTGTGTGTGTGTGTGTGTGTGTGTGTGTGTGTGTGTGTGTGTAGGTTTATCCACACATAGGAAACAGTGTGGGTTGCAAACACTCCGGGCTATTCCGCCTTTTTTTTTGCTTGTGCGAGTATGCATGTGTGTGTCTGACAGAGTGTGTAAGAGAGAAAGAGGGGAATTGTGAGTGTGGGTATGCAGTATTTTGTGAGCGCGTGTGTGTGTGTGTTGTGGTAGCGGCGTGGGTGTGTGTCAGAGAGAGGGGGAGCGAACAGGTCTTTTCTAAATGAGGGGGAGAATGAGAGATCAGGAGAGAATTAGTCACAGAGAGAGAGATCTCCTGTGCCTCCAATATCCAGTATTTCCCTGATTCGTTTTCTTCCTTTCTTTCCGTTATCTCTGTGTATCCTCTATTTTTTCCTTCCTTCCTCTCTATCCAGCTCTCTGTTAGCACATTTAGTGCTACGATTATGCTGCAGAGACTTCTGTTCTCAACCTCATCGCACACTGAACCTGGTTTGAGGTTTATACGTATTTATTACACAGCGTTGGTGAATACTCGATTCTGATTGGTCAATCGTGGCGTTAGATGGTCTGTTATTTCTTTATAGCAAACTGTTACTATGTATAATAGACCGTTGCTATGGACGTAGTTCTGATGTCGATTCTGATGATCTTTAGGTTGTAGCTTGTCGTAAAGGAGGTTAAATAACGCTCCAAACTTGCGCTAAATTTTGGCGAGAAAAAACTGTCATGGCCATTTTCAAAGGGGTTCTTTGACCTCTGACCTCCAGATATGTGAATGTAAATGGGTTCTATGGGTACACACGAGTCTCCCCTTTACAGACACGCCCACTTTATGATAATCACATGCAGTTTGGGGGCAAGTCATAGTCAAGTCAGCACACTGACACACTGACAGCTGTTGTTGCCTGTTGGGCTGCAGTTTGCCATGTTATGATTTGAGCATATTGTTTTATGCTATATGCAGTACCTATGAGGGTTTATGGACAATATTTGTCATTGTTTTGTGTTGTTAATTGATTTTCAATAAAAAAAATATATACCTACATTTGCATAAAGCAGCATATTTGCCCACTCCCATGTTGATAAGAGTATTAAATACTTGACAAATCTCCCTTTAAGGTACATTTTGAACAGATACAAAATGTGTGATTAATTTGCAATTAATCGTCATTACATATTTTAATCGATTGACGGCCCTAATATATACATTAGACCTAATTATATGGTCCAAACTATTTTTGCTAAAACCATCCTCCAATTATGAGAAAGCTTTTTAACATGTCTTGTCACTCCCACATTAATCAGTTAGCAGTACAGTATATTGTGCAGAGCCGTGGTTCCGGTTCATGTCTTTCTGCTGCATTAAACACAGGCTACTATTGCTGAGTCAAAGTGGAAAGGGAACTATTGTGTTACAGTAGCTGGTTTATTAATGCCAACAGGGAGATTCAGATGCGGTGTATCAAAAGTTCATGTGAACATAAATGGAATATGATTTGAATTCAGTATGAACTCTGTGTATCTAAACCCTGATTTCTTTTTCCATGTTAAGTTTACTATTTTCCTATCAGACCAGAGATACTTTACAATATGTATATGTTCATAGCAGCTGTGTTTTAGTGAGAGAAACAGCAGCACTGGAGCTGGAGGGGTTCAGTGTCTTGCTTAAGGACGCTTCAGCAGGTAGAATTGAACCTGGGCTCCTGTGTGAGTTTAACTGAATCAAGCCATCAAGTCCAGCTTGTATACATGAATATGGGGAAGTACCGGAAGTAAACAAGTCGCCATTACTGAGGTGACATCTTCCTCTAATATGAGCGACTTTGAATGCAAGCTGTCCTAAGAAATGTACAATTTTCTACATTTACCTACGGTGACCAGACGTCCCGGTTTGTCCAGGATTGTCCCGGTTTCCAGCTGAAGTGTCCCGAGTCCCGACATATATCTGTAAAACACTCAAATGTCCCGGTTTTCAACAGTCACCGACAAATTGTCCGGTTTTCACCACAATTAAAATAACAATATTATACTTATATAAACATTTATCATGTCCCACTGATTAATTAATTTGTGCTTATTTTAACCCAAACAACAGTCTTTTTCTAAACTTAACCAAATAAACCTAAAAACTGAGTAAACCTACATAGGAAGTTTATTTTGAAAAGACAATGCATGCATGTAACAAGCGGACACTCTGTGTTTACCTGTGAACATAGAATTTTGTTTTGAAAAGACACTATATGCAATGTAATAGTGATGGGAGCCGGCTTCCACCCGAGAGCCGTTTTTTTATTTTTTATTATTAATTCAAGGCAGAATGATAGGATGATCTTCTCCGCGCCACGGGCACTCCATGCACTGACTGTGATTGAATGATGTGTTAATGACGTCGACCAATCAGGTGATGAAAGACAAGGATCATACCATCAAGCAGGGAGGGGCGGGGGTGCGCAGCGCGCTGACGGTCTAGAGGTACAGAGCAGGAGGGAGAGGAGGAGAGAAAGAGAGAGTCACATCACCCCCACCCTCATCCACCTCCATCGGCTCCCGGTCAAGTCCCGCATCACCTACAAAATCCTCCTCCTCACCTACAAATCCCTCAACGCCCTGGCTCCTCAGTATTTATCTGACCTCCTCCACCCATACACACAGCCCCGGAACCTTAGATCCTCAGGCACGGGTCAGCTCTCCATCCCTCACACAAGAATGAGAACTTTTGGGGACAGAGCCTTCAGTGTGACAGCCCCCACACTTTGGAACTCTCTCCCCATAGAGCTCCGCAACGCACCATCTCTGGACAGCTTCAAATGACTTCTCAAAACCCACCTCTTCACCAAGGCCTATGGCCTCTAGCTACTGATATTTTCCGTTTGTTGTGTTTATTTATGTCTATGTTAAAGCGGCCTTGGGTTTCTTGAAAGGCACTATATAAATCAAAGTTATTATTATTATTATAAGAGGAGTGTGGTGCGCGAATAGCAGACAAGATGAGTGACAGTCGGAAACGAAGCAGCATGTAAAATTATGGTATTCTGTAAATTAAAAGGTTTAGTATAATTATATTGAATCATTTAAGTGATATATGTGCACACATACTAATCAAAGGTCAAAACAGCGCTAAATTTGACTGAATTATAAAAGGCAGAAATGGTAAAAACGAAGAGCCGTTTGGGAGCCAAAAGAGCCGGCTCTTCTTGGTGAACTGAGCCAAATGAGCTGGCTCACTAAAAAGAGCCAGAATTCCCATCACTAGCATGTAACGAGCGGAAACTGACACGTCATCGTCCAGGTCCAACTGGCGCTAGAGGGGAACCCAGAGAGTCATTTTGAAGCGTAGAGCCACTGACCAAGCTGCAGTTTTCACCAAGTTGGGAGTGAGAATGTGTTGGTTATTTCATCTTTCAGAAGTTACATTGTCACTTTATTTGTGCTTCATCAAACACAGCAAACCCCGGTAATGCAATCTGTATGCAAACCAGAGTGTGGTAAATGTTTGGCGTGGCAAGGTTAAACCTGCACCGGGACGACTGAGAGTGGAAACCGCATGATGAAATTACAAGCAAGCCAATTTGGTTTTGATGAGAATTGGTTTTGGTCCCCATTGACTTGTTCCTACACGGCTAATGAATGCTAACAAGAGATCTCACTGCTGATGTGTCAAAAAGCTGCCACACCGACACAGAAAGTTTTAGAGAGGTCTTTAAAGAGCGGCGGCCTGTGATCAACGTGCCAGATGTCTTTAAGGTGCCAAACCTGCCTTTATGTTAGGACAAAGCATGTGGAAATTAGTCTGGTAAAAAAAAGACAGATCAATTAAAGGAAAAACAGGAGATGAAACCACAGAGGAGGGCTTCAAAAGAAAATGCGGATTAGACAGAGAGACTTGGGGGGATGGTTATAGACTGGAGAGGAAGAGGGGGAAAAAGAGATAGAGAGGGGAGGGAAAGTAGATGAAGAAAAAGAGGAAATGAGGCAAAATATTAAGGGATTTAAAAAATGGGAGAGAGGAAAGGAGAGGCAGAACGAGGAGAAATGGTGTCAAAGTGGTGACCCGGAGAAAACAAACGCAGGGAGAAGAAAAGGGATGATGATGACTTAGAGAATGGCAGAAGAAAGGAGGACAAAATGAGGAGGGAAAACAGGTTGGATTAGAGAGCGGTGGATTTGAGGTCGGATGGAGGGATGGTTGGCAGAGAAAAGGTATTCGAGGAAAAGCCTTTAGAGAGAGAGTTGTTAAGGGAGCTACAGAGAGATCCCTGCTTAGCAACGGAGGATGAACAAGTGGGAGAAGCATGTAGTGCTTCAAAGTATAAACTCATCTGGGAGGTTTTATGTGAGTGTCTGTATATACAGTATACTGTATGTACCATATGTCTGTAAGTCTGCCATTTGAAGGTCAGGCCTTGGAGCGATGTTTTACCTAAAATTGTCTTTTTAGCATCAAACACTTTTCCCCTGCAGGCGTGAAAAGGCGACTGTAATAAGTTGCTTCCTTTAAATGAAACAACTTTGGTTGTCTTGAATTGATGTCAGTTGCAATGGATTCTAATAGTGACAATTTTTCACATCAGAAAAATATCTCAAAGCAGTGCAGCAGCATAATTCACTTATCTGCCGCCCATATGTCTGGTAATATGTAGGGCTGTCAATCAATTCACATATTTGATCACGATTAATTGAAAATGAATCACACATTTTTTGTCTGTTAAAAATATACCTTAAGTATTTAATACTCTTATAAACATGGGAGTGGACAAATATGCTGCTTTATGCAAATGTATGTATATATTTATTATTGGAAATCAATTAACAACACAAAACAATGACAGATATTGTCCAGAAACCCTCACAGGTACTGCATTTAGCATAAAACAATATGCTGAAATCATAACATGGCAAACTGCAGCCCAACAGGCAACAACAGCTGTCAGTGTGTCAGTGTGCTGACTTGACTATGACTTGCCCCAAACTGCATGTGATTATCATAAAGTGGGCATGTCTGTAAAGGGGAGACTCGTGGGTACCAAGCCCCAAGGAAGAGCAGAAGTGGCCAAACGGCGGTACTGCAACTTCCGTGTCAGTCACGTGATGCCATTGGGCCCAAAAAGACTTTTCCCCATAGACTTACATTGGGAAAGAGACGTCTGTAACTCAGCAGATAATTTCTATTGAGGTGAATCAACTACCCAGAACAACGACATATACATACTCTAATAGCCCTTATTTAAAAAATTAAGTTTTTAAAGTTGTAAAACGCACTAATAGCTGAATCCAGAGGTATTTCCATTCCTCCGTTCATGTGAGTGAGACCCAGACCGAGGCTGGAGCACAAGCCGCGACGACGGCCTGACGTTGGGACCCCGTGACCGAGTCATGTGACCGAGCGGACGCTACTCCGCCAAGATCCGGGTACTTTTCCAGACGGAAGTCTAGCCATTTAGGCTTCATGCGCCAATGAGCAACTCTCATAGGAATGACCGGGGCCCCGCCTCCAACGCTGTATCCAGTTCTCTTAATACATCTATGGTTTTTATTGAAAATCAATTAACAACACAAAACAATGACAAATATTGTCCAGAAACCCTCACAGGTACTGCATTTAGCATGATACATTATGCTCAAATCAAAACATGGCAAACTGCAGCCCAACAGGCAACAACAGCTGTCAGTGTGTCAGTGTGCTGACTTGACTATGACTTGCCCCCAAACTGCATGTGATTATCATAAAGTGGGCATGTCTGTAAAGGGGAGACTCGTGGGTACCCATAGAACCCATTTTCATTCACATATCTTGAGGTCAGAGGTCAAGGGACGCCTTTGAAAATGGCCATGCCAGTTCTTCCTCGCCAAATGTTTGCGTAAGTTTGGAGCGTTACTTAGCCTCCTTCCTGATAAGCTAGTATGACCAGTGGATTCCTCAGGTTTTGTAATTTCATATGATGCCAGTATCTTCCCTCTAGCTTTAAAGCTGAGCCCGCTGCAACCTAAAAATCGAAAGTAGCGTTAATGCGTTAAAGAAATTAGAAGCGTTAAAACAAATTTGTGTTTACACGTTATTATCGCGTTAACTTTGACAGCCCTAGTAACATGATAAAAGTCTTTCACCACAATTATTTGGCAAAATATTGAGGTAGTCCTCTGCACAGGTCTAAATGATGGGAGAGCACCGAGTCCTTTTTAAAAAGGTACTTTAATTTCCGCCCAACTCAAAAGCCACCAAACCCATATTTTGCATCTTCTGTATTAAATGCGTAGAACGAGAAAATTAGAGCTTTAAAGGGGACATATGATAAAAAAAAACTCTTTGTCAGTGCTTGTGCACATACATTTGAATATCTGGAGTGCCTACCAACCCACAAACGACAGTAAAAAAAATAAAATACAATGACCCAGTCAGTGTTCTGTGGGTTGTCTATATCACAAAACATGTGATTCAACAAACCATTCAGATTTGGTTACCCTTCCTATGTCACATGCAGGCTCATTAGAATATGCCGCTCACAGCTTGAGAACTACCTTTGCAAAAGGTGCACCATATTTTCTTGCAAGCCAATCAGAGCAGACTGGGCTTTTTCAGGAGGGGGGCTTAAAGAGACAGGGGCTAAAATAAGCTAATTAAGTTTGGGGAAATAAACAAGGGGTGAAATGCAAAGAGAAAATTGTGCAGGAATAAATAAATAAATACATGCATTTAAAAATAAATACAAAATAAATAAATAAATAAAATGCAACAATAAATTCATTAATTCAAAAATGTATACAAAATAAATTAATTAATAAATAAAAGGGAAAATAATTAAATATTAAATAATTAATACAAAGATAAATAAATAAAGAGGAAAATTAAAACTGAAATATCAATTTATGTCACATTTTATCAATTCATTAATTGCTTCATGTAATGACATATTTATTTATTTATCTATCAAGTGATTTATTTATTTTAGATTTATTTTAGATTTTGGCAGGTTCCATCCTCCATAGAATGAGCATGATATGTTCCCTTTAAGGAACAGCGTGCTGTTTGGAGGTATACTGCCCATCAACAGCTAGCTTAGCCCATGTGACAGGCAGCACTCCAGAAATCCTGTCCTCATAGCCAAGATGTGGGGTTCAAACACCCTCCACCTCCAAAACAAAACTCAACTGATTCCTGAATGAAGTTCAATGAGTTCTTTTGGTGTAGGCTCGCTGCCTACCCACACATCCAGTCTCTACGGGCCCGTTGCCAACGGAGGGCATCGGGGTGTAATGCCCACCCATGGTGCATTGTGTGATTTCCAGATGGTTTCCTATAATATTTCCTCCAGTATTCTATAGTAATTTGTCTGTATTGATCTGTTGTGGCAGGAAGGTTTTGACCGGATTCAGACAGCCCCTCTACTATGAACAAAATAAATTCCAAATCCAGCTTTCAACCAGCAGCAGCACTTAAAAAGTGTGGTTTTGTCAGTGTAGTTATGTTGATGAAGCACATTTCTTAACTATGCTGTTTCTGTCATATTATTTCACCAAATTAAGTCATATAGTGCTGTCAAGATGAAAAAGCACCGGGCTGTTTAGCTGCTAAATGCTCAACAGCTAGTTGCTAACCTACTCTGTCCTTTGGTGATGAGCAGGTCAACGTACTGTCTTACAACAGTTTGTATGATATCTTACGAAAAAGTTATTTCTCCTTTTTCCTAACTTGATTAGGGTTATGCAACAAAACTGCTTAAATATGTAAGTTATGTGAGAAATAATTCAACGTTGACTTCTGGTTTCACACTGGACATGAACGCAGATCTCCTGGGCAAAGATCCAGTATTTTTTGACACAGCCATTCACCCCGAAATTCCTCCCTACTTCACTGGTCTTTATATTTCCTGGTTCATGATTAGGTAACTGTCGATATATACACAAATTACAGTGCATTACTTTAGCTACAAACAGTGTTTCGTAGGTATAGCTACGAACAGTGTATGAGAACAGTCTGAGCTGGTAGTGTAGTGTACAGCTGAGCTTTTTTGCTTCCTGCTGGGAAACGGGGTTGATGACGGTTAGCCTGAAACAAGAATAAAGTTTAACAATGAACTGAAAAACAGCTTTTACATGACAGTTATTTGATCCAAGTAAGGAGGGCGGTTGCAGATCAGTGTTGACTATTTATACCTTATAACTGAGCTACTGATCATCTACGTAATGTGTTGTTCATGTTCACCAATGTACCCCGCAAGAAATCCTTCACTTTGGAGTCACTTTTTTTAAAACCATTTGTTCCACATTTAGCAGTGTTCTCTGCTGGAAACAAGAGGATTGTCTCGTACAGCCGGAAGAGTTCAAGTATCTCAAGTTCTTTTTCAGGAGTGTGATTAACTGGTGCTGTGACACAGATGGTAAGTCAAATGTAGCTTCAGCAGTAATGCGGCTTTTTTATTTTGCAGACAATTACAGTAAAACCCCAGAGAAAAGTTATTAGTTTACGTCGTAGACTTTTTTTTTAGGGCTTTTCAACGCCTTAAAACAGATTAATAGTTTGAAGGAATTATTGCAACCAAATAAAAACTTCTCACAACCATGTCTATTCAGCACAGTCTCACAGCAGTTCATGAAATAGTCAAGACATTTGATCTATTTAATATGTTCATAGACGTGTCAATTTCCGCTCCAGTCTTCAGGCGTCAATAAAACTACTTAGTTAGGTTTAGGAATAGATCGACTTGGTTAGGCTTAGGAAACAAACTACTTAGTTAGGTTTAGGAAAAGATCGACTTGGTTAGGCTTAGCCAACAAAACTCCTTAGTTAGGTTTAGGAAAAGATTGCGGTTTTGGTTAAAATACCTATGGAAGTGGCTTAACTTAAGTACAGAAGTTAGGTGACAAATAAATCAACTCTGGCTTGTGGTTTTACACGGGACACGAACACCGGTCTCCTGGCAAAAGTCCTGTGTTTTTTGACCCACCCACCTCGTCACTACGTGACATTTGCCACTCTCTATACTTCCCGGTTCACAATTCCGTGGATTACATACGAATTGATTTTGTGCTGACCATTACACAAAAAATTTGAAATTTGTGTCTATGTATACAAATCAATACGATACATTTTGTTACTGTCTCACAAACTGCTGTATGACACCATTCGAAAAATGGTTAGAAAAGGTTTAAGTTAATGATGTTACGTACTGCTGATGCCAAAATCCTGAAAGCATGATTAACTTCATTAATCCAATGAAAAACTGAGTCACCTGTCTCCATTCCCTTCTCTTTCTGTCACTCTCTTTTTCTCTCTGAGTCTCTCTCTCTCAATCCTCCCACATATCCCAACGAGACGCAATTAGTGTTCTACCAAATGCTCCTGTCACTAAGAATAAAAAGCAGGAGGGTAGATAATGTCTAAGATGGGTACATTTGTTTTATACCGGAGAGTCCCCTTGACCTTAAAGGCACCGCAAAAGTCCAAAAGACGAAAAAACAAGTTAATAGAATAATTGAATGAATGTGAAATTACAGGTAGATTTCTGTAATTTAGCACAAAAACTGTCCCGTGAACCACCACGTGTTATAATGGCTTCATAACTCTCTCCGGATAGAGGTGCACCTGGGGTTTCCAAGTCTCTCAGCTCTCCTCTGTGCTTCTTTCATTTAGTCTATCAGTGGCCCACACGGTGCTCGTTCTTCCTTGTTTCCTTGTTCTTCAGTTGTGATCAAAGTCATGGAGAGCTCATGTGGGTTCTTCACTGCAGGCGGAGAGTAACAGAAGTTGACGCACAACAAACTGAAAAGGTTTTGATTATGTGGTTTGATCCAGTTAGGTAGCATGATTAATTCATTTACGAATGTTTCCGCAGGTAGGGAATATCAGCGAGGACTGAGATACTGACAGGAAATGAAAATTAAAAATAGCAGGACACTGTCCTGTGTTGTTTTGAGTAGGGGATTAAAGTTGAGGTTTAAAACCTGACAGAAGTATTTCTGATGAGTAAATATAAGGTAAGGTGTAAAGGTTGTAGAGTTCAAGAGATTTACCTTTCAACTATAGACTGTATATAAGAGGCAGCTTTATTTGTATAGCACATTTCAACAACAGGGCAATTCAAAGTGCTTTACAGAAACATTCAAGAACATTGCGACAAAATGCAAAAAACATCCAGTTTTTACTAAAAGGGCAGCTTTCCTCTTTTTAGCTTTTACCAAAAAGGCAGCTTTCCTCCTCTTAGTTTCACCAAAAGGGCAGCTTTCCTCTTTTTAGCTTTTACTAAAAAGGCAGCTTTCCTCCTTTTAGCTTTACCAAAAGGGCAGCTTTCCTCTTTTTAGCTTTTACTAAAAAGGCAGCTTTCCTCCTTTCTAGTTTTACCAAAAGGGCAGCTTTCCTCTTTTTAGCTTTTACCAAAAAGGCAGCTTTCCTCCTCTTAGTTTCACCAAAAGGGCAGCTTTCCTCTTTTTAGCTTTTACTAAAAAGGCAGCTTTCCTCCTTTTAGCTTTACCAAAAGGGCAGCTTTCCTCTTTTTAGCTTTTACCAAAAAGGCAGCTTTCCTCCTTTCTAGTTTTCAACAAAACATTAAAACATTAAAGATTAGAAAATAAAAACAAGCTAAAAATAAAAGCTAGGATAGAAGCTAAAATTGCATAAAACTCAAAAGAGTAAAAGTTATAGTGCAGTGTCATAAGAAGTGGACATAGTCACCGTGACGTCACCCATTGGTTTGTGGACTTCTGTTTTGAAGCCTCGGGTTTGGAAGTGACCAGAAGTGACACGAGAGGGGGGAGCTAACTGTAACCGAACGCTGAGTAAGACATACTCTATTTAGGCGACAAAGAAAAAAGGTTATAATTATCTTTCAAGAACTGAAAACACACTGTGAAAGGGTTAAAGTTCTAAGACAAAAACACAGACAAAACACAGACCGGACAACGCCGTGGTAACGACCTCTCAATCACAAGTTGTTGTTTTTTGCCTAAACCTAACCAAGTATTTTTGTTGCATAAGTAAACCTAAAATGTAAATAAACCTACTTTGGAAGTTTATTTTGAAAAAAGACTGTTAATTTTGAAAAGAAAAATGTTTGTAACAAGCAGAAACTGACACGCCATCCCTGGGTCCAAAGCTGACGCTACAGGGGTACCCAAAGCGTCTTTGTTTGAGGCATAGGGCCACTGATCAAACGTTGGTATATGATGACTTGGGAGTGAGAACGTGTTGGAAGACAACACAAAATCCACACAGGCAGTGAACTCACAACCAGGACTTTCTTTCTGTGAGGATATAAACACTAACGTAACCACAGCACCACTGTGCTAAGGGGTGACCTGATGGTTACAGAAGAAAATGATGGAACAGTCGATGTTACTAAGTGAGCTATTCAGTAAACAAACATAACATGCAAACCAACAAATTGCAACTTTGTCATTGTCAAGCATGAGAGTATTATAATATTATAATTCTGTCTTTTCTCCGTTCACTCGAGAGGCCGCTGCTCTTCTGCTGTACGCTAACAAATGGAAAAGAGAGATATGATATGCCAAACGATATAAAACATGTCACGCAGAGACGTGATTGGTTTGCACTCGTGAGGCAGAGAAGGCATTAAGAATGATGTCAGATTTTATCATGTTGTCGTCACATTAAAAAAGACAGTTCTGTAAGTTCTGCAAAATATCTAACAGAAGAGAGTTGGGTCAGAGAAGAGTGAGAATTAGATTGACACAGACACAGAGGCTGAGTAACACAGTACTTTTTGATGAAATGTAGATCTATAATTACCATATTCCATTTTCACATGTGAGCTCTTAATGGCACATCTCACGCTTTTCTCTCTTTACACATTTTACAAAAAGCTTCGCTCGGACAGACGCGGCAGAGGAAATGAGGAAAGTGCTGGACAATCAATTAGAAAAAAAAAAGAAGAAACGGATCAGGAGTCAAAGTCTCTAAAGCTGCGGGAGCTGCAGCGCCGTGTGAGGTAAGGGAAAAGACTTTTTGAAATGTCTCCTAAAATGAATCAATAGCAGCTTGAATAGAAAGACATTTAATAAAGCAGCTTCTTATCCGTGCAAGTTAAGAGGAGAGGTTTAATAAGAGCCCCGGCTCTCTATTGTAAGTGAAATATCTCTCTGAGTGTGTGTGTGTCTGTTTCAGTGAAAGCTTTCATGTGTATGTGTGTGTGTGTGTGTGTGTGTGTGTGTTCATCCCAGAACGTGAAAGTGCTAATGCCTGCGCAAATGAATTAATTCCCCAATATATGTGTGGACATGTAATGGTGTAACTGCTGAGCATGTGCCATATGTGAAATGTGTATGAGTGCACATATGTGTTTGTGTAGCTCGTAAAATATGTGCTTAGATTAAAAATTTCAATTATAAATGAACCATATGTAAATGTGTTGTGTGCACCTGCCTACATACACACATCCTGTGCCAGTTTCTGCTTTCATGTTCATTTTCTGATTCTCAAAGGTTGCTCTCAGCATCCAATCGGATTGTCAAAACGGGCCCATGCCATTATTCCAAAACCCCAATAGTCCGAAAAATGCCGACTCCACATTATCCTGAACAGATAGACATGGCTAATTATTATGCAAAATGATGTCATCTGACCTTCTGGTCACAACATTTTTTTTCCTACCATGGCGAAGGCATGACCCACCCTACTCTGCCTCTGGTTGCCTTAACCTGATATACTTACCCTGAACCCAATCTCACTCCTCATGCCTAAAGCCTAACCAACCCAACCAATGATGACATACATAAGACCGGCACATACTGGTACTTCGCAAAAACTCAAGGCCACGCCCCCTTTTGGGGGTTAGAAGAACGAAGATCTCATTGACTTCAATGCAATTTGACATGTGTCTGAATTGTAATTTTGAAAAAGTTTGCATTCATCTCTTGTTAAACAATCATTTGATTTATATAAGTCTTGTAATTATTTTGCGACCTTGCCTGAACCTGAGCGTTCATGATACCTTAATAAATTTAGGTTGATCGCCGCCATGTCCCTTCAGTCTTCCCCCGTCCAACATAGTGGATGGATATTGCTTATCCAGACAGCTATACATATTAGATTGAATCCCGTTAGGCTAAGTGTTGTTTGTTAATAACCAACTGTTTGATCTATAGGCCGAGATTTAGTTGCAGACGACAGTCTGATGCTGCTATAACGTTAATGTATGACTGTATTACTGCAGCAGCCTCACACTCAAGCTAACGTTAGCTAGCCATGCTATCACTGTCACCAGCATCATTTAGCGATTTACCACACTGACAGTGAATATTCACGTATCGTATGTGGCTCAGATCTCAGTGTGAAAGCCTCGGTTAACCCGCTACACAACAGCTTTTAGTCATTTCCTGTCCTGTGACAGCGAGGTTCTTTCCCCCAAAAGGGAGCGCAGCCTCGGTGACGACGCAATGCTGGTCTGGTCTATAGCCTGGAGCCATAAAGCCATGCTGGTCTGGTCTATAGCTTGGAGCCATGAAGCCCCTCTATTCTATCTTTTTTAGGACATGGCAGGGGAACAAATCGGAGATCAGCGTTTTTGGATTTATTGTTGGTGCAACCACCTACACAGCAACTCTTCAGCATAGTGTTATTACTATTAGCGGTTTGTTTAAAATAGAAGTTTGGAGCCATGTTTCAGCTTCTTCTGTTTACTCTGTTACCGTCTACGAGGGACATGGGATTGTTTTCCCCCAAAAGGGGGTGTGGTCACGAGAGCCTACTCTGGATGAGGTATCCGCTGGTCTGATGTATTCAAGGCATGCCTTAGCCAATCAGAAAAAAAAAATCATTCTGTATAATAATTAGCCATATGCTTCTGTTTGCTCTGTTTGCAAAAAAAAGAAATCACGGTATTTTCTAACTGGGCCCCTCAATAAGAAGCTCAGAAATCAGGCCTGTATGTCAGAGAGCATTCACCTGCGCCCATTGTTCTGACAACCCGCAATTCCAAAACCCCAATAGTCCAAAAACATGTCCCATTGGACCGAAAGCCTGTTTGTCCGACAGCCCGCTGTCCCTAAAACAAACGCACATTGTTCTGAAGGCCCATTGCTCCGAAAATATACACTCTCCCTGCAACCATTAAACACACATGGCTAATTATTATGCAGGATGACGTCATCAGACCTGACCTCCGTTGGTTAGGTTGGTTAGGTTTAGGCATGAGAAGTGACATGAGAAGGGCCCCCAAGCCGCTTTTGTACCTGTAACCCTCTAGCTGTGAGACAGCAGCGCTAACCACTGCACCACCGTGCAGCCCTATCTAAGACAGCAGAGCAGGTTAAATCAGATAGCCTCTTTAACAGTTATTGTGCAATAACATATTATTGTATGTCTACTTGTATGTAGGCAGACTGTTCCGAGCATTAAAGATTCACATCCAGAATCAACTTGTTCTGGTGACATTGCAGCCTGAGCCTAGAGATTAGACTAGTTCTCCTAAGTGCAGCCAAGCTAAAACTGGTTTAGAGTAACGGCAGGGGACTGAAGACATTAACAGCACTCAACAAAGAGAAATGATGAAGTGTATTAGGATTAGGATTACATCTGTAATCACGGCTAGTCACTTTGGTTACTATTGTTGGATGTAACCTCTGCTGCAATTCTGTATTTTAAAAAAAGTTATACTTTAAAATGTGTTACCCTTCAAAATAAAGCTTTATTGACCTAAACACTCATGATGAATTGTCCCACCAACTGGGAACCTCTGGTCCAAACCCATTTGTTTGTGATAAACAAACCCACAGTAACAGACTTAAGCCAATTCACTGTCATAAAACAAGTGTAGGGAGTGAGTGAGGCCCCCCCCCCTGTCCTAAACGAGACATGCACACATTTCCTATTAAAATAAAGTCTGAATGCATAAATTCTGCATACTATTAGCTGTTCCCAAAGACGGGGCCATTAATCTGCACATGTACTTCCTCGGGCACTTGATTATAAATGCAAAACCAGGAATATAGGAATAAGTAAAGCTGTGTGTGTGTTGTGTAACTGTGTGTGTGTTAAATTAATACGCGCTCTCCTCGCAGCCCACGGGGCGAGTGTGAGTGTGTGTGAGAGAAATGTTTTTGTGAAACTCATTTCAATTCAGATTAAGGACACACATACATGTGAAATACAAGGGCATGCTCATATTTCTTGGCATGAATTAGAACACGCTTGATCTAAGTTCATGTGGGATTAAAGAGAAATGGCGGTAGTATGTTGGAGTGGGCTGAAGCATGGCAGGGTTATCACATGTGGGCTTACACACTCGGTGGCGTGTCATGCGTTTTTCTTTGAAGATTCTTTTTAACTCCTTCAACTCATTTAAGGTTTTAAAGCGTCTCTTTGCTTATGTCACTAACTGTGACTCTCATCAAACTCTAATTCAGGCCAACTCTAATCCCTTATGGAAGTAAAACATCTCTATATGGCCGCTGCAAGTTTTCGCTCCTTAAATGCAACTGTCAGAAATGACGGGAGAGATACAAGCTTCAGACCTGAAAAACATTTTCTCATTTATAGTTTACATGGGAAAACCTACATAGAAAAGCATATTATTGATCTATTTTTGTGTGTGCGTGTGTGTGTGTGTTTTTTATTATTATTTTATTTATATATATTTATTGAAGATATTTCACAAATTTACAAACTTGCAGTAGGCAGAATATTTTTGGCATTATTGGACAAGTGTTCTGAAAGAAAAACTAGACTTCTGCGATCCAAAGGGTTGACTCCTAAAAGAAGAAGAAGCAGAGTTGGCATCTCTGAAAGGCCAGCGTACCTGAAAACTTTGACCATCATCACAAGCGGCGGTGATGCCCTCATTGATGAACGTGTAACTTGAACCCGGTGACCTTTCTGACCAATTAGCGTCACATCACTTCTGAAACCAAAGGTGTCCCTGCGCTCAACATGCACAAGCAGGACGGCAGAGATACAGGCACACAAACGCACACTTTCAATCTCAACCCCCGGCCCCATCTGTTGCGTGGCCCCTGTCAAGTAAATGTCACCTGATGACATCATAAGCCCGTCAACCTTTCCCCTTGTCACGGTCTCACACACACACACACACACACACACACACTGTGCTTACACTCGGCCTGACACAAGCAAAACGCTGCATGTGACACCTCCTGCCTTGTCCTTTTTATGTTGTCTCTTCCACTCACCTTTCCTCCTCATCTTTCTTCCTTCCTCTTGTCCTCAATTCCTCTTCTGGTGTCCCCTCACCCCTCCTTTCTGGTAAACCCCCTTCCTCCCAATCCACGCCTCAACCCATCCCCCTTTTTCTATTCGACTTTTTCCCTTCCTTTGCTAACGTCTATCGTCTCCTTTGCACTTTTTTTCCTTTTCTGTCCTCCCCACCGCCCCCTCGCTTTACCCCCGTGCTCTCGTCCCCTCTTCTCCTCTCCTGTCCAAGTTAACTTTGTTAGTCTGTACAGAGTCTTTTGACTGTTTAGTTGAAGTGACACAGAGGGCTTATTCACACCGTTGCTTGTCCTCTCTCTTCCATCACCTCGCCCGCAGACAAATGTGCATACGAGAGACCACGAGCAAAACACTAGCACACACACACATTAGTCAATACAAGTTGACACCTGTACGTTCAAGCAGACGTGCAAGAAAAAAAGGTACAGGATAGATGTAGGCTCACACATGGGCACCGTATGTCTACACACATGCAAATATACAAACACGGTGCCGTGAATCATTTCAGCATGACTGAAAAACCTTGAAGCGGCTGGGATGAGGATCAGCACCTCTAAATCTGAGGCCATGGTTGTCAGCAGGAAACCAGTGGATTGCCTACTCCGAGTAGAGAATGAGTCTTTACCCCAAGTGAAGGAGTTCAAGTACCTCAGTGTTTTGTTCGCCAGTGAGGGGACTATGGTCATGAGGGCTGGGTCATGACCCAAAGAACTAGATCGCGGGTACAAACGGCCAAAATGGGTTTCCTCAGGAGGGTGGCTGGCGTCTCCCTTAGAGATAGGGTGAGAAACTCAGTCATCCATGAGGGACTCGGAGTAGAGCCGCTACTCCTTTACGTTGAAAGGAGCCAGCTGAGGTGGTTCGGGCATCTAGTAAGAACCACCGACCTTCCGATTGGTGGACGACCTGCTCTACCCTCTGAGCCACAGCAGCCCCAATTCAAATGACATACTTAACCCCTAAAATGCGTAATCATGACAGGCGGAATGTCCTTAAAATGCCTTCCCATAAGATCAAATAAGATAACATCACAAAACAGATTTATTATTGTTAACAATTAACACTGACTTGTAACGGTTTTGAAAGGCACTGACAAATGATATCGTCCGACTTAGATAGAGCAGACAGTTTCCATGTGTTTCTCCATTAGAAAACAGGGCTCACCTAAAAAAATTTAAATCAAGATACAGAATGAAGAAATAGAGGAGGTATTGTATGGTTGTGAAATTTTGCTGAAAAAAATGCTGTAAAGTTCACGGGAGCCCCTTTCACACAGAGATTCTGCAATACTGCCGTAAAGAAGATCCACCATTCAACTTATCCTTATACAATGGTTTGTATGCTATAGTGAATTCAAGTTTTAGATCTGCAGCTCAGATTTGATAAACATATGAAGAGAATTTCGAAAACAGTAGAGACCAACCTTAATTGTTTTACATTAATCAGACATTACATGCCCACTCGGGCAGCACAGTTATTTATGCACTCTATGATTTTCTCTAATTTTTCATATTGTATGACAGTGTGGGCTCTCACCATCACTATATCACCATCTACAATCAAACATCTTACATCCTGATACTATCAGGCACTGAAAATAATGGACCAAAGCCTGTCCGCTGGCATCATTGTCACATACTAAAAAAGATACAATCTACTGAGCTTTGAGAGCTTTACTCATTTTGTTTTCTCAAATTAGTTTTTAAATGTGTTAGCAGTCTCTGTTCCCAGAGCCTTTTTCCATTATATCCAAAGACAAGACAGCAATAGAGTGACTAGGAGCATGGTGAATGGCAACTGTAAAATACCACATCGTAGAACTACATTTGGACAATCAGCTTTCTCCATAAAGGGCTGTCAGTGTCAACTCTGGAACACACTACCAACTGAAATCAAGTTAATTCCAGATATAAAGTCCTTTACAAGAAAGGTTAAAGCGGCAGTAGTCAGTATATTTTTGGCATCATTGGGCAAAAATCCCATAATACCCTTTCAGCATGTTGTAATTCAAGTGTTCTGAGAGAAAACCAGACTTCTGCACCTCCTCATGGCTCTGTTTTCAGGCTTTAGAAAATCTAGCCTGTGACGGGAGACTTTGACCAATCACAGGTCATTTCATTGAGCAAGCGTTCCTATTGGCTGTGCTCTGGTCATGTGACCGGAACTTGGCTTCCTTCAACAGATTTTTCAATGGCGGCCGCGTCACAAACTTTCTCATTTTACAGCTAAACCGTGCACTACAAGATGATTCTGAAAACATTTGAGGCGAGAAATAGGCATTAACGTAACATAATATTGATTAATATTTTCATCTTCTTATTTGATCAGCGCTGACTAGTTTGACCATTTGGTCGGAGTTCGCAAGTGATTGACAGCCGGCTCTCATAGACGGCAGCTGGACAGCAGACCTCAGATCAGCTCTTACTGCTTGTTTTCCTCTGGTCTGTGAAATCTTGCAGATGCCGTTAGGATCACCAGAGGACACCGGAGGACACAGAGGTACATGATGTTTTTTACCTTTTGTTACCAGTCTCATGCACTACTGTCACGATATAGCGACCGTTTTATAAAAATAACTTTTTTTAATCATATTTGCTCCAATCTCGCCTACTTCAGCTTTAAGTGCTGGCTAAAAGCAAAACAGAACTGTATCCATTTTTAGCAAATTGTACTGTAAATTACCAAGGTGTATTGGTGTATGTGTATTAGCGTATTGCGGTATGTGTATTGTGTGATGTGTATTTTATTGTATTTTCACACTTGTAGTGTATTGTGGTTTTATCTTATAGAAAGCTGTATATTTTAATTACGCTGTACATTTAAAAGCCTAATGATGGACACGAGTTGAAAATTAGCAATAGCTATAAAAACTCTCTGTGCAGCACATCAGTTTCATGCCCTGTACTGGAACTATGTTAAATTACATCGTCCCTATCAAATAAAAAATAAAATAAAATCACCTCAATTTCCCAGTTGTCAGTCTATCATTTGCAACCTGATTACCCTAGACTAGGCATGTGCTCAATTAGTTGACTAGTCGATTACATTTTTCTACCCTCGCTATCCCCAGTTACCAAAGAGTATCAATGTAAGTTCTTTGCACTAACTTTCCAAGGGAAACGGAAAGCGGTCCGGTTGTCTACGCGACAGCGGCGCCAACAATAATACCACTTGGAAACACCAGGGGGGGAAGTTGAAAACTTGTCTATCGCCACTTTAAATATTCTTTCATTTGTACAAATAAGGATACGGCCTTGTGGGCTGGTGAGTGGTACAAGTCTGATCTGAACAGGGACTCCTCTGCTCTACAAAAGTCTGATGTTAAATGTATGACGTTGAGACAGAATTTTTAAAGTCCTCTAGTTTGTTGACACCCGACAGCCAAAACTCTCAGGTGATTTTATAAAGAGGACAAATCCTGGAGCTGGCTCATTCATATTGAATAGAGGACTGATTTACAGACACTGTGGCAGTTCCCGGTATGATTATACAGGGATATGAACACATTTCAGTTGGACAGTCTTTAGAAGCACTATGAAACAAAACTTGCTTGGAATGCAAGAATAAGTCTCACAGTTCCACATAGATCACTGATGTGTTGCTCATAAAATGTAATGAAAAAATTAATGCAGTCATTCATTTTCTTATAAATATATTTAAATAATGTCAAATTAAATTGTATTTAAATGTCCTTTTATAATGTAAAGCGCTTTGAATTGTCTTGTTGCTGAAATGTGCTATAAATAAACTCTCCGTGCCTTCTGTTAAGTTTAACAGTGGTTTGCATCTATAAATGTTGCCTTAGCGCTATCTACTGGAGAGCGCCGGGTCTTCCCTGCACTTGTAAATTTTGTGTTAGACACAACAGTGCGGTAAAACAGTTTCAAAGGGATCCACAGGAATCCATTGAGATTCACAAATACATTTCTATTTTAAAATGCTAAATTGACGATTCACAAATGAATATAGGCCTAAGGGTTGTGAATGTTATTAAGTCATGCAAATGGGGATGTTTTAGTAAAAATATGACAAGTTAAGGCTGCAGTTATTCATATTTTTATAAATGTATTTAAGTAATGTCAAAGGGGTAGCTTTTAGTGATGAGTCGGTGGACACCAAAACAGTCAATATTGGACTTAAATGAATGAATGAATGTGTGTGTGAATTTATTTAATTTTTTTTCCAAAGATTTTGGTGAAAAAGTGTCAAATAAGTCAACGTCACTGCTTCCTGTTCATGGATCAACGGTCTGTCCTTCAATATGGTGGATTCAATAAATTATTATGTAATTATTATAAACTAGTACTATCATATCACATTTCCTTTCACCATTTTTCACATTATCAACTGTTCAAGTTAACGTTACATCTTTACAAAACATTTGCTTCCGTAACATCAGATAAGAGCTAGCTAACGTTCCCTATTGTTAGCTAATTGATATAACTTAATGTTATCTTATTGATGTTCATATCTCACATGATATTGTGTTTAAAACATGAAATGTACGATACGTATTAAAAACTATATGTGTCTAATATTGCAAACAATAAAACTGATGTCATGTCTTGGTTAACAATTATGCTATTAGATTATTTTGTTTTTTATAATTGCTGTATCATCACCATTATTTCAATAAATTCAGATCATAACTAATATTATTATGCTTATATTTATTAGCATTATTTATTTATGTACTACTATTTGCCTGTTATTCTGATTGCTCTTATTAGTAAGTACATAATAGTAATTGCAATAGCAGTGTTAGCGGTAATGATTGAAAGCATGATCGCGAACACATTTCATTGTACATTATATTATATTATATTTTATTATATAAGGACCTCTCTTAAAGTATTAACCTTAACTAAGGAAAATAAGGCAAAGCTATACTTGACAAACCTGAGTTTTAACAATTTCTACTGATAAATGAATTATTTTCTATCATGTAAGTAATTCAGTTCATGTCAGCCTATACGGAACACACTCGTCTCCTGTGCGTCTAGCAGTGATTATAGCTGAACTGTAGAGATTCTAAGTAACTGGAGACAAAACTTAATTTTTCTATTCCACGTAGATCATAAACTCTTTAATATAAAATGACTCATTGAAATCGGTTGAGAAATGTAGATGTTATACTGCTTTTTATCCAGAAAAACGTCAGCAGCCCCGTTTGTATCAACGGGCTGAAGCGTCGAATGTGGCTTCTGTGTTTATATGTCTATGGTGTGAAGCGCTTTGAGTGGCCGGAAGACTAGAAAGACGCTATATAAATGCAAGTCCATTTACCATGTCAAATTTGTGTTCACAGTTTGTTCTGCTGCCCCCAAGTGGCAAAAAAATGTCAATCAATGCCGCTTCCAAGTCTTTGCACACTTAACTAACTAACAACTACAAAAAACAACAGAACCCTTTTAATAGGGAATACCCCTAATTAACCCGTTCACTGCTGCTGTTATTCAGGCCTAAACAACTAAACCATTTATTGATTGGTATCACAGCTATCTTCCAAAGCTGCAAATCTAAGTGGACACAGCATCAATCTGTTGTATCAGCCTGGAGCTGAACCTTAGTGAGTCTGTCACCTCATATAATGTTTGCAATTTTACATCAAAGATCAAAGTTTTAAATTAAATGAAAATTTCACACAATGGTAGTATGAATAATAAAATGTTCCTCGATGACTAGAATAGCATCCTGACTTGTAAAATAATTTCAAACCAAAGGTAGAAATATTGCCTTTTTATCTCTGCTGCTATAGCAACTACTTTCCTCCCTCTAATATTATTTTGCTCAGATAAAATATTAGAATACTGATAGAAATGCAATCTTCACAAATCAAAACCAAATGCAAGCAGTCCAGACAGGAGATTAAATCTAAAAGGAAAAAAGGGAAGTATATAATAGTATCATGCACACATCCGCCGACGGGGAAGATTTCAAACAAAACAGTAGAGTTTGATTTAAACAGCCTCCCTCCTCCAGAGGAGGCCTACCGAGCACACAGTTCGTCTTGCTTTGCGCTCACATGATTACACACAATCACAGCTGGAGCTGCCTGCTGGAATCATAGTCTGCTACTGCTGGCCCTGAAGCAGCTTTACAATCCCATAACCATCAGTATGTGTTCTATCAGTAGTTTTACAAAAACATCCTGTCGTTTTGAAAAATACTAGATTATCTTTCAGACATGTGATGTAAAGGTTTTCATCAAATTCCATAAAATGCCTTGTAATTATTAGGGGTGGGAAAAAAAATCTATTATGTATAAAATACATATATGGAAAAAAGATTGGTTGGATTATATTCACCAGAAGTATAAAAAATGACATGTGCTGTATAAATTATATAGAAAATACCACTAATTTGTGAGGGAAATGTCTTCATTCTTTGATTTTTGGGTTGCTGGAAATAAATTAATGAATAATCCCTGATAATGACTGATATAATTGACTTCAGGACATCTCTGACTACATACATGCTGAAAATTAAACATTTTTACTCTATTTATTTAATATTTTCCAAAGTTAAAGTCCCTAGAAGTGTATGATTCAACTTTTTCCCATGGTCTAGTGTTAAAAAAAGTTGTTGTAGAATGTTGTAGAATCACAATACTTAAAAATCACAAAACATATCGAATCGGCGCCCAAGTATCGTGATAGTATCGAGTTGGAAGATAGGTGTATCGTGCCAGCCCTAGTAATCATAGTTAAATCATACTGCAAGCCGCATGATTTGTAGCAAATATGGAAGAAGGAAAGACATACTCCAGCTAAGAATTAATACGTTAAATATAGTCTCTAATGACTAAAATAATGGGATATAGCTTACAGTTTAAAAAAATGTCCTTGAAGTAACAGTTTGACTTTTTGGGTAATATGCTTACTCGCTTTCTTGGGAGTCGCTTAGCTTAGCTTAGCATAAAGAATGAAAGCAGGGGGAAACAGCTAGCCTGTTGACTGAAGTTCAAAAATACACCTGCCAACGCTTAAACTCACTAATCTACACGCTGTAAACTCCCAGTAGACCACAACTATAAGCTTTAGATGTGCTAGTAGGTGTATTTATTTAATTTTAGGGAGAGCCAAGCTAGCTGTTCTCCCCTGCTTTATGCTAAGTTACCATCTGCTAATCATCATCTCCTGGCACACAGACAGACCCACCGAGGCCCACCCACCGCCTCACAGCTGCTGCCAAATAGTTAGATTAAATTAAAACTGACATTTTTAAGTACTATTAAAAGCTATTTTAATATAGCTAATTGTATATCTAAATGTGCTCAAGAATTAACATAAATAACAAACATCAAATTAAAATGCATGATTTTAATTATGTTTAACGGTAATCACGACACATCATCAGGTAGCTGTCAGTTAGCGAACGTTTCCTTGGATGGGAGACAACCCTTAGCCAGTAAAAGCTCCAAAGTGTGTGGTTATATATGAAGTATGACCCTGAATACATTAAATTTGGATTCATGATGGCAGGCAGTGATGGGTTGAGGATAAACACAATATGTATTTTGGTCATTAGCTGACAGAGGCATAACACATATTTACAGCCCAGTTTATTTTTTTGTCATTTATTTGGGAAGGTCGCCGTTGAGTGGGCATTGAGTTACAAAAGGTTGGGAACCACTGGTGTAGAGGACAGTTTACGCTGCCAGTCCTGCTAATGGCCGAGTCCATTTGATTGGTACCAGAGTGTGGCTCGGAGACGACGTGAGAGGAAAGGTGACGTAGAGTAGTCATAGCTGGTTCAGAGCAAATGTTAAACCTATAATATTGCACTCGAGCCTCCATGTGAATCCACTAAGCCGCAGTGACACCGGGAGACCCAGAGGTTTAAGTTCATATTGTGGAGAGGGAGGATATTGCAAACGGACTGTCCAGTTATCGAGTCAACTTTAAGCCCAAAGCAAAATATAGATCTGTCAAAATTCCAATTGCTGCACGGCTTTCACAAGCTTGTTTGTTTGCTTTGTGCCAACCAGAGCATTGCTGTGACACTAAACAATGTACCTTGTATTTTTTATGATCGATTATATATTTTTATTTCAGTTTACAAAATGGAACTGGGACTGGAGAATACTTCCTTCCTCCTGGTCTACTTTAGTACATGCTCACATGGTTGTATATACTGTACTTATTAACTTGTGCAGTGGAGTAATAATAAACTACATAAACACATTCAGACTGCTGCTATCAAACAGCACTTTTGGAAAAAAAAGGGAATTAATTTACCATGGGTAGTTTTACCTTTGGACATTCCTATACCATATGTATAGATTATAGTATAATGACTCTGGCTTTTATGAAGCAGTGTGGCTTTTATGTGGGTTAAACGCTGCAGAACTCCACAGGATTTCTGATGTGAATTCACAATCCAAGAGGAGTATGACGAGGAGCAATAGCTTATTATCTTTCTAACATATGCACTTATTTCAACACGTTTTTGTGGATGCTTTGTCAGACCCCACAGGGTCACTTTTTCCGTCACTATAAATATGTGCTTAAATGTATAATATGCAAGAATTAACTAAATAACAATGTATAGACTGATATCAAAATAATCCCTCTCAATCGTCACTTATGCATACGTATACTTTTTCCTAAACCTAACCAAGTAGTTGTTGCCTAAACTGGTGAACACTGATCGCTTGTGTTGCTTGTAGGAGAACGCACTAAAAATGAGAAATAACTTTTCGTGAGATATCATACGATACATCTGAGGATATGCTGAACTTGGAGGTAAGTATTGCTGGAGAAACACAATGGATTGTGAGTTCCAGAGGGTCTGGACATGGCTTGTTTTTTTTTATACTTTAAATCTAGTGCTATATAAATAACCAAACCTGCAATGTCTAAATACAGTTCCCATTTCTTCCGCCTGCTGTCTTCACAGGCTCTCATTGGCTACAGTACAGCACATCACAGCTTTCAGACCTTTTGCTCAATCGCCTCACACTACGAAACTCTTGTGCAGAGAAAATCAAACATGCTTGAAAGAAAATGGATTTCTAGAGCCGCTCGTCTCCTCATAGAACAACCGTCCAATATATTGTTCTGTAAGTCCAACAGGGTAGGCTGTTGTCTCCGATTTCACCAACTTGTGAAATTTACAGCCAGCCCTGGTTAGCATCCCCGTGGGGTGGAGAATACATTTTGAAGACATCCTTTTTACGCCTGAATCTACACTTAAACAAACACAGCAGATTAAAGTTTCATAAGGGCTTTCAGGGAAGGACAAAGAGTACAGACTGTCTCGTTCTCTCTGGTGCAGTCAGAAGGAAAATGCAAGAACCCAGACACAGAAGAAGACTGGCACATGGTGGAAAAATAGAAGTTTAGGAAGAGGGGATGAAAAAAGCGACATAATGTCAAAGACAGGTTAAGACAAACAAACAAACACAAGACTTTCAACCAGGAGACCGGTGACCGTGTGAAACTAAAAGTAACGTTGACTTATTTTGTCATGTCTGTCGTTAGTTACGTGACTCGTCAGTATCGTCAGTCCTGTGAGTCATTAGTATCGCCAGTCATGTGAGTCGCTAGTCACGCAAGTTGTTAGTATCGTCAGTCCCGTGAGTCGCTAGTCATGTAAGTCGTTAGCATTGTCAGTCCCGTGATTTGCTAGTCAAGCAAGTTGTTAGTATCGTCAGTCCCGTGAGTCGTTAGTCATGCAAGTTGTTAGTATCGTCAGTACCATGAGTCATTAGTATCGTCAGTCCCGTGAGTCGCTAATCATGTAAGTCGTTAGTATTGTCAGTCCCGTGAGTCGCTAGTCATGTAAGTCGTTAGTATTGTCAGTCCCGTGAGTCACTAGTCACGCAAGTTGTTAGTATCGTCAGTCCCTTGAGTCATTAGTATTGTCAGTCCCGTGAGTCGCTAGTCATGTGAGTCATTAGTATCATCAGTCCCGAGAGTTGCAAGTCATGTAAGTCGTTAGCATTGTCAGTCCCGTGAGACGCTAGTCACGCAAGTTGTTAGTATCGTCAGTCCCGTGAGTTGTAAGTAATGTCAGTCATTAGTATTGTCAGTCACGTGAGTCGTTAGTATCGTCAGTCTCGTGAGTCATGGGAGTCGCTAGTCACGTGAATTGTTAATACTTTCAATCCCGTGAGTCTCTAGTCACGTGAGTCATTAGTATTGGCAGTATCTTGTGTTGCTAGTCACATGAGTCGTTAGTATTGTTAGTCCCGTGAGTTGCTAGTCACGTGAGTCGTTAATGTCGTCAGTCCCGTGAGTCGCTAGTCACGTGAGTCGTCAGTATCGTCAGTCCCGTGAGTCATGGGAGTCGCTGGTCACGTGAGTTGTTAGTATCGTCAGTCCTGTGAGTCGCTAGTCACATGACCCATTGGTGAGAGGGGCACCCCGTGCGTCGGTCTCCAATGCTGAAGGGCACTGACCAAGCGGCGGTATTCAACGAGTTGGGAGTAAGACTGTGTTGTGGAGACAGAAAGAAGAAGATGAGATTTAACATGCCAATTTACTTTTCTGACTGCTCCACTTTACTCCCTCTTTACTTCACTCTCTTTGTTAGCAGCCATCCTCCCCCTCTCTCTCTCTCTCTCTCTCTCTCTCTCTCTCTCTCTCTCTCTCTCTTATAGTCTGTTATCTTGTTTTTTGCCCTTTTTTTTACCCTTTTTCTCAGTATGGTGGGCACCAATCTGTGAGTGCCTGATATATAGAGATAATTAGTTTGGAGAAGAGGAAGAGTAGAAAAGAAAGAAGGGGAGGGAGGGAAAGAGGAGAAATAAAGTTGGAGGGAAAATGAGAGGAAGGAGTGAGGAGAGGAAATACAGAGGACAGCAAACAATGGATATCACATTTATCACTGACTTTAATTGGAGGGAAAATCATCACTCTGTGACTAAAGGTTGTGTTGGAAGTGGGACAACCAATGTGGAAACTGAACACTTTTGACAGACTCTACTTTTTCCACTATAAAAGGAAAACACGAGAGATTTTCCATTTTTATTCTTTTTGTCTCCATTTTTTGGTTTCAACTGCTCATTGCTGTGGTGTTTCTGAGCTGCATCCTCATCAATCAAACAGCACGGCCAGCAGTGTGTTGTCTCTTTTATTGGCTTTTCTAATGAAGTTTGGGTTTCCGATTGCAAACACACTGCTGTTTGCTGCTGTTAGAAGTTTTAAAACCCATCGCTTCCCGTGCACCAACGGACTGTTCCTGCAGGACTCTGAGCCTGTAGAGCAGCTGTAATGACCTGAGTAAAGGTTGAATCACTATTGTGTATTTTGTAGGGCATTCGTTTATAAGAAAATACGACTATGTGGGCTATTACTTCACAATCCTGCAAGTGAGGCCAGCAGAACTTTTTAGTATTTTTACAAGTTCATCGGCACATCCTTGCAAAATTAGGTGGTGCTAAAGAACATAAACTGTATATAAGAAGTGGACGAAGTCATCGTGACCTCACCCATTGGTTTGCAGAATGCCATTTTGAAGCTTTGAGTTCGGCATTTTGGCTGTTGCCATCTTGGTTTTTGGCCGTAATTTTTTGCAACCAGAAGGGACACGAGAGGGTGGAGCTAAGTACAACCGAGTGCTGAATACAATTTTTTTTAAAAATCATTATGCCGGACAGCGCCGTGGTAGCGACCTGTCAATCACAAGGTAGCCACACCCTAAAGCATCCCCTGCTTTATGGTCTATTTGACTCTAAATGGGACCATAATTTACTAAATGAACGTTATGATGTATTGAAGAAGACTTGAAACCGAAAGCGATTGAGACCATAAACTCATGTTTACAATGTTTACTGAGGTAATACATTTTCTCATAGACTTCTATACAATCAGACTTCTTTTAGCAACCAGAGGAGTCGCCCCCTGCTGGCTGTTAGAAAGAATGCAAGTTTAAGGCATTGACTTCACTTTTCAGTTTACTAAAGCAACATTAAGACCATTTGCTATTGATCAACAGCACAAATTTGCATGTCAGAGTTCATCTATGCGGAACTTCATGGAAAAGATTTACATCGATTTACTTCAACCCTGCGAGCGGATCTGCTTCTTGCAGTGTTTCCACTGAAATAAAAATGTCACTGTTTTGAATGCTGGTGTGACCGGGCCTTGAGAGTGTCACACTACTTTTCAAACGTTTCAAGTAAAGATCATCTGGGCAGCAAGTGTGTTTCTTCCGTAAAGCATTGGGAAATGCAAATTGGTTGCATGTGAACATAAGACACACAACAAAAGGACAATTTTTTGGGAAAATCCCTGAAAAACCCTGAACCAACTGCAGTGAACATATCTGAATCGATAGATTATTAAAAAAAAACGTACAAGGACAGTCTGTCAATTTGGTAATGGAAGAGCACTCCGCAGAGTGCCGAATTCGTTCTTACTTTTATCCCAGGGAGAGAGTGATGTCCTTCTGCAGGAAGTGCAAATTCCAGGGAGCGAATATATGGCACCGCTAACAAGCAAGTTGCTCTGGCCTCTCAAGAACTGTAGCCCAGAGGGAGATTTAATGATATAAGAAGGAGAGCCAAACATAAGCTGGCAATGAAATGGAGAGACAGTTTGGTGACAGAGGGGGGGCATCCAGCAGCCAGAACCTCACTGAAGAAGATGCAGCTGGATCCACGATCCCATCACAGGTTTTGAGGGATAGAGTTTAGCAGATCTGAAGTTCCATTACCAAAACCAGTCAGAATTTAAATTGATCAAATTATTTTGCAGCACGAAAAAAATACTATCTACAAAAAGAAGTCATAAAAATAATATAGTTTTGTGCGGCTTTAAAACATGAAGGCACAACATGCAATCCCTAAATTATATTTCACAGGGAAAGAAGAGGCCACAGAGAGAAATGCAGGTCAGAGGAATAACAACAATCAGCCTTTCCTCAATCTCCATCGAGGTGGGTTTAACATGACAACATGACTTCCCTTTGAACAAAGTAACACAACTATCATTTTATAGCTGGAACAAGGAGCGAGATCAGGTCTGACCGCCATCAGTGGAAATGTAAGATAGTTGGCAGAGGCCAAAGAAGTCCACCAATGAATGGATTACGACGATTAGAGACGGTATTTCGAGATGCCAGAAGCATCACGTGACCTCCAGTTTAGGCTGTGGCCAGTACAGTAAATTCCCCACACTTGCAGCTTGGTACTCTTCCTGGGGGGCTCTGGTCAACCAGCACCAGTGCTCTGATGCCAGCCTCACTTGCCTAATCTACCAACCATCGGCTGAACTGCACCCGCTTAGCTGTTTGGCCACTATTTGACATAGTGGCCAAACGGTAGAATTACAACTTCCGTGTCCATCACGTGATGCAATTGGGTCCAAAGAGACTTTTTCCCATAGACTTGCATTGGGAAAAAGACAACGTTAGTGGACAATTTTATTGAAGTAAATCAACTTCCCAGTACAAACACTTGAATAGCCCTTATTTAAATCATTAGGTCGTAAAAGTTGTAAATTGCACTGATAGCCGAATCCAGAGTTATCTCCCTTCTTTCCGTTCATGTGAATGAGACCCAGTCCGAGCGCTGGGAGATGGGGTTAAAGGGAGCGCTAGTGCCCTTGCTTTATGGACCCAATGGATGCGGAAGATCATCGTATGATACGGGTAATTTTATACTCGCCACTGAGCAACTTTCATAGGAATGAATGGGGCCCTGCCTCAAACGCTGTATCCAGTTCTCTTTATAGATCCATGGTTCTGGGCTACAGTAGAAACATGGCGGCCATCTCTGTGGTGAGGACCCGCTCCATATGTAGATATAAATGGCTCATTCTAAGGTAATGAAAACACGATTCTTACTTTCAGGTGATTGTAGAAAAAAGAAAACATACTTATTAATATTATATTCCATTTCTGCCAATAGATCCCCCTAAATTCTACACATTGTTCTTTTAACAAGTACAAAGGCTGATTTGGGGAATTCAATAGCAATTTGTAGTGTTATGTATGATGCTCAGAACTATCACACTTGAGTGTTTTTTTCTTTTTTTTTCAAATCACCCTGATGGTGTGTGTAAAAATAAATAAACAAAATAAATAAATGATCCAGTGTGGAAAGATGTGTGAGACAAATTACAAATATTGATTCATGTACTGTAGTAATGGTTGAATTGCTTTAAAGAAAGAAAAATGTTTCAGTGGGAAATAAGAAAACTCTGGGTAACACATCAACTAACAGGATCCTCATTAATCTTTATTACAGATCATGAACCTGAAATTCATCTCTAACATTTACACAATAATGTGCAATTAATAACTATTAGACATATTATGATAAATTCCTTGATTGTAAGTCACGTTTGCGAAATAGTTACAAAATTGAATGTGTTGATTTGTGTACATAGACACAAATTAAATTTTTTTTTCGTGATGGTCAGCACAAAATCTATTTGTATATAATCCATGTAATTGTGGACCAAGAAATCTACAGATCGGCGAACAGTGGAGGGGGATGGGGTGGATGGATGGGCCAAAAAATACTGGACTTTTGCCCAGGAGACCGGTGTTCATGTTCCAGTTATTTTAAGCCAAACCGCAACTTTTCCTGAAGATAACTAAGTAGTCTTATTGCCTAAGCCTCACCAAGTCAATCTTTTCCTAAATCTAACTAAGTAGTGTGTTGCCTAAGCCTAACTAAGTCAATCTTTTCCTAAATCGAACTAAGTAGTTTGTTGCCTAAGCCTAACCAAGTCAATCTTTTCCTAAATCTAACTAAGTAGTTTGTTGCCTAAGCCTAACCAAGTCAATCTTTTACCAAACCTAAGTAGTTTGTTGCCTAACCCTAACTAAGTCAATCTTTTTCTAAGCCTAACTAAGTAGTTTGTTGCCTAAGCCTAACCAAGTCAATCTTTTCCTAAACCTAACTTAGTAGTTTTGCTGCCCAAGCCTAACCAAGTCAATCTTTTTCTAAGCCTAACTAAGTAGTTTGTTGCCTAAGCCTAACCAAGTCGATCTTTTCTTAAACCTAATTTAGGATTTTTTTTGCCCAAGCCTAACCAAGTCGATCTTTTCCTAAGCCTGACAAAGTAGTTTGTTGCCAAAGCCTAACCAAGTCGAACTTTTCCTAAACCTAACAGAGTAGTTTTTTTGCGTAAGCCTAAAAGTCGATCTTTTCCTAAACCCAACTAAGTAATTTGTTGCCTAACCAAGTCGATCTTTTCCTAAACGTAACTAAGTAGTTTGTTGCCTAACCAAGTTGATCTTTTCCTAAGCCTAACTTAGTAGTTTTGTTGCCTAAGCCTAACCAAATCGATCTTTTCCTAAACCTAACTAAGTAGTTTGTTGCCTAAGCCTAACCAAATCGATCTTTTCCTAAACCTAGGTAGTCTGTTGCCTAAGCCTAACCAAGTCGATCTTTTCCTAAACCTAACTAAGTAGTGTGTTGCCTAAGCCTAACCAAGTCAATCTTTTCCTAAACCTAACTAAGTAGTTTGTTGCTTAAGCCTAACCAAGTTAATCTTTTCCTAACCCTAACTAAGTAGTTTGTTGCCTAAGCCTAACCAAATCGATCTTTTCCTAAACCTAAGTAGTGTGTTGCCTAAGCCTAACCAAGTCAATCTTTTCCTAAACCTAACTAAGTAGTTTGTTGCTTAAGCCTAACCAAGTTAATCTTTTCCTAACCCTAACTAAGTAGTTTGTTGCCTAAGCCTAACCAAATCGATCTTTTCCTAAACCTAAGTAGTCTGTTGCCTAAGCCTAACCAAGTCGATCTTTTCCTAAACCTAACTAAGTAGTGTGTTGCCTAAGCCTAACCAAGTCAATCTTTTCCTAAACCTAACTAAGTAGTTTGTTGCTTAAGCCTAACCAAGTTAATCTTTTCCTAACCCTAACTAAGTAGTTTGTTGCCTAAGTCTAACCAGGTCAATCTGTTCCTAAACTTAAGTAGTTTGTTGCCTAAGCCTAACCAAGTCGATCTTTTCCTAAATCTAACTAAGTAGTTTTATTTTGAGTCACATGTTGCTGGACATTCGCAAGAAAACGCATGAAAAATCCGATGTTGAAGGTCGTGCTGAGCATCACGAATAAAAGGGGAAATTCGTGTCTATGTACACGAATCAAATCGATTCAATTGTGTGACTATTTCACGAACTGCCGTGAGATGGTGTCGTTACAGATGTATGTACTGAAAGAGAATCATCTCGCCGTCTCATTTACCTTCTGTCTTCTTCCACTCTCTCTGTGTACATATACAGTATGTGTACATGTATGTGTATGCTGACCTGCTTTGTTCCTCAGGATTAGCTGTGTTATGATCAGCAGTTACGTCACAGCATGACAAGTCCAGCTGCATCTGTGGGCGAGTGTTCAAGTCTGTGTGTCCTGACCTGTTTTGTGCCTCTGAATTAGGCATGTGATGACCAGCAAGATGACAACCTCAGCTACAGATCTGCGTGTGTGTGTGTGTGTGTGTGTGTGTGTGTGTATGCATCTTATTTTTAAGCATCACTGTGACTTTTTCTCTCCATCCTCCTGTCTCTGCCTCTCCAATTACCCCTTTCTCCCGCTTCTCTCTCACCACACAGGTGGTCAAACATCACGATGGCATCACTGTAAAATGAGCAGCCCGCCTCTTCACACTACACACACACACGTTCCTTCTTCTTCACGCCTGGCTGAGAATATTTTAGAACTCGTTGCGTCATAGAGAAACTCAAGACGAGACAGGACTCCCCTCTGTCTTGCTCCCCGCTCCTCATGTCGCCCTGTAGGTGTCAAGCACTTTGTTAATCCACTGTTCTACTAATCGGAATGATTGCTACCCCTGTCCTCCCTCCTGTACGCCCCGCATGCCGTCGCAAATGAAACGCACCCGGAGCGCCAATGATTCAGGTTGATGTCAGTTTGAAGCCAAAGAAGAACGGCTTTTTCTCTGTAGCCATTGTTGGTTTGTGTGTGTGGGGGGGGTGTATACATGTGTGCTTTTGTCCACACTTGGGGGAATGCCAGTGTAAAGTATATTTACTTGTGTGTGTGCATGTGTGTGTGATTATATGTTTGTTTTTTTACACTTGTTAGCGAAAAGCAGTGTGTCTTCGGCCCTGAACGCAAGTGTGTATGCCTGCGTGTGTGTCTTGTTCTTTCAATTGCAGCAACAATAAAAGAGATATTTCCAGCCCTATTCATCAACACGCATACAAGAAGCAACAGGAAACATTCGGACTGAAATTGGAATATCTTTGTTTATAACATCATCATCTGAGCTGAATCAGTGTGTGTGGGGGATATTCAGTCAGCATCAGTGTGTCATGATTTTGGAGTGAGTGGCTCAGAGGTTAGATAAACATTTCCAAGTACCAATGATTGTTCCTTTTTAAAAAATATATGTACAAGCCAAGAATGAAATGACAACCATCACTACAAAACACGTGACAACCATCAACAACGTAACTTGCAAAACAAAACACGGGTCTCAAACACGGGTCTCCCACTTGAAAATTCTGTTTGCTTGACTCCGTCAACCTCCCCACCCGCTCACCATAGGTGGTCTTTTTTCACTTTATAACTAACTCTGAAATTAGACTACTACTACCGTCACTACAAAACACTGCAACTTCATAAATTATTAGTTAGCATTTACAAAAATATGATAAATATCTTTTACCTTTCTTGTTCGAGTGTGTTTCCACATTTCATCACTTGGAAATCTGACCACTTATTTAACTCGCTGTCACTTAATATCACAACAAATCTGTTCCTAAAAAATAAAAACAGCCATACCTTATTGACTTACAAAAGCAAGCTGCTTGACTGCTAAAACAATAACATGGATAGTCACAAATAGGAGTCAGTATAGAGGTGCCATGCCATTGTTCTGACGGACCGTTATTTCCGAAACCCCAATAGTCCAAAAAATGTTCCATTGGACTGAAAGCCTGTTTATCTGAGAGACCATTATCCCGAAAACAAACGCCCATTGTTTCGAAAGACCATTGCTCCAAAACTCCAACCAACAAAGGCAACAACTAATAGGAGGCTGAGTAAGGTGGGTCATGTGGGCTGACGGACAAATGGGACATTTTCGGACTATTGGGCTTTCGGAATAATGGGCCGTCGGAACAATGGCCAGTCCCTGGTATAAATAAGCACAGTATTTCCATTATCCCAACCACTAATTTAGCACTTTGTTGTAGCGTGTTTGATTTTTTTCCCATGTTAGTAACAAGCAGACCACTGCAGTGAATAGGTGTCCATTCTCTTTTTCTATAAGCGGTCTATACACATATACACAAGCTTAGAAATAGTAAACAAATACTGAAGATCGAAAGACTTTAAATGTATGTCAAAAAGACAAGACGAGAATTTCACATTCCCATAGGAAATGGTGTCATTATGTAAAGGTCATCAGAAGGTCAACAGGGCACTAGTGTCGTGATAACACATCACCATAGCAACAACCGACTCTCCAATCGTTCCCTTTCCAAAGAAACAGGTATGGAGAGATGAAAGAGAAAAGAAAGAAGGAGTGTAAAAAGTGTTAATGATTAAGGTGAAACAAATTATTCTTATGGGAAAACTGGGTCATTATAACGGCAGGGAACACGATCTAGTTGAGTATTTGAAATCACTGCAGGAGATGCTGATCGTGCTATGATTAATGATTAGTAATATATATTGGAAAAAAAATTAAGACGGTATGTCTTCATTGACAGGAAAACATGTTGAAATGTTGTGTGAGATTGTTTAAGCTTTGGTGGCTCCAAATGGCAACAACACAGTCTTTGACATTTGACCTGTAAAATGATACCATTCAACTAGATGTGGTGAACAGGTGAGGTAGTGAGGGAGCTCAACCATCACTGGAGAGTCCAGCTTTCCCATTATGGAGCCGTTATTTGGGGAACTTCATGCAGGTTTTTTTTGTTGCTCCTCTTGCATTTTGTAGTAAATCTTGGAGCCACCTTGGGGGCTGCCGCTCTGACATTAGCTTAGCTGTGGGTTAAAAGGGCCCTGTGGTGTTTCCCTGTAAACTGAAGCAGTTGTTGGCAATGAAAATCTTGGATCTTAGACTCCCTCCAACAAAGCTCATTAAATATGCAGGCTATAAAAAAGGAAAATCACACAAATGAAAGAAAAATTAGAATCTAAGAAATAAAATAGTGTTTAAAAATATAGGGCTAAAATATAAACATAAACAAAATGTAAAATAAAGTAGGCTAATATTAAGGTGTGGTAAACAGTAATTGCAAATGAATAAACTGAATGTTAACAGTTACAGGAATGTAATGATCGGTTTGTTTTACCATGTTTTTACCATTATTTAAAAAAAAAAAAAATCACATATCAATGTGAGAAATGATCAGTATTGGTAAAATAGGAACAGAATGTATCGGTATATCGTATCGAATTTAAAATGTCTGATATCGTCCATCCCTACCGGTGAGTCCAGCTTTCCCTTTATGGAGCCGTTATTCGGGGGACTTGGTGTGATTTTTCCTTTTTTTTAATGCTCCATTTGCATTTTGGAGGAAATCTTGGAGGCACTTGGCTCTGTTTTATCTTAGAGAGAAATGACCACATCATAAACAAAAGCATCACGCTTCAGTGGTGGAGGCAGAAATCACAGTGTGGGTGGGCACACAGAAAATCAGGTGGGACTAACCTGTCCAAGACCAATCATACTTAAAAGGTTCTGAAATGCATAGGTTAACCAAAATAGTCCATTAAAACTCTACTTGACTGAATGTGTTACCCACACACTGAATGATGACACTACATCCATCCAGGCGCCAGGTACTTTTATTGCGCTGTAAACACAGTAAAAGGACAGTCATGGATCAACGTCAGCTTTCTGGTATGCTGCTATCCTGACAGTCTCACGCTCATACCAGGCTTCCTTCTAAGGGAAAAGTAACTATAAGTAGGTAATAAACCAAAAGTAATTCAGTGCACAATATAATGTTAACTGAATCTGTCATGAAATTAAAATGAATTACCAAAACACGATGGCAGCATCTTAGATGGGAAAACCTTTATAAAGTCAGTCCACGACCGTAAAGCTGTACAGCTGGCGGGGCACGGCCTACAGTAGCTATTCCAGTTAGCGTTAGCGAGCTGCCTTACTCCCTAACGTAAATCACTCTCTAAACATAAACACACAGCCTTTCTTAACTGAAATATATATATGTACTGTATATGGCGCTTGTGCACTTCTCTCACCTGTAAACACAGTAAAAGGACAGCCATGGATGAATGTATGCTGCTATCCTGACTGTCTGTAGAATATGTCACGGACATGAAAAAAAGTAAAGATTTATTTTTAAATCAACACTTCCTGCTTTCATTTCAAAATATAAGCCTGCAAGCATTTTTTTTCTGTTGACAAAATTCCTTCATTTGTTAACACAAGGCTTTTATTCTGAAATATTTGCAGGACGGTATTGTAGGAAATGCAGTGACTTGCAGGGCTCCATGAATGAATAAAGTACGGGGTTTTAATTGTGGATTATTATTATTATTATAATACTATTATTTACAAATGAGCACACGCTTCTAAAAGTAATGACACAAAGATAATAAGAGTATTTCTGGGCACAAGCCTTATCACTAAAATGTTCAGGGTGCCACAAATGCACCACAGTTTAATCATATAAGTCTTATACAGGCATCTAACATGTATACTTAAGATAAGATAAAATATTTCTTTATTAGTCCCGCAGTGGGGAATACTGTACATATCCACCTACGTCATATAAAGCAGCCTGTTACATAATTCATTCAATATTTATTCCAGTATATAGTATTTGCTCTTGAATGATTAATGTAACCGGTTGCTTTATATGACGTAGGTGGATATGTACAGTATGCATGTATACATGTATGCATGTCATTTTAATGGCACTATTTTCTTTAATGCATTAAAGCAATTGATATTTCAGAGGTTGTATCGGGCTCAGTTTTAAAGCTAAAGTGAAGATACTGGCATCAAATGAAGCTAGAAAAAAACTAAGAAATCCATCGGTACCAACCATGTCATACTAGCTTGTTACAAAGAAGGTTAAATAATGCTCCAGGCTTATGCTAAATTTTGGCGAGGAAAAGCTGGCATGGCCATTTTCAAAGGGGTCCCTTGACCTCTGACCTCCAGATATGTGAATGTAAATGGGTTCTATGGGTACCCACGAGTCTCCCCTTTACAGACATGCCCACTTTATGATAATCACATGCAGTTTGGGGGCAAGTCATAGTCAAGTCAGCACACTGACACACTGACAGCTGTTGTTGTCTGTTGGGCTGCAGTTTGACATGTTATGATTTGAGTTTATTTTTTATGCTAAAAAGTACCTGTGAGGGTTTCTGGACAATATCTGTCATTGTTTTGTGCTGTTAATGTTTCCCAATAATAAATATAAACATACATTTGCATGAAATAGCATATTTGCCCACTCCCATGTTGATAAGAGTATTAAATACTTGACAAATCTCCCTTTAAGCTACATTTTTAATAGATAAAAAATGTGTGATTAATCACGATTAATTATGGACAATCATGCGATTAATCACGATTATATTGTATTGTGTAAATATTTTCATTGATTCATTGATTGACAGCCCTAATATATATATATATATATATATATATTGTTATTGTTATTGTCCTTGTCACTACTTGTAGCATGAGGCGAGGAGGAACAGGAGGAGCACTGCCAGAGCAGAGCCCTACAAAATGATCTCCAGCAGGCTACTGGGTTGCATGTTTCTGACCAAACTGTCAGAAACAGACTCCATGAGGGTGACATGAAGGCCTGACGTCCTCTAGCGGGACCTGTGCTCACAGCCCAGCATCGTGCAGCTCCATTGGCATTCGCCAGAGAACGCCAGAATTGGCAGGCCCGCCATTGGCGCCCTGTTCTCTTCACAGATGAGAGCAGGTCTCATGTGGCCAGAGTGTGTAGGCCAGGGGTCACCAACGCGGTGCCCGCGGGCAACAGGTCGCCCGTAAGGACTAGATGAGTCGCGCGCTGGCCTGTTCTAAAAATAGCTCAAATAGCAGCACTTACCAGTGAGCTGCCTCTATTTTTT
Source organism: Sebastes fasciatus (assembly GCF_043250625.1). Taxonomy (NCBI): domain Eukaryota; kingdom Metazoa; phylum Chordata; class Actinopteri; order Perciformes; family Sebastidae; genus Sebastes; species Sebastes fasciatus. The sequence continues at coordinate 3,359,786 of NC_133804.1, forward strand.
TTAAATTTTATTTATTTTATTTTTTTGCTATTGTTGTTTAAATCAGACTTGCATGTAACTTACAAATGACAACATATATATATAAAAACACTTAAAATTTAAAATGTTTTTTGTGTTTAATATAAATGAACTCTGACCTAGTATAGTTCAAAGGTCAGTATTGTGCGCATGACCAAAACGTAGCGTTTGTTGCGCTCATACAAACAAGCTAGCAGACGCAACGAAAATGAGGAGAAGAGTTACCCCAAAAAATGGCAGAAAAAAGAAAGAAAACATATCATTTTCACGACGAATGGGAGGTAGAGTTTTTTTTTACCACTGTGAAAGGATCCTGCGTGTGTCTCATTTGCGGGGCAACTGTGGCGATAGCAAAGCGGCACAATGTGGAGAGACATTTCACTACATGTCACACAAGCTACCATGCTAACTACCCACCGGGCAGCGCACTGCGAGCAGAAAAAGCCCGCGAGTTAAAGGCAGCTTTGTGCAAACAGCAGTCTTTTTTCACTAGACCGGTTAAAAACTCCCAAAAAGCAACCGAAGCCTCGTTTAGAGCTACGCAATTCTTGATGAAGAAAAAGAAGGCATTTACAGACGGGGAGGTTGTCAAAGAAGCAATGATGATAATTGCTAAAACTGTGCTTGAAGACGAGAAGTATGGAACCGATGTACTCTCCAGTCTCTCCAATGTTCAACTCGGGGCAACTACAATGGTAAGAAGAGTGTCAATGATGTCTGGGAACTTGGCCGACCAGCTGGACCGTGATCTGGCGAGGTGCCGGTGGTTCAGCATCCAGTGTGACGAGTCGGTGGACAGCAGCAGTACGGCTCAGCTGATGGTCTTTATCCGGATGGTGTTTGATGATTTCTCCACAAAAGAAGAACTTCTGACACTACTGCCCCTGAAGACAACTACGAGGGGAATTGACATTTATAACGCAGTGAAGGAGTTTTTGGTGGAAAAAAAGGTGCCGCTGGAAAAGCTGGTATCAGTGACTACGGATGGGGCTCCTGCTATGATCGGCCGACACACAGGATTCGTTGCTCACTGTAAAGCTGACCCAGAGTTCCCAAACTTTCTGCAGTACCACTGCATCATACACCAGCAGGCCTTATGTGCAAAAGTGATCTGCTTTGAGCACGTAATGACTCCCGTCGTGAAGATCATAAACAGCATCCGCTCCAGAGCTAAACAGCACAGAACATTCAAGGTACTTTTGGAGGAGCTGTCAGCTGAATATGATGACCTGCTACTACACACAGAAATCCGATGGCTCAGCAGGGGACGAATTTTGCAACGTTTTTTGTCACTTTTGGGTGAAATCAAAGAGTTCATGCAGTCCAGAGGTGAGGACACCGTGCTGCTGGAGGACACTGAGTGGATACTTGACCTTGCATTTTTAACGGACATTACTGGGAAACTGAACAGTTTGAACTGTGAGCTGCAAGGCAAAGGTAAAACTGTCGCCGATATGATAAGTGCTTTAAATGCATTTAAAGCTAAGATGAACCTTTTCTCTGTGCATTTACAGAGAAAAAAAGTGCTGCACTTTCCCTCTGTGCAGATGGTGCTGAAAGACAATGCTTCTGCATCTGAGGCTTTTGACAAAGTTGCAGAAAAGTACTCTCAGGTCATAAACAGAGTTGGGCAAGAGTTTGAGAACAGGTTTTGTGACCTGGATCAGCTTGAGCCATGTGTGTCGTTCATTTCTAATCCTTTCATGAACGTGGACATATCATGTATTGCTGAGCAGTTAAGTGCAACATTCAGCCTGGATGCTGAACAGGTGGAGATTGAAATTGTAACACTGCAAAATGACCTCCACCTCAAAGCCCATCAGGCTGCACCAAACTTTTGGTGCCTTCTTGACACAGAAAAGTACAGTGGTGTATGCGCAGCAGCTATGAAGGTTGCAAGCCTGTTTGGTTCAACTTATCTTTGTGAATCAGCCTTTTCTGACATGAACTTCATCAAGAACAAACACAGAACACGCCTCACTGATGCACATCTGCAAGACTCACTCAGAGTTGCAGTGTCAAGTTACACACCAGAGTACAACACACTGGTTAACAGCATGCAATGCCAGGCTTCCCACTAACTGACAAAGAAACAGATAACAGATTTGGTGTCCAGTTCAAAGTGTGACATGATTTATTTAAAAATTTGAGAGTTGATTTTTGTATTTTACATGAGTTATTATTTGTACAAACATGGTGCAAAGTAATTCATGATTTGTTAAAAAATGTTAGTGGCTAGCTAGTTAAAATGGGATATTGTGATTTCACAAGACTGTCGTAGAAGTGATCATTTTCAAATGTTTGAAAAATTTGAAAAACATGTGCACTTAGAGAAAATATAAAAATAAAGTGTTGCATATTGATATTTATCTGTTTCTATATATTTGTTGTGAGAAATCATTAACATGATCAGTGTTTTCACAAAGATAAATATCATTAATTATTAATAATAACATAGAGTTAAAGGTAAATTGAGCAAATTGGCTATTTCTGGCAATTTATTTAAGTGTGTATCAAACTGGTAGCCCTTCGCATTAATCAGTACCCAAGAAGTAGCTCTTGGTTTCAAAAAGGTTGGTGACCCCTGGTGTAGGCAGTTCCTGGATGACGAAGGCATCGATGCCATTGACTGCCCCTCACATTCCCCTGTCCTAAATCCAACTGAGCACCTATGGGATGTTATGTATCGGTGCATCCGAAGCCGCCAAGTACCGCCACAGACTGTCCAGGAGCTCACTGATGCCCTGATCCAGGTCTGGGAGGAGATCCCCCAGGACACGACCCGCCGACTCATCAGGAGCATGCACAGACGTTGTCAGGAGCGCATACAGGTACGCGGGGGGCCGTACACACTACTGAGTCACATTATGAGTTGCCGTCATGAAATTCACCCTAGTTGGATCAGCCTGTTATTTATATTTTTTACTTTGATCTGGGGTGTGATTTTGAATCCAGCCCTCAATGGGTTGATGATTTTGGTTTCCATTGACCGCTGTTACGTCATTTTGTTCTCAACAAATTATACAATGTATATCAGTAAAGATTTTACACTTGAATAATTCGTTCGGCAATATGTGATGTGTGATTTAGGTGTTCCCTTAATTTTTCTGAGCAGTATATGAGGAGAGATGTGGTTGAGGGATGTGAACTTCTCTCTAAATCCCAATTTCAACTCAGAAGAAACAAGTTTGCGCATGATATCACACATTTTAGAAGGATACTTACTATCTCAATGCAAACCTCAAAGTCCCTATGGGAATTTAACCAGCATTCTGTCAATTATACTAAAGTAGGACAAGACTGTGAGAACCACCACCCAGATCCCCATGGGATCATTATATTGATAGAAAATTAAAAGAAACATGTTCAGTAGACACTAGGAATCCCTGTAGAGATATGGGGCTGTGGTTGGATAGCTGAGGTAAAAATGTACGTGGTTGTTGGAACAGAAAACATTGAATAAAGACTGAGTTTTCTACACACAGTCCTCAAGCAAACTGTATTATTCTAATGCTTTGGTCACAGACCTTTCTTAAAGCACACAAGCACTAGACCAACCAGCCCCAGTATATGGCCTCAGCACCAGGTGAAGGACAATCAACAATCAGTGCAGCTGAAGGACAATCAGCAATCAGTTTGACCTGACACCGCTTTGGTTTAAAAAACCTTTGGACACCTAAATCAAGGTTGCGTTCGAAAGGTAAAAAAATTACGTCCTAACGTCTTTTCCTAACCACTTCTCCTTGAGCCTAATGGAAAACGTCATGAGGTCAAGGAAAGATGAGAAGGAGAATTCAGAAGGACTTAGGAAAAGACAACCGCGGTGTTGAGAGAATCCGACTGCTCTTCACTAGACTCCGTCATTATGATGCGACGGCGGCGAATGTTAGTGACGCGGGTCTGCCGTGGTGAAACTACAATGTTCTGAAAATGGACTACAAAAGGCGCAGCTTCTCCCCGTGCGTTCTTAAATAGGTCTTTCAGTGACAGACTCTTTCACCTGCGGTGTGTGAAAGAGACATACCGCAGGTCCTCCTGCTGCTGGAACACTCTATCAACAGATAATAAAGATCATCTGACCTAACGAGGACAACCGGTGATAAATATCACTTCATTAACAAGGTTGGAATTGAAATAAACAAAGGAATATATGATACATATTGAGTTAATTGTTGGAGTCATGGAGAAGGTGTAGGATCATATACTATACTTCTTCCAACTTCTATTCGGACATGTAATATTTATTTATGTAGATAATTTGTTAATTGATTGTTTACTGTTCATTTTATTAGTTATTCTTGTTTTGTGTTTTACTGAGGTATTTGTTACATGTTCAAAATAAATAATTAATTAATTAAAAATAAAGTGAAACAAAATGGTTGTCACTGTCCACTTATATTAACATGAATCCCAATTATGACTGTATGGAAATAATATGCAAGATAAGCATATATTTGTTATTATGAACGGTTGAATGGTGCATCGCTTTAAATGCTGCGGCCGCGAGGAATTGTGGGATGTTATTTTCTCCTTTCCTTTGGTAAAGGATGCTCCAGTGTATCCTCTGCTAAAGGAGATAATAAAGGAAGCATTGAAGCTTCTTTCCTCAGCATTTAGAGGATTGTAACAGCTCTTATCATGGCTGGTACTGAGGTACTTAGGGGTCATTTCACTCCGTTAGGAACCTTCCTAAGCAAAAAGGACTATTCGACTGCAGCGCAAGTCCTGGGAGGCCTGCAACAAAGTCACTCACAGGTGTAGGTGATGACTGTAACGATGGCTCTGTTCCTCATTGGAATTCAGACATTGTTAATGTTACAAGTTAAACCTGAGTGGACAAGTCAAAAAGCCAATAGAGAGGTTCTTCTCCTTCCGGTGGACCTCATGGGACCTTATTTAAAAAAATATATGTGTAGTAGTTCTAGTACTAACTCACTCACTCACTCACTCGGTTATACTCCCAATGTACTTGCACAGAAATAGACATAACAGCTCAGAACAAAGACCACAAAGCTGAACAAATAAAGGTAAAGAATAGACAGGACTATTATGTACACATGTATGTGAAGAAAAAAGATGTGTATATATAGATTAAAAGCAGCAATGAGTCCGTCTGCAGCTCTGACTGTCCATTCTAGTCTGTGCCTGTCCTGTTTGGATCCAAACCACACAGAGATGGACGTGTTGAACTGGATCAGCAGCTCCTGAACTTCCTGAACTGACGCAGGAAGTACATCATCGGCTAATGTGATTTAATGTTGTAGATGCAGTACAAAATTAGTCTCGCTTTGTGGAGGGATGGCCAGTACATCGTGTATGGTACCATAAAGTGCAGGTGGTGTACTCAATCTGAAAGGGAAAAAGAAAAATAACAGACCATAGAATGTTGTCAAGCATTACATCAGGTTCACATCACTCATCCAGAGGAGGATGGAAAATGAGTTACTATATCATTTATTAAATTGTATGGCAATGTGCGTCAGATACTGGATTTAAATCTTAGCTGTGGTCCTTTCTGCGTGTTCTTATGCTCCTTCAGCTGTTCTAGTGTCCCCCAAAAGAATATTTTTGGCATCATTGGGCAAAAAGTCCATAATAACCTTTCAGCATATTGTAATTCAACTGGTCTGAGAGAAAACTAGACTTCTGCACCTCCTCATGGCTCTGTTTTCAGGCTTTAGAAAATCTAGCCCGTGACAGGAGACTTTGAGAAAGTGTGCTCCGTCTGGTGGGCGGTGCATGGTATTTCCTTGACTGATCTCAACAGGGCAGCCGGTTCACAAACTTTCGTATTTTACAGCTAAACAGTACACTACTAGAGGTTTCTGAAAATATTTTATGCCAGAAATAGGCATTACAGTAACAGAATATTGATTATTCTTTATTATATGTTGACTGCGCAGTGTAACTGATGACGCGTTAATGACGCGTCACCCAGCCTCTTTCCTTCTGCCTGCAGAGAGAGAGACAGAGAGAGAGCGGGGAGGTGGAGGGAGGGGGGGGGGGGGACACCTGTAGATTCGCCTTTTTTTCACATTAAACTCGGTGAAATTACAGTCCAGTTCGACCAAAGCACACTTGGAGATTGTTGGAAAGAGTAACAACGACGGTTTAGGTGAGTTTTAAATACACGTGGATGATGGCGCAAGCTGCACGGAGAGGGGGGGCAATCGTACTCGGCCAGCTTGGCGGATGTCTGCACTCTCCGAGGGCCATTCTAGTTTTAAAAGTACCTCACTCTCCAACTCCGTTCCTGGGGCCAAGTCCATGAAATTCTCTCAGTATATATTTTATATGGCCCAGTCCTGCACCACAGTGTCTCCTTTCTTCTCCCTGTCCATATGTCTCTGATTACTGTAAAAAAATAATGCCAGTTATTTGTGAAATGCATAATATGTGGTGTACTCTGTGTCAGTTTACTTACAAATTTCTGCATTGGCTGCTTCTTGGGCCTTGCAGTCCACGGATGGCCTTTCAGAGGACGTCATCGGTGGTGTGACATTAGATGTGGTGGATGTTTGTGTGCTGTGTGTGTCTGTTGTGGACCAGCCAGAGAAGGATACAACACATTTTCAATTTGGCAGGGATCCTCTCCTCTGGCTGGAAATAATCGGTCAGGTGATCAATGTTTATTTTTAGGTTTTGCTTTCCCTTTTCTGAAGCCAGGTCTGCGCTTTTCCCCTCAAGCTGTATCCTCAAGCTGTATTATTTGATAGGGTTCTACCATGTCAGCCTCCAGGTGCCCCCTTTTCTCTGCTCCAATCCAATATTTTTAAACAAGATCCCCCCCTTTAAAGTGGTCCTCTTGGTCCCTTTTTTCCTTTCTTTTGCAGACTTTCATGAAAAATATTGTCCTTGACCTCTGTGAATATGCCATCCTGATTTTTCAGTCCTTCGCAGATCTCCTTATCATCAGGCTGCGGACTTTGTCCTCTGTTACCTGCCACAAATCACAGTTAGAATGTAGAGTAAATAGATGATCCTAATTAAATCTTTTAAAAGAAAGAGACCATTAGAGAATCTTACTTCGTACTCCTCTGGCACCTCGGCAAGATACCCCGCCTCCCTCCCAAACATCAAATTATATGGGCTGTATCTTGTTGTCAGGAGTTTTTGGCATTCGAAGGCCCAACATGGTGGACTGGAGATAATGCCTGTAGTTATTTGATCCATTGATACATGCATAAAATTATGATTATCACCAGTTTAAAGCTACTACCAACTTATAATGCAACACTGTCTTAAAGTGACGGACTCACTCTGTAACAACAAAGATAGCATCCTCAGCTGTGAATACGTAAATATCTAGTCCAAAAAAATAACTCCCTCACTCACTTTATCAAACAACTTCCTATAGTACATAGTCATAGAGTACACAGATGTATCAGTCTATAATAGTAGTTATGTAACCCTAAACACTAAATTAGAACCATGGGACTTAAAAAACTACTATCAACACTAATGGAATTCATTGGGGACGTACAGGACGGCCCGTCATGACTGTCCACCAGCAGAAGAGACGGGCGGTGCCTTAATGAAGTTGAAATGCCAAGCAAATGTCATAAAGCTGAAATATCACAGAGTTGAATCGGAGTTAATTATGAAAACAAACAGCCATGTGATCAAAGATGGAGTGTGATCTATTATAGCGAGGGGAGGTATCGGTCCCAGGAGACGGGGCGAGAGACCCGCAGTTTATTAATATGGATGAGGCTCGTTCTCTCTCTGTAGTTCTAATTCAATCTCATTTACACATTTAAACACACACACAGGCTCTCTCATCTCTTTGTCGGTTCAGTTCCTTTCAAACATTATTTTCCTCCCTCTTCCTCTCCATGTGTTTTCCCACGAGGAGCCTCTGAACAGCTGTACAACAGTTTATTATATCAACGATGAAGACATTAATTTGCTCAAAGAGACGGAATGAGAGGGAGAGGAAGAGGAGGGGCGACAGATAGTGGGATTTTGTTAATGATTATCTCTTCATCACCCCATCCTTTCTTTTGTCAGCTTCTGTTTCCCTTCTCTTTGTTTCTCCTAGAATTTTTCTAGTTACAGAAATAAATAAAAATATAGAGTTTTAATGGGCTTGTTCCAAATTGCTAAATATTCATTTAGAAAAGAAAAAATCAAGGCCCACTTACTAGCTTTTTCTGTACCACATCTCAGTCTTTCTAAGCAGATTGAGTTTTCTCAGTTTTTATGGAGATAGCTCAGATATCATTACATGACCCACTGTAAGATAATGACTACTTATAACGACTATATACACATAATAATATAGATATAATAAGAAGATAAGGAGATTAAGTAGGAGTAGTTAAAAAATGTATTAAAGATGTTTTAAAGGTGCTAAATGCGACATTGGGAGCACTTCTATCGCCTCCGCACAGCTCTCAACATGGCGACAGCTGAGCCAAAGAATGTATATTGCTAAGAAGTGAAAGTCAATTGTTCGTCCCATTGCAACATCAGCCCCAGCAGCAGAGCTACGCTTCGCCATTTTGGACTGAAAGTGACCGGACACCAGTAAAACGTCCGCCTAAAAAGTGCCGTACAAAAGTAAAACAAAAGTTATTTATATTCTATTGTCACATTCTACCAAAATGGCCTGTGTTGAACAGTAAAATATTATAAATATAATAAGCGTTCCAAAATGGTGGCAGCACCAAAACACCGGAGTTTCGTCTCTTTGCTTCTTTACTCTTTGGCTGAGCCGAGTCAGTCGGGAGTGCGTTATCAGCTGTAACCACCATATGAGAGCAGTGTTCACAAGCACGAAACTGCACTAAAAGGCATACACGGCCGGCCCGGCTGTGTCAACAAAGCACGGAGAAGCTCCGATTACAACACAACACAGAGGGACAGTGACTTCATTTTCTGCTCAGGTAGACATTATTCCACTTACATAGCAAGCAATTAGTTGTTTGCTGCTATATTAACGCTCTGGATATCGTATAGAGCACCTTTAAAGTTACATTTCTAGGCATTTTTCACAGCATACATTTTGCTTTTTTCGTAGTAGGAAAAGCACAGATTTCACTGATAACATTAATGATGGCTACGCCATGACAGTGTGACAGTAATCCAACATGTACAATACCAGGACCCTGAAACTGACGCAGCTAAATTGAATTCAGCCATCATTAATTTTCTTACAGTGCTTTTCCTACTGCGACATGTAAACATATAAACTGGTTGTGGCATAAAGGTTTAATACAGTTGTATTTCTGTCCGTCGGATTAATTTCAGTCCAATATTCACTCTCTGGTTTGGTCTTCAGAGAAACAAGAAGGAGGTAAGAGTCTACAGCAAATATGATTAAAAAAAGTTATTTTTATAAAAAGGTCGCTATATCGTGACAGTAGTACAAGAAACAAGTAACCTGTCCTCCGGTGCTCCTAACGGCATCTGCAAGATTTCACAGACCGGAGGAAAACAAGCAGTCAGAGCTGATCTCAGGTCTGCTGTCCAGCGGCCGTCTATGAGAGCCGGCTCTCAATCACTCACGAACTCCTAACCAAACGGTCAAACTAGGCAGCGCTGATCAAATATGAATCAATATTCTGTTACGTTAATGCCTATTTCTCTCCTCAGATGTTTTCAGAATCATCTTGTAGTGCACGGTTTAGCTGTAAAATGAGAAAGTTTGTAAAATCTGGTGAAAGAACGCCAAGTACTGGTCACAGGTTAGATTTTCTAAAGCGTGAATACAGAGCCATGAGGAGGAGCAGAATTCTAGTTATCTCTCAAAACACTTGAATTACAATATGCTGAAAGGTTATTATGATGCCAAAAATATACTGCCTACTGCCACTTTAAAGGGAGGTTGCCCTAAACTACATAGATGCATGTCTATACACACACACACACACACACACAGTAGAGTTGAGAGAGACAAATCACCTCTCTGGCCCTTCACAGCAGGAGACAGCTCTTTGACAGAAGAACAGAAATTGTCACACAACAGCACTCTGACACACACACACACACACACGCACACACACACACACACACACACACACACACATACAGATATATACATACACCGGCCCCTCACGAGACTCCCGGGTAGGGAGACAAGCGACAAGCTGTCAGTGTGTGTGTGTGTCAGTGCTCTTCTTAATTAGCCAGCTATCCTGATGACAACAGACTTGGGTCAAACTGTGCCGGGCTGCGCTGAGTGTGTGTGGGTGTTAAGGAGCGTCGTTTGACTCCTCTCCTTCATGACATGTCTGAGAGCTGAAAACACTCCCTAATCACTTCTGAGACACACACACACACACCCTGCCACCATCACCAGGAAACACACACACACACACACACACACACAGTTCATGAAGCGTGTTGATGGATTGCACCCAGGCCAGGCGGAGTGTAGCTGCTCTCCCCTTTGTTTCTTGTTTGTTGAACAGATGCTTCATAATGACACACAAGACAAAACCTGGAGCTGCTCCATTTAAAAATCAACAGGAAACAGACTTTGTGGATTCATTGCGTGTTCGCCTTTAAATGATGACTTGTCGCGACCTTTTAATTGCAGAAAAATGAGTTTTCTCGAAACCGATCGAAAAAATGATGGAATAGTTTTACGCCATGCTTAACCTTGAAAACGTTAGCTCTGTCCTGTCAGCTGTCTGCTGGCTCTTTCCATCCCATCAACGGAGGCCGCTATATGACCATAAAAAGCTGGCGGCGGCAGATTGGCCCCCCCGAGGAAGATCTTTTAATTAATAACCATAAGGTGGCGGGTTGCACAGGAGGCCATTCTTCAGCTGTGTATCATGTTTTAAGTGGTTAAGTGCACATGATTTAACGATATCATTTTGTGCCTTCATTGGTGGGGACTGTAGAACGGGTCCCTTCAGTGTGTCGATCATCTTGATGAGGGGCGGTAGCTGGGCTTTAAGCCAGGTCTTGGGATTAGATAGGCTTGACGCAACAGTTAAGTTTGATGAGATTTCTTTAAAGGGACTGTTTGTAACTTCTTACACGTATAAATCATTGCGGGTCGGTGTCCCATGCGCACTCGCGTGTGGCTACTCTGTTCAGACTCAGACTCCAACACAAACTACACGGAAGCACCAAAACCTCTTGGTTGTATCTAGTGTAGCCCGTCTGTTAAACAGTGTTTGCCGCGGTCGGAGGACGCGGGGGAGACCGTAGCTTTGGTCTCCAGGGCCGGAGTCTCTGCTCCTCTGCTCCTCTGTCTGCTTTCACTCACACACCACGCTCGTTCTCGCTCTCTCGCTCCACCTCTCACGTGCATGCGCGCTCACTCCACACTTCAGAAGAGTTAGTTTAGCTCTGAGAATATCTAGTGAATGTACAGTGGACGTTTGTGCAGAAATAACTGCTGCAGCTCCTCCAGACCAACAGAGGTTTCCCGTGTCTTGTGAAGTGACGGGGCTCCGCAGAGAGAAACGTTATCGTCTCCGACCAAAACTCCGGTGCCTCCCCTGTTCCCTCCGGCCGCGGTCGGGAGGCTGAGGCAGGAAAAGCCAACACTAGGATCAGCATTGATTCATGGAGAGACCTTCGTCTGGTCAGCTAACATTACTGCCAAGCAGCTGAAATATAGAGTGATATTGTGCTTTTAGCTGACGTGTGTCGCCTCACTGTTTTGAGCGATGCTCGTTCATGTCTATGTAGAGCGAGCACAAGCGCGAGCAACAGGACGCTGACTTTCGTTTCAAATATTTTTATTAAGAAGCATGTGCATGTCAGTGATACAAACTTTGTGGGGTGTTTATCATGCCTCATTTTTTATACATAACAACAAAAACAGACAAAACTAGGAACTAAGGGCAAACAAAATGGAGACACGCAAATACAAAAAACATACATAATGATAGGAAAACAAAACAAAACAGAAAAAAAAAAAACACAGACAGCACCCTAAGGCAAACAAATCAGGGAGACATTGGCGACATACAGTATATACCCACCCCCCCTCCCGAACCCTCCCATCCCTGAGCAGTGCTACCTCGGGTACTAAAGACTATGTGTCTATTGCGTCTTAATTGTCTGTCCCTCCTATAAAGGAGATCATCGGTCTCCAAATCCTTTCAAATACCTCCAGTCTGTCTTTAAGGGTGTATCGGATCCTTTCTAGGTGGAGGGTATCAGTCAGTGTTGTTATCCAGGATTTAAATGTTGGCACATCTGTCCCTTTCCAGAACAAGAGAATCAGTTTCTTTGCACAAAGGAGACCATAGGACTGGAGATGATATTGTGTGTTCTGTAGGATTTTAGAGCTTTCGGAAGCTCCTAGTATAACCAAAAGTGGATCAGGTTTTAATTGGACTTTAAAAATCTTAGAAAAGAATGAAAATATTGCAACCCAAAAGTCCTGTATTTTAGGGCATAGTGCATAGCTATGAAGTAAATCTGCATCTGCTTGGGCACATTTCTCACATCTTGGTGACGTTTCTGGAAAGATTTTATGTAGCTTTACTTTAGAGTAATGTAGCCTGTGCAGAATCTTAAACTGTATCAAACAGTGTCTGGCATTCAAAGAACAGATGTGAACATACTTCAAGATCTTGTCCCAAATGTTCTCCGTTATTTCTATCCCGAGGTCTTTTTCCCAGCCCTTTTTTATAGAGCTCACATCTACTTGTTGAAGGTCTTGCAATGTATTGTATACAAATGAAACTGGATGGTTATCTACTATACAGTCTCTCAGACACTGGTCTAGTTTATCAGGTGTTGCAACCTCAAAATTGTGAAGATGAGTTTTCACAAAGTGTCTAATCTGGAGATATCTGAAAAAATCTGTTTTTGACAGCCCATACCTCTCCTAAAGCTGCTGAAAGGAAGCAAACGTACCCCGAATGTACAAGTCCCCAACACTACTCAGTCCTGATTCTTTCCATTGATCAAAGGCTCCATCTAGGGTTGAAGGGGTAAAAGACGGGTTTGCTGATATCGGAAGGATAGAGCTCTAAGTTTAAAATGTTTGGTTATTTGTTTCCAAATTTGAGTAGTGCTATGAATAATCGGATTGTAATTATAACATGCTTTTTTGAGACGAATGGGAGACATTACAATAGCACCAACTGAGCTGGGTAGACAGTCCTCTCGCTCCATATCCAGCCAGCTGTCGAGAACAATCGTTTCATCCAGCCAATAGGAAACACATCGAATGTTTGCTGCCCAATAATATAGCCTGAAATCTGGTAGAGCCAGTCCCCCATCCCCCTTAGGCTTGCACAGGTAGGACGCTGACTTTCGTTGACTTAACGGCCACAGGTGTCGCTGTTAACAAGCAATTTCTGATTCTTACGAATAGTCCCTTTAAGGCTGAAAAGTGGTGTTTCAGTGCCCTCTCAAGTTGAAAGTTTCAAGCGGATTACATCTCTGGTTGGACGTGGTCAGAATTGTGCTTTGTTGCACCTGTGATGTCACGGCGTCCTAGAGTACACCTGTACTCTGAATCTGATCTGATCTGAAGTGAAAATCACTGGAGGTCTTCAAAAACAAGATTTTCCGGGGCTGTTAAAGGGAACATATCACAAAAAAGTCACTTTTTTCCTGTGCTAACCCACAAACTGTGAAATAAGATGACCCAGTCAGTTTTTTGTGGGCTGTCTAGATCAGAAAACATGTGATTCAACAAGCTGCCATTCAGACTTGGCTCCCCTTCCTATGTCACATGCAGGCTCATTAGAAAATACCGCTACCCCATCTGAACATTTCCAAACAAAGCTTGAGAACTACCTTTGCAATCATATTTTTCTCACAAGCCAATCAGAGCAGACTGGGCTTTTTCAGGAGGGGGTTCTTAAAGAGACAGGAGCTAAAACAGAGCGTTTCAAACAGAGGGTAAATACAGGAATATTCAGACAGACCGTATGAGAAAAATAATGTGTTCTTTGAACATTAAAGCATGTAAACATGTTCTAGTAGAAACCCAAAATACAAGTATGAACCTGGAAATGAGCTTGATATGTGTGCTTTAAGTTAAGATTTTCAAGTTCTTTGTCTGCACAACAATTACAGTGAAGCAGTCGTTCTCCTATGGGGATCAATAAACGTTGTATATTATCTTATTCCAACTTATCTTAAATGGTTACTCACATATTTAGTGTTCAAGTCCTGGAGGTGTTTTCCAGACGTAACAGTTGCTGTTTATCACATACGGGGCAATTCAACCTTTCTGAAACACTGCAAAAACATGAACAGCATTTGTAAGCACCTTGGCTGAGGATGTATTAAACCAAGTTCCCACTACACAACTTTCAAAGTTGTCAGATCGCTGTACTGTTCACACTACACAACTTGCCGTCTTGTAATCTGGAGTCTTGAAGTCGTTGTGGTTTTCACACTAGATGACTGACCGGCGACAGGAGGTCACACACTACAACATCTTTCACCAGGAGGAATCCCCGATGAGGTCAACAAACTACGTTTTGTCACGAAAATACCAGGAAATACACTGTAAATGACGTTTTGCCATACACAAGACACATTGCTGATGTTGTTGTAGGCAAGTGTTTATAAAATAGCCTGTTTCCATCAGTTTTCCACATTCTTTTTTAGTATTTATTCCTCTAGGTCATGAATATGCCTGTATTAACCCTCTGTCTTAAACGCTCCGTTTTAGTGCATTTCAATGGAATTGCAACAAAATGGCAACAGAATTGCGTTGCTAGGCAACAGCTTGGGTCCATGTGTACTTCCTGTCAGCTGATGACATTCACATACACTGCAACCAGGAATAAACTGGGACGCATTTAGAATGTTTACGTTTAAATCTGTGTAAAGGGTCTAAATATTGTATATTTGTGACATCACAAATGGAAAGAAAACCTGACAGCTTGTTTCAAATGCAGAGTTTCTGAACACGGGCTGTGTGTATCTCCCTGTGGATTGAGCATTTCGATACTGTCACAGTATTTATATATATTTATATATACTGCTTTATAATAAAAAAACATGTAAATCACACATTTTTATAATATGGGACCTTTAATAAAAGTTTGACAGTTATCGGTGTTGAGTACTGTTGGATCTACGACACATTTTCACTTTTTTAACTCTCCTCAGGACTTTTAAAAATGTTGATAGTCTTTGATACAAATATAGATTTTCTGTGGATCAAAACGAAACGAACTAGGCTGTAATGATTTGTATTTGTTTATTTTATGAATTTCACCGCTACAAAATGTTTTTATGTGTTTTATGATGTGTTTATGATTGTTAATGTGACCAACGCTAGCTGTTACTAAAGAATGAAAACAACTTGACCAATACTAATCAATTCTCCAAAGACTTTTCTATGTTCTGTCAGACGTACCGTATTTCATGCAGCTTCTTATTTATCTGCATCAAGCAAACGGGTGGAAACAAACCTATTTCAGACGTTTCAAAAGTTTGGTTGGACAGCTTGACAGTCGGGTGGAAACGCAGCTCGAGTGGTGTTGGCCGTCTCTCCTGCCAAAAACTGCTCGCCTGCGTCTTTGAGTGTGCAGCAGCCCTGCTAGTGCTGATGCCCCTTCTGCTATCATTATTTAGCTACTTAACGCCATAAAGAGAAACGGAATAAAAAGAAGAGAATGGGGCCATGAGGCTGCAGTAATGGGCTTGTAATGGACTATAAAACAGCAGTAAAAATCCACACACTTACCCTCACAGGCCAAATAACACACGCATATACAGAAGCCCTATTTCTATCTGCCACACACACACACCTCCGTAGACCGGCATAGATCAAACCATAATGATAAACTGTTACAAACAGCTGGACAAATGGAGTGAACCATTCATGTTTGTTGTCTATAACATCTACCATTGTGTGTAAAAGTGTTTCCAATGTGATTTTGAGTCTGTGGGAAAATGTCAATAACCATAATACAGAAAGATAGAAAGGAAGAATACAAAGAGGAATGGACACTGAAGCAGACAACAATCACACACCGACACAAACAGCTCTCCAGCCCTGATAAAGAGTCTTTGAGGCTGTAGCCTGGGGATTAGGTTTGAGGATCGCCTCGGGTGATTTCTCCCCGTCTTTTTCACTCCCCTGTATTGCCTTCTCCACCACAATATTTATACAATGAAATACGCTGTGAGGTGTCCATTGTGCATTTAACCAATCCAGTTGCCGGAAATAAGGTTGGCATTGTACATTTTTGCAAACCACGAATACGTTAAATGTCGACGCTTCTGAACCAAAAATACGTTTGATAAATAAGTTTCATATCAGCCTCATATCACGCTTGCAGGAACGTACAATGCCACGTGGTTGTGAAATGATCGGAGAGGTTTAGGCAACAAAAGTACTTGGTTAAGGTTAGAAAAAACATTATGATTTGTGTTAAAATAATAACGTAACAATCGTAACAACCCAACGCATTGTCATCCCACCTCATCACATACTGCCGCTTTGTAACCTCATCACTTTAGGTTTAGGTAACAAAACCACTTTGTTAGGTTTAGTAACAAAACTACATGGTTGGGCTTAAAACTACTACCTTTGTACTGTAAAAATTAAACTGAATGTTGTGCTCACATTACATGAACAAAGAGCTGATTATAACATGATAGAGAAACTTAACGCACAGGGCGCAAACAGCGCTCTCCTGGATGAAAGCCCTGTGTTTGTTGGACCTGTCCACCTCCCCTCCCACCTGCCTTTGTGTGTCTTTTCGCTCTTTAATCTACGTCACCACAGTCACATCTGCCGCACTTCCTCTGAGTGTTTACATTGTAGAAAGCCCGGTGCGTCTCATACCGGCGCTCAAGCGTGCGTTGTGCGGCGGTATGAAATGCAGATGGCCTTGACAAAGCGGGATTGAGAACGGGCTAAACAACCGTAACAACGTAACTAACGTAAACAAAATAACAATCGCCCTGCGTTATGTAACAAGTGTAAATTCAACATTTATTTCTGGTTTCACACGCGACACTAACGGCGGTCTTCTGGTGAAAGTGTTTGTCACTTGCTCTGTGAGTTGTTTGTTGTAATATAAGTCACTTGTGCTAACCGAATGCAGAAATTCAGTGTATCTGTTGTTTGCAGAAACGTACAATTCCGTCATTTTTTTCCTGGTCATGGGCTGGTTTTAACTGGTCTTTTAGATGCATGTTTGTTTTTCCAAATTGAGCTCAAAACGAGCATAAAATCTTGCAATCGGTGTGAGGGAACCATTCCAAAGTAGTTTCACCAGTTTCGGTGGTTTTCTAGATCCGAGTTTTATCATGCTGAAAGATTACTTGATTCAAGGAAATTCACGGAACTAGATCATCTGTATATATAAAAAAAAAAAAACGAGTGGTTTGTTTAGGTTTGAATGAAAGAAAGGGCTCTAAGACTTAAAGGGAAAGTTCAGGTGTTTTGAAGTGGGGTTGTATGAGGTACTTCTTCATAGTCAGTGTATTACCTACAGTAGATGACGGTCAGCACGCCCCCATTTCGGGGAAACAGACCCGCACAGGAACAAAGCAATGTACTGCTGTGGACGGGGGCAGCAACAAAACATCTTTTAGCCCCCTAAAAGAAATGCCCACCTAAAAAACAACAAATGATATGTGTGTGTTAAACACAGCATACAGCTGATTCATTTTTTAGGTGGGCCTTTCTTTTAAGTGGCTAAAATACGTTTTGCTGCTGCTTCCGTCCACAGCAGTACATTGCTTCCGTGCGGTAACTCCTGTCTGTTTCTCCAACCTGGGGGCACGCCGACCTGAACCATCCCTTTATTTTGGAGCAACTTACTTATTTAATGGATATTTCCTGCAGTTTATTTGTTCATGGCAGACCGTTGCTAGTGTTTCTAATCTTTTCAAATAGATAGATTCTTTGCCACTATCTCTACAGAGCCTTGCATAAATACATTATACACCACAACAGAGCTACATGAAAGACATCAGAAACACCATACCTATACACACACAGCACCCAGAGGCAAAACTCCTGCCATAGCGTGCCTGTCTCCAGGCCAGGGATCTGTATCTACAACCAGATGGAAGCAGAGTGCAGAATGGGTTGAGAGGACGCCTGGGGTCATGTGCTATGGTGTGTGGTCTGCATGCAACGGCTTTGCTGTTGAGGTCTGAGAAGTTGTGGATGGGGAGGCCAGTCATTTTGGAGGCGTTGTGTGTGATGCATATGAGTTCCTATTGGAGGCAGCTATCATGGTGAAGAAACAGGGGGAACGATAGAGGAGAACAGGTGGAATTATACTTTAGTAGAGCAGCAGCAGAAGGTGGGGAGGCGGGGGGATGGGGGGGAAACAGGAAGAGCTTTGAGTATCCGAGTCCAAGATATTTGAAGCACTCCACCCTCTCAACAGTTTCATTATTAGAAGCCACATGAACATTTACAGTAGGAGATAGGAGGTTAAAGAGAGAGCAGTGGAACCAAAATGCTGTTCATTTATTCAAGATTTCTCTCACTATCTGGAAATATTCAGTGTGCTATACTATATATTGTACTGAGATGAATTTGGTTTGCTATTTATAAAGAGTCAGCAGCCCAAAACCTGCTGGGCTTAAATATATATCAAACAGATAAAACAAAAGATGTACTCACAATACTGACAAGTATTCAGACTCCTTTTTCTGAGGATCCACCCGATCGGTGGAGTGCTGCAGTGATGATTGTCCTTCCGGAAGTTTCTCCCATCTCCCCACAGGATCATCTGGTTCTTGGTCAGTTCTCTTACCAAGGTCCATGTCCCCTGATTGCTCAGTTTGGCCATACGGCTAGCTCTAGAAAGAGTCCTGGTTGTGACATACGTCTTCCATTTAAGAATTATGGAGGTCACTGTGCTCTCGGGAATCTTAATGCATCAGAAATGTTTTGTAGCCTCCCCCAGATCTGTGCCTCCACACAATCCTGTCTCTCATCTCTGCAGGCAGGTCCTTCTGGTTTTGTCAGCTGTGAAACCTTAAAGTCCAATCAATTGAATTTAGCACAAGTAGACTCCAATCAAGGTGTAAAAATATCTCAAGGATGATCAAGAGAAATGGGAGGCACCTGAGCTACATTTAAAGTGTCATAGCAAAGTGTCTGAATAATACACTAGTGAAAAGCGAATAATTACTGTATATCAATGTGATATTTTATCTTTTTAATAAATTTGCAAAGATGTTTTATTCAGCGTTCAGTTGTACTTAGCTCCACCCTCTCACGTTACTTCTGGTTGCAAAAAAACAAGATGGCGACGGCCAAAATGCTGAACTCAAGGCTTCAAAACTGTAGTCTACAAACCAGTGGGTGACAACACGGTGACTACGTCCACTTCTTATATAGGCCTACAGTTTACAGTCTGTACCAAATTTTGAGCCGGTAGATGTTGAGATATTTCATTGCAAAAAAAGACCTGCTGGTGGCGTTGGATGAAAAATCAGGGGATGAACTAAATCATCAGATTAATCCTCTGGGCACCATGAATATCTATACCAAATGGTCACCCTTTCAATAGTCTCACTCGTACTCACCAAAACACAACACACAGCTTCTATCATAACCCAATGTACCTAAATTAAAAAACTAACCATCTTTTTTTGTCTAAACTTGAATGGCATTAAAGAAAGAAAAGAGCATTGGACATTGTCACCGATTGGTTCTCTCTTTACCCACAGGAAAAAGAACCAAATCCTCCTGATAGGTGAATGTAAGGGAGCATGCAACCACCAATCGGGGGAGATGATGGGGCGTGATGTAACAAACACTGTAATGACTCAGCCCCCAGGAACCAGAAACGCATGAAAAACTCTCAATTCCTGTCACCTCGTCTCCCGTCTCTGGGCCACAGGCTCTGCAGACTAAAACCTGTCGCATATCATCCTGTCTCATAACTACCCCATCAATCTCCCCCATCCACCCATACCTAAATAATCTTAAAGCAACCCTCGCAGTCAAGTAGAAAGAGATGGTGAATCAAGCTGGAGGCAAGACATCAGGAACTAGACACTCAGTTTAGTTTCCCAGTAATCTCTGAGCTACTACCTGTAATCTGTACAGTGAGACAGAGACACAGGCTTCAAACTAAATGTCTCCCTTGTTTCTTGCGGGCAGAATCCAATCTGTAAGCCTTCAAACAAGCATGTTGTTGTTGTGTGTTGTGTTTGGAGCTAATAGAGCCCTTTTCTGTTAGTGAAGATGATGATGTATTTTGTGGGTGGAGCGTTAAGTGAAGGCAGAATAATTCTTTGAACACGTTAGCTAACGCTGGCTAGCAAGTATTGTTGGCTTGTTTTATTAACAATGGCTGAAGAAAATACCAGTTTCTCTCAACATGTGCTGTCACTCACTCTCAGAGACCACAAGTGTTAGTTGAGAAAGTTAGCATTACCAACGGGACCAGATTAGCCGACCCCTACGCCGATGACAGACTAATGTTACTTCGGGGGTTGAGGGGACGACCAGCTTGTTAGCTAGCTTGTCCACAGACTGACAAGCTAGCTAACACCTGCTCTCGGCGAAGTAGTCTCTAGCGGCGAGGAATGAGGCCGAGGGACCGTTAGACCCAGCACTGCTGCTGGCCACCAGACCGCTGTTGGGCTCATTTTCTGTAACCAGTGTTGCATGAAAGCTTGGCTGAATTACCAAGCTAGCTAAGTAGCCAGCCATCCGACCAGTGGGCTGGTGGCCAGCGGAAGCCCTGTAAAGATAAATTGAAGGCGTATAAATCTAAGGATGCCTATAGTTAACTATCCTTCAGTAAAGTCAGTCAAGAAAAGAGTTGTACAATATCGCCGAAGCGTTCACAGATGGAGAGAAAATGTTGCTAATAGTGTATGGTGACCAGGCGTCCCGGTTTGTCCAGGACTGTCCCGGTTTCAAGCTGGGTGTCCCGAGTCCTGACAAATATCTGTAAAACACTCAAATGTCCCAGTTTTCACTACAATTAAAATAATAACAATATTATACTTAGGTCATATAGACGCTTATCATGTTCCACTCATTAATTAATTTGTGCGCATGAGATAAGTAGAGCAAGCACAGCGCACCGCAGCAGTTCTCTAACTGGAGTGATGTTGCATGCTGTCAAGCCACAATTACGCACGGACACGGCAGATTACAGCTGGTTACATTTTGTGCAGTTTTGAACCACAGAACCCTCTGTGCTTATGTTTCAAACAGTTCCTACTGCACATCAACAGGCATTTCGCTTCGCTTATAACTCCCTCAGGACCGTCTGTTCCTGTCAGTCTTTCACCCGGTGTCTCCATGATGGACAAAATGTGTGAGCTCCACAATTTTAATTATAATAGCCTGAGGCTGTGGCGAGCAACATGATGTGATAGAGATTGTTTGGGTTCAAAACTAAAGTTTAAAAATTATTTCTGTAGTCACCGACAATAATAGGTTTCCTTTGAAGGGAAACTCTCTACAGGACTCCCAAACTGTCAGTGTGTCATGAGGTGGTGAAAGAAGTGAATGTTATAAATCATGATCACAGCCTCTAATTTTTGGGCCTCATGGCATCATGTGATGGACACAGAAGTTGTCGTACCACCGTTTGGCCACCATGAAAATTTGCTTCGCAGCCCTGCGCTCTTTTAGGGGGCTTGATACGAACACTGACAAGATAGCTTGCTAACGCTTACTCTCCCGGTGAAGTAGTCTCCTAGCGGCGAGTAAAGTCAGTCAAAAAGAGAGTCGTACAATATCGGCGAAGCGTTTCAGAGATGGAAAGAAAATGTTGCTAATAGTTTAGCAGAAGGCAAAACTATTAGCAAACATTTTCTCTCCATCTCTGAAACGTTTCGCCGATATTGTAGCTCACTAGATCTCAAATGTATGCAATATCGATTTTGGTACCCAACCACATTTTTGAAGTGTAACTTTAGCCCTCTACTCTGAGGTGCTTTGTGTTTGCCTCCAGGCTTTCCTTTGTCTTGCCTCCAGCTAACACGGTGATGTAATCATGATGTCGGCTGTAAAAGGGTCTATAAAGCTGATGGTACTTTGAGCTACTGGTTTGATTAAAGAGAGTTACTCTGTCTTCTAGTGCATCTTTGCTCCCTCCTTTCCTCTTTCCCTCTGCTACAAACGCTCAGGAAGAAAGGATCAGAGAGGAGAGAAAGGAATGGGAGGAGAGGCGGTTAGGTGGGTGGTTGTTAACCTTTGCAGAGATGCCACTTTGTTGATTTTCCTCTGTTTCATCTTACACTTCAACTAATTAAAGCCATCAAACACACACACACACACACGTGTGCGCACACAGAGCTACGGGCATTTCTCAGTCTGCTAATTAAAGCATCTGTTTCTACATGCTCTCCTCTTTCACTCCATCCCTCCCTCCATCGCCACAGCCTTCACTGAGACGGGAGCTGGCGCATCGTTTGTACATCTTGATCATTTACGAGTCCCCACCGCTTTCGCTGCGTAATTTTCTGTGAAGATGCAGATTGATTCAGGTTTGTGGATGCATTTATTCACTCCTTCACCTCTCCCTCCCTCTCAATTTGTCCTCCTTCCTCCGCCTCTACACATCTTTCTCCACCTCACCTCACCTCACCTCACCTCTCATCCTCTCTCCTCCATCCCCCTGTTGGTGAAGAGGCTCAGGCATCATTAGTGACCCCCAGCGCTACCTTGCAACAGTTTAGCAGACACTTTTGAGAGTTTGGACTTCCACAGACCGGAATTTTTTTTTTTTTTTGTGAGCAAGTTGAATCTCATTTGAGCCAAAAAGAAAATGTCTCTAATGATAGAAGCCTTTAAAGCAGCAGTAGGCAAGTTGGAGCAAATATGATTAAAAAAAGTTATTTTTATAAAACGGTCACTACAGTATATCCTGACAGTAGTGCATGAGATGGGTAATCTGAAAAAAATCATGTGTCCTCTGTGTCCTCCGGTGCTGCAAATCTGCCAGATTTCACAGACCGGAGGAAAACAACCAATCAGAGCCGAGCTGGAGCCCTGCCGTCTCTGAGCAGCTGTCAATCACTCGCGAACTCCAATCAAACGATTAAACTAGGCAGCGCTGATCAAATATGAATACATTTTCTGTTACTGTAATGCCTGTTTCTCTCCTCAAATGTTCTCAGAATCATCTTGTAGTGTACTGTTTAGCTGTAAAATGAGAAAGTTTATGACCGAGCCACCATGTTGAGATCAGTTGAGGAAATACCAAGCACCGCCCACCAGCTGGAGCAAACGTTCTCATTTTACAGCTAAACAGTTCACTACAAGATGTTTCTGAAAACATTTTACGCAAGAAATAGGCATTACAGTAACCGAATATTGACTCATATTTGATCAGCGCTGCCTAGTTTGACCGTTTGATCAGAGTTTGGGAGTGATTGACAGCTGCCTCCATTGAATGAACAGCCAATAGGAACACTCTCTCTCTGAAATGACCTGTGATTGGCCAAAGTCTTTTTTAAAGCCTGAAAACAGAGCCATGAGGAGGTGCAGAAGTCTCTCAGAACACTTTAATTACAATATGCTGAAAGGTTATTATGGAATTTTTTGCCCAATGATGCCAAAAATATTGTGACATTTCTTACGCTACAGCATTTTTTTATAACAAGACATTAACACGTGGTAAGTGACAAGCATGTCAGACAGAGCTGCTAAATACACTTACAGGTAATTCCTGTTAAATTATCAACAATAAAAGTAGTGATTTCCCAGCATTCATTAGAGCGCCTCAGTGACTTGACAGCCAGCTACTCAGAAGCATCCACCAGGGTTTAGTATTTTTTTTGTCGTGGCTAATCAAAGGAGCAATGTGATGAAAGAGGTTGTCAAATTTTAATGCTGACATCCATAAAAACACAAGAAATGTTTTCTTCTTCTGGGTTCCACATGGACAAAAAAACAGTGTGATATTCCTCATGTAGCATTCTCAGCCTTTTCAAAGGGATCACATACTGTCTTCTTTTTTTTATTTTTACTTTTTTTATATTTTAAGCTGCAGCTGAGAACGTATAAAAACTGTTCCTAATGTGATAGAGTCGATGAGGCAGGTTGACATTTCTTAATCTGTAAACTGAGGCTGGAAAGAGGCTCCTGCTCAGATGCACCTAAACATCTCTTTGGACCTTGCAGGGAAGGGTATTATGGGTAATGATAGGTCGCAGAAGCTTGTAGAGCAGTCGATGTGCACACCTCCCAAATCTCAACAAAGTATGTGTGGACCGTGCACGTCAAGCACGCTGGTACCTCCTGTAAGGAAAAGAAAAAACGGAAAAGAAAAAACATAGAAATAGAACAGGAGCAGAACAGACATTCCCCTTCAAGTCAAGGTAGCAGGATGGTCAGAGGCCATTTTTATGTCAAATCTAACAAATGAATGCTTCATCCACACACTCCTGTCACTGCGTAGGAAAGCACATTGCTTTCGCCAGATGAGTGACAACTTCATTCAGCTCTTTTTCTGTAACCAGTGTTATAAGAAAGCATGGTAGAATTAGCAAGTTAGCTCGCTAACTAGCGGATCCAGTTAGCTAGCTTGCTAATTCTGCCATGCTATAATGCTACACCGGTTACAGAAAGTGAGCCAAACAATGGGTTGGTGGCCAGCGACAGTGCTGGGTTTAATGTTCCGGAGCAGGATTCTACCTAGCTACTAGCCAACCATTCATCTCTGGAGCTGCGTCCGTTCCCTTCCTGGTGAGCTTCGATCACACTTTACGGCCGCACTGACATGTTGTCCCCATGACAACTAACATCAATCGCCATTTTCTTTTGTACTAGTCAAAACAATTAAATGTCTATTTAACTCCTATTCTATTTCTATGAGAAAAACAAAGGTAAACATTGTACTGTTGTTGTCGTTCCAGCCTTAACAGCTAGAGCTAGTGCAGACGGCAAAACTTTCAAAATATCAGAACTGCACGACCTTCACAACTCATCTCAGATTCTTTACAAGGAGGCCGACCACCTGCAAATCGAGGCCAAAGGACCAAGTATGTTATCAATCTGGCGCTAGGTGAAGGTTTACGCCATGGCGTGCCGACACCAGGTTCCAAACCCGGCTCTCGGGATGTGGAATGTCGTCTCTTGGGGTCTTGTTCACAAGTGAGGTTAAGATGGAAGACGAGGTTGACTCAGAAGTACCGGATTGTGATGGTGAACAGGGAATGGAGCGTGAATGGGAAGCAAACGCTCCAACTTAATGAGCTTTAAAAAATTAATTTCCTTTGCAGGGTGGTTGGGCTCGCCCTTAAAGATAGGGATCTTAGACATCCAGAAGGCTGAAGTAGAACCGCTGATCCAACGCATTGAAA